>NC_133510.1:15169848-15472878 GCF_049354715.1 Callithrix jacchus
CCAGCATGGCATCTGATGGGTAGTGGTCATTCACACACAGGCTGGGCACTCCACAGCTGGGCAGAACCCCCTGTCCCTTCAGGACCCGTTATCTCAAGATTTCCTATCCAGCCACAGTTTCTCCTGTCAAGCCAGAGGTTTCCCACAGTTTCTCTGTGCATGCTGGGAAACCTCTACACA
Organism: Callithrix jacchus; assembly: GCF_049354715.1. Classification (NCBI taxonomy): domain Eukaryota; kingdom Metazoa; phylum Chordata; class Mammalia; order Primates; family Cebidae; genus Callithrix; species Callithrix jacchus. The sequence continues at coordinate 15,170,029 of NC_133510.1, forward strand.
GGAGGGAGTAAAACCTACGGAACTCGTGACCCTGGAGAAGTGCTATGGGCAGAAAATATAACATCAAAAATAATTCTGGACAGATTTATGATGGAGCCGTAAGTGGCAATAAGAAAAGCTGGGACACACTTGACCCGTGAGGCTGATGGGGGAAGGGCCAGCTCTGCCTGGTACATCCCAGAGGGCTGCCGTCCAGAGGAGAAAATGCTGCCATGGAGCACACACGGCACTGGCCTGAAGCAGCCATTGCAAGGTTTCTACGATAAACACGATAGAAAATCATTTCCCCTTGACACTCACCTGGGTGGAGAAAGAGGAGATGGTGGGACTAGAACTCAGAGCTTTCTGAGTGCACTGTTCTCTGCACTACATCACATGGGGTGTGGGGCTCCTGGCAGCCGAGATCGTGGTTCTGCCTTCTTGGTCTTTTGAGCCCCTTCAATTGTGTAGGTACTAAGTGTGCCTGACAGGTGGAGGGAGGAGCTGGGGCATTCACGGTGTATGCACGGCCGGTGGCTGCAGCTTCCGTCCTGGGCCAGGAGACTGTCGTCTTGGAGACGGGGCTCTGCTTGCCCCCTTGAATCTCTAATGCTGAGGACTCCCACCCTGTCCCTTGCGTGTCTGTTTCTGTGTCTGCCAGTCTTGGCAGGGTGCTTCATCTTGGCTTCTTCCTAGATTATTTTGTGCCTTTCGTCTTGGCCCTAAGACTTTTAGGGAAATTCTTAGACTTTGGCTTATGACTGGTCTCCCACCCTTTCTCCACCTACTTAGTACATTTTTTTACTTCCTTCCTACTCGCCCTTAGTTAACTTGTCCGAGGCTTGGATTTCTTTCTTCTGCCTCCTTGAGAAGCCCGGGCTGCACAGCTTGGGCTGCTAGCTGGCGCAGGACCACGCGCCTGTCTGTACTGCCCAGACGCCAGGAGCGCCAGTCACCCACAGTGCTCGGCTCTCCTCCCCTCCCCACAGTCTGCACGCGCAGTTTTTATTTGTGTACTTTTCTCGAGGCTCTGAGCTGTTGGCAGGCATTACTCATGACTCAGTTTAGTGAACATCTATCTAGATACCCAAGGTTGGGTTAAATATACCAAGTATTTGTAACCACCTCCCTCACTCCTCTAATTGTAAGAGGGAGTGGGGTGCAGAGCCATCTGAGATCTGAAAAGCAAGTGTTCAGCAAATTGCTGGCCAGGCTCCCCAACATGTGCAGCCATGAACCTTTACACCACGAGGCGTGGCCTCGGCCTGCGCGCTGCAGACAACACATTTAACCTCAAGGATGACTCCATGTTCCAAAGCCTGTGAGGCAGGCTGATTTCTTGGGGAAGGGAGGAGGCGGCACATGTCTGAATAGAGCAGGCCCTGTCAGAAAACAGAAGGCCTCTTCACTGCTAATAGGAGCGAGCGGCCAATCTGTCCACATCATTCTGGAGACGCGGTTCCTAAAACTGCACCCAACACTCCGCCCCTCCCTGCCCCACCTGAATCCATACTGACAAATGGAGACCAGGCAAAGCCTGGTGCTCAGAGCACTCGTTTCTGATGTGCCCCTCCCATCCTTAGCAGCACATACTCCAGGGAAATAGGCCTTGACAAGTGTGGACTGTTGGTTTCTCTTTATATCCAAGAGAACCAAAGGGAAGAGCTGTTACTCAATAGCTGAGCTTTCTTGAGGTAGAAATGCACTTTCCTCTCAGATTTTCACCCTTCTCATTCAAGAGGAAGAAAGCAGGTCCTTCTTCTGTTCTTTCTGGGTCTGCAAAGGGCAGGCAGGCTGCTGTCGTCTGAAGGAAGAAAGAACTTATCAAATGCCACAGGTCTGTGCTTTCCAGGATAATCCTTCAGCCCTGGATTTTCTGGTTTTTATTTTTTGTTTCTTGGCCCTGGGCTTTCCTCCTGAAGGGGCTGGAAGAAGCCAGTACAAGGGCTCTATGTCCAGTAGGGCTGGCTGTGCATACCAGACAGTTCTAGAAGATACTAACAGAGGTTTCTCTCACTCTGCAGTTATCACCATGCCTGGCCTTCTGAAGGGGGAGACCAAGCAGTGTGTTTCTTTTCAGAAGATCCAGGAAGTATGAATCCTATCGAATAGCACTGCCTTCTGCCTTGCAATTTAGATGGTGCTTTACCCATAACGGCAGGGGCAAGAGCAGCATCGACATGGTACCATTACAAGTAGTGATACCACTGGGTATGTGGGCCTCTTAAAGAGCTGTGGCACTTCCTTCATAAGGAAGGGAGAAGCGTTACTGTTTTCATTTCATTGATAAGGAAATGAAGGGGAGAAGACAGTAAAGCAGGACCACAGAACCCCAAGTGCCAAGGCCAGACTGAACCCTCAGGTCCTGGTGGGTGGCAAACAAGGCCAGCCCAGCAGCTGCGGGCCTCTCCCAACAGCTGGAGCAAGGCCCCCGGACCACAGCCGCGGCACGGAGGAGTCATTTGACATGTGTTGCTCCCAATTAATCCTCATAAGGACCTTGTGAGAGTCTTTCATTTTTAAGTGAGAAAACAGTGTCCCAGAGATGCACTTGTTCAGGAATTCAAGGCAGGTCTGTGTGACTCCACAGCTGTGTGCTCTGTCCCCACACCAGACAGACAGCTCTGGAACTTCTCTATAGCTGTGTGCTCTGTCCCCACACCAGACAGACAGCTCTGGAACTTCTCTATAGCTGTGTGCTCTGTCCCCACACCAGACAGCTCTGGAACTTCTCTATAGCTGTGTGCTCTGTCCCCACACCAGACAGGCAGCTCTGGAACTTCTCTATAGCTGTGTGCTCTGTCCCCACACCAGACAGACAGCTCTGGAACTTCTCTATAGCTGTGTGCTCTGTCCCCACACCAGACAGCTCTGGAACTTCTCTATAGCTGTGTGCTCTGTCCCCACACCAGACAGACAGCTCTGGAACTTCTCTATAGCTCTGTGCTCTGTCCCCACACCAGACAGACAGCTCTGGAACTTCTCTATAGCTGTGTGCTCTGTCCCCACACCAGACAGACAGCTCTGGAACTTCTCTATAGCTGTGTGCTCTGTCCCCACACCAGACAGACAGCTCTGGAACTTCTCTATAGCTGTGTGCTCTGTCCCCACACCAGACAGACAGCTCTGGAACTTCTCTATAGCTGTGTGCTCTGTCCCCACACCAGACAGCTCTGGAACTTCTCTATAGCTGTGTGCTCTGTCCCCACACCAGACGGCTCTGGCTTCTGGAACTTCCACCAGGTTGAAGCCCACTGCATTGGATAAGGTTACCTCTATGAACAGAACTCTCAGGACTCGACCTGAGATTCAATTAGGTTAAAACTGCTGCCTAGGAGCCAGTGGCACCTAAGGAGTGGCATCAATGATGTTCCCAGAATTTGGGCTGAGTGGGAGGAAGAAAAGCCCATTTATTATGAATCTAACTTTGGGTGCCTCAGACAGCCCTTTTGATCTATTTCTTGGGCTCACTAGAGAAAGTCCTTTTGCACAAAGACACTGTCATCTGCTTTGCTGTACAGAAGAAACAAGCGCTCCATCACCAGCTGCCCTTCAAAAGGGTGACTTTGTCTTTGGTCTAAATGAATTGGGCCTGTCCCTTTTCAAATGATTTATTCCAGTAAAGGATGGAGAATTTATTATTTTTCAAAACAGATGACTGTGGCGTTGACCTAGAAAGGCCCGCTGAAGCCTGCAGGGCAGGTCTGACCATGCTGGGCTTGGGCTTGTTCCTCTGTCACATCAGAACATGGGCCCCTTTTCACATTAGGTACTATAACGGATATTTCTTTCTGTTTTATTTATGCAGTTCTGAAGCAAAGGAAGAAATATTTCATGAAATTAGTCATTCACTACAACAAATACAGTAGGAACATTAAATATGGAACTCACCTCTCCCTAGCTGGTGAGCAACTCCAAACATGTAATTAAGATCAAAGATATGTTTTCAAGGTTGCCAGCAGTGAAGCAGATCATTGATTTTGTTCCCATTTTTGTACATGTGTCGCTGAAGCAAGCACTATTATAACGGATTTCCGAATGACAGATCCAAATGTGTCTCTGATGTTGCCCTGTTCTCCTTACTACTGAGATACCATTTATGCAATTATTAATTTCAAGTATTCTGTGGAAACTTCGCATGGCTCGTCACTTTGTTAGATGGTTGTAGGAGATACCAAAGAAACAAAGAATTCCACCAGGTGAAGCCCACTGCACTGGGTAAGGCTGCCTCTAGGAACAGAGATCTCAGGGCTCCACCTGAGCTTCAGTTAGGTTGGAACTACTGCCTGGGAGCCAGTGGCACCTAGGGAGTGGCAGTCTCCTTCCTAAATGTCGGAGGATAACACAGTGGACTCCTTGCCAAGGTCTGGCACATAACAAGGGTTCAGTAACAATCAATCCCTTTTCCACCTACCCTTTCTCTTCACAAGACAAAGCATCCTCCTGTGGGACAGTAGGGGAGTTGGTGTTCTAACAACGCTTTCACTTGATGGTGTGGCTGAACAAAGGTTTAGAGCTTAAAGTCCAAGCCTAGATCTCAGAAACTGTAGGGAAACCTGTTTTCCTCATGCTTCCATTTTATGAACTATAAAATGAGAATAAAACCTGTCTGCTTTGCAGTAATCTAAGATCTTTTTATGAGCCGAGAATAAGAAGGGTTATAGGAACACAAAGCTGTCTTTATTATGAATACTTAGCAGGGACTGAGTCCCATACATACTCTTAACAACTTGGCAGGGGCTCTTCTGACTCCTTCCAAGATTAAGCTCCTCATCTCTGTGAACATAAAACTCGATCTGCTCCACGGCTTGCCGAGTCCTTATCACAAGCCCCGAACATCACAGTCAGTCTCCTGTGCCCTGGCTCTCAGCGTGTTCTGCTGAGGATGATATACTATGCATTCGGAAGCTGAGGCGGGCACATCCTGCTGCTTGGGTCCAAAAGAAATATCATGGGCTGGGATGAAGTGTTGCTGGAAATCTGGGCCATTTGTCAACTCTTAGAACATCTATCCTCTAGAAACTAGCTATAAATACATTTAGAAATAACTTCCCTTCAAAGGATTGGGTAAAACATGCCAACTGGGTTTTTACAAATGAAAGGTTTACTTTGTCTGGTAAAAGAAAACCATCATTATTTCCAAAGGCTCATTAAAGCCTTTGTAGGATAACTTGTGGGACGACACTGCCACCTGGTGGTCGGCATGCACTGTGCACATGGAGCTCCCCAGTGGAAATTACACTCTGCTCAAAGAACCACCAGACCCTATTAACAAAGAACTAAGCTCCAAGAACAGGCCTTCCCACAGAGACACTGATTCTTCCCAAGTGGCTCCATACATGTAAGAAAACATAATTTAAGCCTGGCATTTACTGAGTGAGCTGGGCAAAGAATTTTCCTACTCACTCTATTCTTAGTACCAGGTGTACTGAAGGACATGATTTCTAAAAGCAAAACAAAACAAGAAACCACTTGAAAGGCAGGCCTGGTGGTGACAGAATCTCTCACCATTTGCTTGTCTGTAAAAGATTTTATTTCTCCTTCGCTTACGAAGCTTAGTTTGGCTGTATGTGAAAGTCTAGGTTGAAAATTCTTTTCTTTAAGAATCTTGCATATGGGCCCCCACTCTCTTCTGGCTTGTAGGGTTTCTGTAGAGAGATCCACTGTTAGTCTGATGGGCTCCCTTTGTGGGTAACCCGACCTTTCTCTCTGGCTGCCCTTAGCATTTTTTCCTTCATTTCAACCCTGGTGAATCTGACGATTATGTGTCTTGGGGTTGCTCTTCTTGAGGAATATCTTTGTGGTGTTCTCTGTATTCCCTGAATTTGAATGTTGACCTGTCTTGCTAGGTTGGGGAAGTTCTCTGGGATAATAGCCTCAAGAGTGTTTTCCAACTTGGTTCCATTCTCCACATCACTTTCAGGTGCACCAATCAAACGTAGGTTTGGTCTTTTCACATAGTCCCGTATTTCCTGGAGGCTTTGTTCATTCCTTTTCACTCATTTTTCTCTTGTCTTCATGCTTTACTTCATTAAGTTGATCTTCAATCTCTGATACCCTTTCTTCCACTTGATCAATTCAGCTATTGATACTTGTGTATCCTTCATGAAGTTCTCGTGCTGTGTTTTTCAGCTCCATCAGGTGATTTATGTTCTTCTCTCAGTTGGTTATTCTAGTTAGCAATTCCTCCAACCTCTTTTCAAGGTTCTTCGCTTCCTTGCATTTGATTAGAACATGCTCCTTTGGCTCAGAGGAGTTTGCTACCCATCTTCTGAAGTCTACTTCTGTTAATTCATCAAATTCATTCTCCATCCAGTTTTCTTCCTTGCTGGCGAGGAGTTGTGATCCTTTGGAGAAGAGGCCTTCTGGTTTTTGGAATTTTTAATCTTTTTGCACTGGTTTTTCCTCATCTTCATGGATTTATCTCACTTTGGTCTTTGATGCTGGTGACCTTCGGATGGGGGTTTTGTGTGGACATCCTTTTCGTTGATGTTGATGCTATTCCTTTCTGTTTGTTAGTTTTCCTTCTAACAGGCCCCTTTGCTGCAGGTCTGCTGGAGTTTGCTGGAGGTCCACTCTGTACTAAATATGGAAAGGAAAACTGGTACCAGCCAGTGCAAAGAATACCAAATGGTAAAGACCATCAACACTATGAAGAAACTGCATCAACTAATGGGCAAGATAACCAGCTAGCATCATGATGACAGGATCAAGTTCACACATAACAATATTAGCCTTAAATGTAAATGGGCTAAATGCCCCAATTAAAAGACACAGACTGGCAAATTGGATAAAGAGTCAAGACCCATCGGTGTGCTGTATTCAGGAAACCCATCTCATGTGCGAAGACACACATAGGCTCAAAATAAAGGGATGGTCAAATATTTACCAAGCAAATGGAAAGCCAAAAAAAAGACAGGGGTTGCAATCGTAGTCTCCGATAAAACAGACTTAAACCAACGAAAATCAAAAAAGACAAAGAAGGGCATTACACAATGGTAATGGGATCAATGCAACAAGAAGAGCTAACTATCCTAAATACATATGTATCCAATACAGGAGACTCATAAAGCAAGTTCTTAGAGACCTAAAAGAGATTTAGACTCCCACATAATAATAGTGGAAGATTTTAATACCCCACTGTCAATATTAGAGAGATCAGTGAGACAGAAAATTAACAAGGATACTCAAGACTTGAACTCAGCTCTGGACCAAGTGAACCTTATAGACATCTACAGAACTCTCCACCCCATATCAATAGAATATACAGTCTTCTCAGCACCACATCGCACTAATTCTAAAACTGACCACATAACTGGAAGTAAATCACTCCTCAGCAAATGCAAAGAACAGAAATCATAACAAACAGTCTCTCAGACCACAGCACAATCAAATTAGAACTCAGGATGAAGAAACTCACTTGAAACTGCACAACTACATGGAAACTGAACAATCTGCTCTTGAATGACTACTGGATAAATAATGAATTTAAGGCAGAAATAAAGAAGTTCTTTGAAACCAGTGAGTACAAAGCCACAAAGCACCAGAATCTCTGGGACACAGTTAAAGCAGTGTTTAGAGGGAAATTTATAGCACTAAATGCTCACAGGAGAAAGCGGGAAAGATCTAAAATCAACATGCCAACATCACAATTAAAAGAACTAGAGAAGCAAGAGCAAACAAATTCAAAGGCTAGCAGAAGACAAGATCAGAGCAGAACTGAAGGAGACAGAGACATGAAAAACCCTTCAAAAAAAAAAAAAATCAATGAATCCAGGACCTGTTTTTTTTTAAAGATTAACAAAATAGACCACTAGCCAGACTAATAAAGAAGAAAATAGACAAAATAAAAAATGATAAAGGGGATATCACCACTGATTTCACAAATATACAAACTACCATTAGAGAATACTATAGATACTCTATGCAAATATACTACAAAATCTAGAAGAAATTGATAAATTCCTGCACACATACACCCTCGCAAGACTAAACCATAAACAAGTCGAATCCCTGAATAGACCAATAACATGGTCTGAAGTTGAGGCAGCAATTAATAGTCTACCACCCAAAAAAAGCCCAGAACCAGAACGATTCACAGCCAAATTCTACCAGAGGTACAAAGAGGAGCTGGTATCATTCCTTCTGAAACTATTCCAAACAATAGATAAAGGTGGATTCCCTAACTCATTTTATAAGGTCAGCATCATTCTGATACAAAAACCTGGCAGAGACACAACAAAAAAAGAAAATTTCAAGCCAATAACCCTGATGAACATCAATGCAGAAATCCTCAATAAAATACTGGCAAACCGAATCCAGCAGCACATCAGAAAGCTTCATCCCTGCTATGCAAGGCCAGTTCAACATATGTAAATCAATAAACATAATCCATCACATAAACAGAACCAATGACAAAAACCACATGAATAGCTCAATAGATGCAGAAAAGGCCTTTAATAAAATTCAACACTACTTCATGCTAAAAAAGGAAAACTCAAAAACCAAACTTCATAAACTATGTATTGATGGAATGTATCTCAAAATAAGAAGAGCTATTTATGACAAACTCACAGCCAATATCATACTGGATGAGTAAAAAAGCTGGAAGCATTCCCTTTGAAAACTGGCATAAGACAAGGATGCTCTCTCTCATCACTCCTCTTCAACATAATATTGGAAGTTCTGGCCAGAACAATCAGGTAAGAGAAAGAAATAAAGGCTATTCAGATAGGGAGAGAGGAAGTCAAACTGTCTCTGTTTGCAGATGACATGATTATATATTTAGAAAACCCCATTGTCTCAGTCCAAAATCTCCTTAAGCTGATAAACAACTTCAGCAAAGTCTCAGGATACAAAATCAATGTGCAAAAATCACAAGCATTCCTATACACCAGTAACAGAGGGTCAAATCATGAGTGAATTCCCATTCACAACTGCTACAAAGAGAATAAAATACCTAGGAATACAACTTACAAGGGATGTGAAGGTCCTCTTTAAGGATAACTACAAATCACTGCTCAAGGAAGTAAGAGAGGACACAAACAAATGGAAAAACATTCTATGCTCATGGATAGGAAGAATCATATCATGAAAATGGCCATACTGCCCGAAGTAATTTATAGATTCAATGCTATCCCCATCAAGCTACCACTGACTTTCTTCATGGAATTAGAAAAAAACTATATTAAATTTCATATGGAACCAAAAAAGATCCTGTATAGCCAAGACAATCCTAAGCAAAATGAACAAAGCTGGAGACATTATGCTACCTGACTTCAAATTACCTGACTTCAAACTATACTGCAAGGCTACAGTAACCAAAACATCATGGTACTGGTACCAAAATAGATATATAGACCAATGGAACACAACAGAGGCCTCAGAAATAATGCCACACATCTACAACCATCTGATCTTTGACAAGCCTGACAAAAACAAGGATTCCCTGTTTAATAAATGATGGTGAGAAAACTGGCTAGCCATGTGCAGAAAGCTGAAACTAGACCCCTTCCTTACACCTTATAAAAAAATTAACTCAAGATGGACTAAAGACTTAAACGTAAGACCTAAAACCATAAAATCCCTAGGAAAAAACCTAGGCAATACCATTCAGGACATAAGCACAGCAAAGACTTCATGACTAAAACACCAAAAGCAATGGCAACAAAATCCAAAATTGAGAAATGGGATCTAATTAAACTAAAGAGCTTCTGCACAGCAAGAAATTATCATCAGAGTAGGAGAAATGTTTTGCAACATCCATCTGACAAAGGGCTAATATCCGGAATCTACAAGGAACTTAAACAAATTTACAAGAAGAAAACAGCCCCATCAAAAAGTAGGTGAAGGATATGAACAGATACTTCTCAAAAGAAGACATTTATGTGGCCAACAAACATATGAAAAAAAGCTCATTATCACTGGTCATTAGAGAAATGCAAATCAAAACTACATTGAGATACCATCTCACACCAGTTAGAATGGCGATCATTAAAAAATCTGGAGACAACAGATGCTGAAGAGGATGTGGAGAAATAGGAACACTTTTACACTGCTGGTGGGAGTGTAAATTAGTTCAACCATTGTGGAAGACAGTGTGGTGATTCCTCAAGGATCTAGAACCAGAAATACCATTTGACCCAACAATTCCATTACTGGGTATATACCCAAAGTATCATAAATCATTCTACTATACAGACACATGAACATGTATGTTTACTGCAGCACTATTCACAATGGCAAAGACTTGGAACCAACCTAAATGCCCATCAATGATAGAGCAGATAAAGCAAATGTAGCACATATACACCACAGAATACTATGCAGCCATAAAAAAGGATGAGTTCATGTCCTTTGCAGGGACATGGATGAAGCTGGAAACCATCATTCTCAGCAAACTAATATGGGAACAGAAAACCAAACACCACATGTTCTCATTCACAAGTGGGAGTTGAACAATGAGACCACATGCACACAGGGAGGGGAACATCACACACCGGGGCCTGTTGCGGGTAGGAAGCTAGGGGAAGGACAGCATTAGGAGAAATACCTCATGTAGATGGCGGGTTGATGGGTGCAGCAAACCACCATGGCATGTGTATACCTATGTAATAAACCTGCACATTCTACACATGTATCCCAGAACTTAAAAAAAAAAAGCTCCACCTGACTATAAAAAAACTCCACCTGACTATAAAAAAAAGTCTGAAACATTTTACTTCATATTATACATACTCTTTTTTTTAATAAAAGGCAGAAACATTGAAAGAAACAACACGACGTGAAAGAACCTTGTGCCAGAGTTTTGGAAGGACCTTGAAAATCAGTTTTAAAAGGACTTGCTCTCACATAGTCTTTTTCATGGCTGCTTGAGTCATGCTGAAGAGATAGGCTTCATAGATTATGTTTAAGAAGTTGTCGTCATTCTGGAAAACAAATAGAGAGACCCAGGAGAACGCAACTTGGTTGGCAGACACAAAGGGCTTCCTCTGTCTAAGAGCTGAACTGGCATTTGGACACTGAGAGGCTCATCTCTCCCCGTCTGATCTAACAGCTGGTGGTTTTTAATTACATGTGTGAATGTTATGTGGGGTTGAGGCAAGGCCGGACAGAGCTGCTGGTTTTCCACGGTCAGTATGCACAGTAGCAAGAGCTCATTACATACAGCACAGGTGGGCAGCCGAGCCACATGGCAGCATGGAACAAGGTTTACTCAAGAACAGCCTGGGTCTGCAAAGATAAGGGGCCCCAGCAGACAGAGGAGTTAGGAGGACATGATCCAGGTGGTGTGTTTTTTTGTTTCTTGTTTTTTTTTTTTTTTTTTTTTTTTTGGTTTTTGACACCGGGTCTCACTCCATCACCCAAGCTGAAGTGCAGTACTGCCATCATAGCTCACTGCAGCCTCAACCTCCTGCAGTCAAGTGATCCTCCCACCTCAGTCTCCCAAGTAGCTAGGGCTACAAGGTGTGTGCCACCGTACCTGGCTTTTCTTTGTCAGTTTTTTGTTGAGACAAGGTCTCACTATGTTGCTCAGGGTGGTCTCAAACTCCTGGCCTCCCCAAGTGCTGGGATTACAGGCATGAGCCACTGTGGTGTTTAAAGGCCCTCCACGTTACCTGCAATGGTTTTACTTTGTTTTGGGCATTACTGAGCATTTTACTTCCAACATGCTTCATCAGTACTTCATCAAAGTCCACGTAAGTCTTTCCATAAGTTATGGAAAGTTTCTGGCCTTGGCAAGTGGGCAGGAATAAGACTGGTAGTCTCTGGGCTCTTTTGCCTGGCAAAGAGTGGGAATCATGGTCTAATCAGTGGTTTTCTTCATTTTTTAATTCTAGAGACTTCTCCCTCCCACTCGAATTCTTTACAGCATTAGTAATTCACCCACACTTCACATTCCCCCTTCATTCCCTCTTCGCACCCCACACAGAGTTAGCATTATTTTCATGCAATGAAGAGAGTGATGTTATCCCTTTTTTTCCTACAAAGTAGTCACAAAGTTCCTATGCATGAGACTGCATCCTAACAAGAGGCAGAGACTAAAAACAGATTGTGTGAGTGACTGGGAAGATGAGGTCTAGTACACAGGAAGAAGTAAAACGCGTTCCGACAGTGGAAGGAGGGGGAATGGAATTTCTAACCAGCCGTGTTCAGCAACTACTCTGGATTATCAGAGTCTCAAGACAATGTGATCTGAATGGAATGAGCCAGAAAAACATATGAACCTTTTAAATTCAAACTTAAGAAATTTGCTCAAAGTAAAGAAGTTCATAGATGTCCTTTCTAATTCCTCATGAGCTTACCATGAATAGCTTTAAAAGGTGGCAAATATTTTTATCCTGATATTTATTTATGAATTAGTGAGGCTCAGTTATTTGCTGCTGACCTTCTTTGTATCTGATTATTACACTTCTGCTGTTTTCTAGTCCATTCCTTTCATTCTCTCTCAAACTGTCTCCTTTGTAGTCTCGCTATGTTGCTCGGGCTGATCTTGAATTCCTGGCCTCAAGCAATGCTCTCACCTTGGCTTCCCAAAGTGCTGGGAGTACAGGTGTGAGGAGCCACTGCGCCTGGCCAACATGTAGGCTTTTAAAAAATGTTTTACTAATAGAGACCACTGTCTTTTTGAGTAGGACAGGACAACCGCAGAAGGGCTAGCCTGCTCTCTAGAGGCCACTTTGATGTTTAAGCAAAGTGCCACAAAAGTTTTCTTAAAGACTATCTACTAAAAAGACATCTAAATACATTAACTGGGGTGTCTCAAGTCTGTCTGGCTACAAATATTCCACTTTTCAAGGCCTACCATTTATTTTTTGGGTGTGCTTTGCTAGGGCCCCTGTGCTGAATGTTCTCCTGAGGCTGGTCCCTGGTAACATTCATGTGGAGAGTATGGCCCACGGGAGAGCATATGGGAAGTGGCACTCCGGGGGCCAGGCTAGGGGCCTGCATGGTAGCAAGAGCTCATTACATGCAGCATAGATGGGCAGCCGAGCCACATGGCAGCATGGAGCATCCCCGCTGTGTTATGAACAAGCTGTGTGCCTCACCAGTTGCTTAGCCTCACTTTCCGTTTCTGCAGAATGGGAAAAATAACAGGGTTGTTGTGTAAGGAGTGAATGAGTTAATATGTGTGTGGCACTTAAAACAGGGCCCGGCACCAGCTCTATGGAGTGTAAGCTATTACTGTACTCATTATTATTTCACAATTTCATAGACAAGTGAGACGATGGCTCACAAGGAGTCTTGTCGCTCCATCCCATCCTAATGAGCAGATTTCAAAATGACTTGTAAAACGCACCTGCAGCAGCCACAGCCATTACTTGCTACCCTCCCTGTTTTCCACTCGCTCAGTGACCTGTTCCCTACTCGGCAGACGGCCCCTTGCCCAGGACTGCTCCCACCTCTACTTCCTAATGGTGAGTTTTCTCTCCAGGCCCCCGGCAGCACCCAGGGTCCTCTCAGGGACTGCTTAATCACCAGCGTATGCTTCCTTCTCTTCTGATAGGTGACAGCTTGGAGACCTTAGACAGTCCTTCAAATGACAAGATCCTTGAAGAGCTGAGACATCCAAAGCCACACTTGGTATTCTAAATAGCACCAAGCTAAACGAGCACAGAAGCCACTGGGGTCAGGATGAGTTGTTACACACACACCTGTTATTCTCACGGAAGCTAAGCAGGCCATGGCCAAGTCTTTATCTGAAAGTCACAGCCAGGAGGCCAACAGGTGTGGTCAGGTGCAAAGGGAGATGATGTGATGGCTTACCTGAATGAGGTACAGCAGTGTTTCCTGGAGCTGGAGCTTGGTGAGTGGGCTGCTGGTGATTACGGAGGGCTCTGGGCTCTGCATGGGCAGGAGGAGGCTGGTGGTGGCAGCAGGCAGCTCCTGGCCTCCCACAGGCAAGAGGCCGCTCTCCCTTTCTTTTGGTGGGACGGAGGTGGATTGTGTGAACACCATGGGGGACATGAGCAGAGAAGGAGCTGCTGTAGCAGGGATGCGCTGAGGTGAGATGACCTGCTCATAGCAAATACACACAGGGGTGGGGTCAGGAGCAGCTCATGGCATGACAGCTTGCAGCAGTGGATGCAGGTGATCTAAGCATTCCCTGTGCACAGCTTCCCTAGCCGAGAATAGTCTACGTGTAACTGATTCTTGTTCCACTCTCTGTGCACCTTCCTCTGGCATCACTGAGCAGCTCTGGTATGGTCTGCTGTGGTGACTGCTGTTCCCTCTGCATATGAAGCTTGGCCTCTGAGTGACAGTTTATTTTTAAGGCTGACTGTCAGTATTTGGCAACATGCATTTAGGACTACTGACCTTCTCCTCAGACCTGGCTGTCCATGACTCTGACTTAAAGGTCTCCCAACTTATGTGAGCTGCCACCCTTACTTGATAGGGGCCTACCCATTTCCCCTCCTGACCCTGGAGCACAGGAGGTGCTGTGACAGCAACTCCCTGCCCCTCCTGCAGCCTCATGCACTTCTCTTTGGGAGGGAGAGTGATGTGTGGCTCCACCCTTTCTAGGTCCCTCCCTGACAGGATCTGCCAGCCTGCAGAGAGCCCGCATCTTCAGCTTCTGCAGCTGATATGTTGCTGTTGCTCAGCCCTGCCACGGCCTTGCCTATCTGGTGAGTCTAACTCCCTTGGCAAACAGACCTGAAAGCAAGTTTTCTAACAGCCCTTTCAGTTATGCAAGTGACATTTTGATCCTTAGCTGACTGACTCCTACAGCTATCATTTGCTTCTAACTCAGGGGAAAAAAATGAATGTTATTTATCAGCCTCCTGACTCCCCAGAAGAACTCCTGAGAGGGAGGCACAGAGGCCAGCAAGCTAGAAGTTGCTGTAATTCTATAATCACTCCCTTAGCATCTCTTAGAGCAGAAGGTGGTCTAGAGGAAGGCAGGCTGTTTCTTTTAACTTGTCCCTACGTGACATTTTGAGGAGCGGTGCTGAGCAGCGATGCTCCCCGGAGGAGGAGTCAAGCATTCTGAGCACAGCGTGGGCCGCTGAAATGCACGCCTTCCTCACTCGGCTCTTGATATTTGTGAGTACTGAAAAGTCAAAGGAGTTGCACATCAGAACTAACTCAGGCTACAATCATCCCCTGCTTCTAATTCTAAATCATCAGAGGAAAAAAGCAGAAGTTTTTAAAAGAAGGACAATAACACTGAAATGAGGGGGAGCAGGGGTTACGAATATTGTTTCTATAGCAGCCAGTACTCAGATTAGGGACGTTAATAAATAAGAAAGGAGAACACTTCGACTCAGGTGCTCACAAAGACTTTTGGTGCATGCCTAAGATCTTTGTTTTCAAAAAACTGAATGTTTTGTTTTGAGACAGGGTCTCACTCTATTGTCCAGGCTGGAGTGCAGTGGTGTGAACATGGCTCACTACAGTCTCAACCTCCTGGGCTCAAGCGATCTTCCCCCTCCTGCCTCCCAAGTAGCTGGGACCATGGTGGCACATCACCAAACCCGGCCAATTAAAAACAAAAAAATTTTTATAGAGACAAGGTCTCACTATGCTGCCCAGGCTGGTCTGAAACTCCTGGGTTCAAGTGATCCTCCCATCTTAACCTCCCAAAGTGCTGGGATTACAGGCATGAGCCACTGTGCCTGGCCAAAAGTGATAGATTTTTGAGAAAGTGTTGTAAGTTACATAATAGATGGGGCACAGTGGCTCACAATTGTAATCCCAGCACTTTGGGAGGCCAAGGTGGATGGATCACCTGAGGTCAGGAGTTCGAGAGCAGCCTGGCTAACATGGTGAAACCCCATCTTTACCAAAAAAATACAAAAAATTAGCTGGACATGGTGGCAGGTGCCTGTAATCCCTACTACTCAGAAGACTGAGGCAGGAGAATCGCTTGAACCTGGGAGGCGGAGGTTGTAGTGAGCTGAGATTGCACCATCGCATTCCAGCCTGGGCAACAAAAGTGAAACTGTCTCAAAAAAAAAAAATGGTACATAACAAAACATGATGAAAGGCCAGTGATTATGCATGTGATACACAGGGAGAACCTTCCAATTTTTAAACCCAATGTACTTTTAATACATGTGTTCCAATCCAAAGGGAAAACAATTCAGTGTCAGATCTCCAGATGTTACCCACAGGCAGCTGATCAAGCTTGTGGTTTCCTCACAGTCCCGAGTCAGTGATAGACATGGAGAAGCATCTTCCCTAACGGACAGAATACTTCTAAAAATGGTCCTGTTTTCCCTCTCTGGCAGTTTGTGTGGGGGGTGGAGGTGGGTGGCATGCATATCTCTCCCCATCTTCATTAGGCTATACTGATGATACCGAGAAAGACAGAAATAGCCTGCGCCTTTACGGAGGAAATATGCTGCTTTCTGTTTATTTCAAGAACCTAGAGCATGGTCTGTGGGTGGAGGTAAGGAGTCTGTTTCTTCATCATTATGTACCCACATGTAGACAATGCCTGACATGTAGTAAGTGTTCAAAAACATTTACTAAATAAGTGAATAAGCAATAATTTACTGTAGACTGAAACACCTACAGAGGAGGTCAGACGCTCAGTATTCTAGACTGACTTCAAAGCAGACCATACTATGTTCCTACAGTCAAGGATGAGGCTTTTCTCCCGCGTCTGTGTTGGTCTTCAGACCTCCTAACATTATGAAGATTTAACTCTACAAGTAAACGCTCTCAAAAAGGCAGGGGGAGGTTCTCAGATTGTTAACCAAAGTGAAGATTCTCCTTTCAGGTAGAAAGTTCGGGCAATCAAGATGCACAGAGGTGGCTTCTGGCACCCTGTTCCAAACAGAAATGCACGTGATACATGGTCCTTACCGCACAGAAGTGAACTCTAAATTTCACTGCACTAGAGCAAGACCTTTTCGTCTCTCTCTCTCTTTTTTTTTTTCTTAAGGGACAGGGTCTTATTCTGTCACCCAGGCTGGAGTGCAGTGGCACGATCATGGCTCACTGTAACCTCTGCCTCTTGAGCTCAAGGGATCCTCCCACCTCAGCCTCCCAAGTAGCTGAGGCTATAGGCGTGAGACACCAAGCCTAGCTAACTTTTGTTTTTTGTTTTTGTAGAGACAGAGTCTTGCTATGCTGCCAGGCTGTTTTATTTTGCCCCTGGTACATATTTACCTGAAAAAGAGGAGTCTGCTGTTCTGTGCTGGATGTCTTGCTGATCCAGGATTCCAAGCGTTTCCCTGTTCTAGAGCTCTGAGTGAGCACAGGGAACCTGGCGGCCAAGGCTGGCCGGTTAGAGGCATGCAGCTGCTGCTCCTGCTGCACGATCTGAAGCTTCTTCAGTAACTCTTGTGGGGAGATCACTCCAGAACTGCCACTCTGATTACCAGAGAGGGGGAGTGTTTGTCTTGCGAGTGTGGACTGTTCTCTCCCATGAGCCTGATGTCCTACTGTCTCAGGTGGAAGGCAGCCATTGAAATAGGCCTGTGGTAGCTGAGCCGGACCCTTTCCTGGAGCCACAGGCGTGACAGAAGTGGGAGCTCTGCTGCGGTTCAGGGCAGCTGAGCTGGAAGGTGTTAGTGTACTCGGGTCACACTTGTTTGCGGCCCCCAGTGGGGTACTGTGAAGTTTCTCTAACAGGTTCTGAGTTCTGGAAGCATTGTGTACACCACAAGATGTCCCAACGTTGTAAAGAGACCCTGGCTGGACAGGTCCTGTAAAAACTTCTCCTGCAGAATGGGAACTGCCATTTTCACAGGGCCGGTTTTCAGGCAGCTCTGACAATGGGTGGAGGTCTGTGTTCCTGACCATGAGTTTCTGAATGGCCGGACAGAGCTGCTTCTCAATGGGGGGCGAGTGTCTTTTGGGTTCCTCATAGGACAGGGAGCATACAGCCCCCTGCCTAATTGGCAGCTTCTCTTGCTGCTGCTGTTGCTGCTGCTGGTGGTGGTAGTGGAGGGTCTGTGGAGGCTCTACAGTCTCCTGACATGTAACCTTGTCCTGCTTCCCAAACAGAGCTGTCAAGGACAAGTGCTGGGGTTCGGGGTCTAAGGTCTGGAAAAAATAAAGATATCTGAGATGAGTCTGCAAACAATTTGGTTATAGGAGGGAGTGCTCTGAAACCTGACTTACATAACTGATGACTTTCTCTATTTACCAAGGATTGATTAGAGAGAATGAAAATCATATAATCGGCCAGGCACGGTGGCTCACACCTGTAATCCCAGCACTTTGGGAGGCCGAGGCGGGTGGATCACGAGGTCAAGAGATCGAGACCATCCAGGTCAACAAGATGAAACCCCGTCTCTACTAAAAATACAAAAATTAGCTGGGCATGGTGGTGCGCGCCTGTAGTCCCAGCTACTCGGGAGGCTGAGGCAGGAGAATTGCCTGAACCCAGAAGGCGGAGGTTGCAGTGAGCCGAGATCGCACCATTGCACTCCATTCTGGGTAACAACAGCAAAACTCTGTCTCAAAAAATAAAAAAAAAAAGAAAATCATATAATCAACTTTAAAAATGAGACCCCTTTTTTAATGTCAAAATTGTTCATAGCCTGCTCCCCTTGCACCCCCAAGACAGTTGTTATATTTTAGTATCTGTTGACTAAAAAAACAGATAAAGGATCTTCGAGGGCCTGGGGTTTCACAGATTGGAAACCACCTTGGTAGGAAATTATATGCACTGAAAACATAAACAATCTTTTCAATAGGAAGCCCATCTAAGCCTGCAGAGTAATATGAGAAGGAATGTGAGAATTTCTGAATTTCTAGTAGCTTTTCACAAAATTATGGAAATCTAGGGCTGGAAAGAAACGGAAGACTTTTAATCTAGCTTGATCCTTTCAAATATACAATGGTAGGGTTTGAAAAGTCCTGGGATACATAAAATCTACCTTGGCCCAGCCACTTACAAAGCTATTTCCTTCCTTCTCTCTACCTCTTTCTGTTGTTTTCTGCATAGTTGCACTAAGAAAACACATGGCCAGGCACAGTGGCTCATGCCTGTAATTCCTGCACTTTGGGAGGCCAAGGCGGGCAGACTGCTTGAGCTAAGGAGTTCAAGACCAGCCTGGGCAACATGGCAAAACCCCATCTCTACAAAAAATACAAAAATTGCTGACATGGCAGCACACACCTATAGTCCCAGCTACTTGGGAGGCTGAGGTGGGAGGATCGCTTGAGTCCAGGAGGCAGAGGTTGCAGTGAGCCAAGACGGTGCCACTGCATTCCAGCCCAGGCAACAGGAATAAAACCCTATCTCAAAAAGAAAACATGAGCTTCATTTTAAAGTTATTTTATATTCAGATCTCTCTATTAAAATAGAATAAAAACTTTCCATGGAAAACAAGCAATAAAAAGAAAGCTAAAAGATTAGAAAAGACTTATTTTCTTTAAAAATTCAATATAAGATTTTCATTACTAGTCTTCGTGTCTTTTGGCTCCATGTTCATTTTCAAAATCGATTTAAACGAATTCCTTTAAGAAAATCTTTCTAACTAGTCATAGCCATGACACAATGATACAGCAATATCATATTTATAATCATTAATGGCACCAACAGATTGACAATTTTTGTCATTGTTATACTATTCTGAAATATGTATACATACACTAATACGAAAGCTGCGGTAATGTTTCTAATTCAGATTGCAAATACAGGAACAGGTTATCCTGTCTGAAGAGGAATTTTATATCACTCCTCTGGACTCAGGTCTCTGCAGCAGCTACCCCAGTCTATAGTGTGGGCACTGCATCTGGCACAGAGGAGGTGCTCAGAAGTGTTAAACTCAGTTTTGTTGCCTTGGTGGTGGTTCTCTCAGGTGGCCTTGGGAAACTACCTATCCCAGAAGAATATGGACCCAATGGGTAATGTTTCTGTGATCTGTGACAATGTTGTTAGTTTTCTAGGCTGTTTTTTGATTTTTGTTTTTCGAGACAAGGTCTTGCTTTCTTGCCCAGGATGGAGTGCAGTGGCGCATCACAGCTCACTGTAGCCTCAAATTCCTGAGCTCAAGTGATCCTCCTGCTCAGCCTCCAGAGTAGCTAGTACTATAGGTACATGCCATCATGCCTGGCTAATTTTCTTGTAGAGATGGGATCTTACGATGTTGCCCAGGCTGCTCTCAAACTTCTGGCCTCAAGTGATCCTCTTGCCTCAGCCTCCCAAAGGGCTGGGATTACAGGCTTGAGCACTGTGCTGGCTTATTGGTTTTTAATAAATACATTATCTTTTAAGTAGTTCAAGTTCACAAGAGATTAGCACCGAATGTGGTATATGACAAAAGTAAAAATTTTAACCCTCTTCTAGGAAGAGTAAATGATTAATAATGAAAAAAGTCTATATTTTGAAATTTCTCTTTCTTGGGTTTACCCGAAAGCATTCTTCAACAACAACAGGCCCTCCCCCGACTATACTCTGGGTCAAAGTTCTTTAAGAATTCTAGAGACACACTGTAATATGACAAGCAGAGGACTCTGTACCTGGCTGGGCTGAGGTATATGCTGTTGCTGGTTTTCACTGGGTTTCACTGGAATTGGTTTGATGAGATTAGGGTTGTCATAGATGGCAGATGAACTGGTTATCTTTTTTGGCTCAGAACAGGTTTTACACTGAAATAGAAAAAAAGTCACCTCATTTTTGGCTTCAAAAAGCTTTAGTCTTTTTAAAAGACTACCTTTTTACTTCTTATCTAATTGGTAGATGCCTGTGTTTTTGACAGATTTCCATGCACAAAGGAAGATCCCTTAAAATTTCTCTAACAGCTATGTTTGAGTATAAATCAAGTTCTAATTTAATTTTTCTTAGTTGGACAATTCAGTGCTCTAAATACTACTACTAACACCAGCCTGCAGGACCAAAGGGTTCTTAGACACCTGTATAATTGAAAGGCTATATAAATATCTATGCTTAATATATTGACTATACATTTAAATATATGTAGTCTAATGCTTTTCAATGATAAACAATTATAGAAACCATTCCTTAAATGACATGACAATTTAAGCAGACTTAAAATTGGAGAGTAGCTGAGTACATTCATCGAAGTAACTCAACCTTTTTGGACTATAGAAATGAAAAACTGACTCAAACCACAGATTGAAAAATTACTAACATCATCTTTATTTAATAAATGTCTTCTTGCATAAACAGAATAATTCAAATCTGAGTGTTCTGAGCCACTTAGCACAAATTAGAATTTTGCAGAGAAAGAGACAAGCAACAAATCTCATCATTTGAAACACTGACTCATTATCATACATTAATCTAACCAACCATGCAATTGCTAACACAGTCAGATTCATAACAAAAAGAGCACGGCAGTGACACTGGTGTCTAGTTTGCCAAAACACTACATAAAACAGCATAAAATGCTGCCTTCTGTACTATGGGACTCTCTGAAGCATCATTCGTTTCCACGGTACACTCAAGGCCTCAGGTCCCAAAACATTCCACGCTGTACCTGACGTGAAATGAAATGAAAACACAATCTTGTCCCTTGGGAACCCAACATTCCCAATGTGTTTTACAGGTATCAGGGTGTATTTTCTAATGCAGCGATCTAGGGGTGTGGCATCTATGACCACTGTATGCACTGTATGTAAGGTTAGCCATACAAAAGATTAATTCTTTTCTTCTAGGCATTCTATCAATAATTTGTATATTTGGCACAAGTACTATGTGGGATGTGAAATCACTTTATAAGTCACAAAGTGTTATTTCCAATTCTCCTTAGGTGAATGATGGTATAGCTGCAGGAACCAACTGGCCTGGCTTTCCCAAGACATGGATAGCCCAGATACAATAAGAATACAGGCTAAGGTATAACCCCTTACACGATTGTCTATTTCTATGTTCAGAAACACTGAATTTCCTGCAAAGAAAAGCAGATATTTCCCAGCTTCCGTATGCCCATTTTCTTAGGGGCCAAGAGGATGCTTTGTCTCTTGAAATGCATAACCCTAATAGCTTTTCCTAGTCAAATGCATCTCCGGAAGCTGTTTTCTGTGTCACTATGACTGTCTACCTCCAAAGCCTTGCTTTTATGTAACAATCGCTCCCTTTTATCAGAGTGCTCAGAATTAATCATCCACCTCAGTAGTTTGTAGCTCGTTTTCCAGTTGTTTAATTTTCTATGCTTTTCCCGACCCAAATATCTTTAAAACCCTGGGGGGAAAAACAGTTTTTGAAAAAGCATATAATGGATTCTTCACAGAGAACCTGAGGCATTTCTTTAAAACCTCAAAAACTTCCTCTGTTGGGTGCTGGGGTTAAAATACAACAAAACCTCAAAAAGTATGTCATGTAATCCGATTTTAATCACACACAAACACATACACACATAAACATGTGTATTCACATCAAGAGAGATGTCTTAAACAAAATACAATAAAAGTATAAAAAGCTTCTATCTTTAGGTTATAGAATTATTGGTGATTTTCTTTTTTATATTCTTTTGAATTTTATCATTCAACAAAAAAACTTTTCTATAATTTCATAAATAACTCACAGCTATATCCAGAAAAGAGCCACTAATTCTTGTCTTAAGCCACAAACACAAACAGTCCACTTCTGAATACTGCAAGCCTAACTATGCAGCCTGTAGAACATTTCTGGTCCTGGCTCTTGTTCTTACTGAAATTTGGTTATTTTATTGTTCTCTTGCATCTCAACTAGAAATTGAACAGGGAAGAGATAAAAAGAGCCAATCAACATCTCTGCTACTTTAAAGCAGATTCACAGAAAGTTATTTCTCAAAAGAGAATGCCTGAAATTTTGGCCAAAATAAGGTTTTCAAATGATGTTATCAACTTCCTATGAACTGGATAGATTTCACTTTACCAATATCATATGTACTGATAACTCAACATGTGTCCTACTTTTACTTGTTCGGATGTTTGCAAATTTAAGAATTCTAGAGAGCCTTAGACATAAGACCTGAAACTGTATACCTCCTGGAAGAAAACATAGGAGAAAAGAGAAAAGCTCTCTGACAAGGGTCTGGGCAATGCTGTTTTTCATGGGACCCTAAAGATAGGCAACAAAAAGAAAACAGACAACTGGGATCACATCCAACCAAAAGGCTGTTCCACAGCAAAGGAAACCAGACTGAAGAGATGACCTACGGAGCGGAGGAAAACACCTGCACGCCTTACAGATGATAAGAAGTTAATGTCTAAAATATATAAAGAACTCAAACAACAGTAAGAAAACAAATGTTCCAATCAAAAAACAGACAAAGGGCCTGAACTGATATTTTTCAAAAGAAGACATACACATGGCCAACAGGTATATAAAAATGCTGACACCACTGATCATCAGGGAAATGCAAATTAAAACCACAGTGAGGTATCACCTCAAACCTGGTAGAATGTCTACCATAAAAAAGGCAAAACGTAAGTGTTGGCAAGGATGTAAAGAAAGGGGAATCCTTGTATACTGTTGGTGGGAATATTAATCAGTACAGCTATTATGGAAAACAGTATGTTGGCTCCTCAAAAAATTAGAACTAGAACTACCATGTGATTGAAGAATACCATTTCTGGGTACATACTGAAGGAAAATGAAATCGGTATGTTTAAGAGATAGCTGCATTCCTGTGTTCATTGCAACATTACAATAGCCAAGATATGGAATAAGCCTAAGTGTCCATCAATGAATGAATGTATAAAGAAAATGTGGTGCATATACACAATGGAGTACTATTCAGCCTTAAAAAAGAATGAAATTTTATCATTTGCAACAACATCAATGAACCTGGAGGACATTATATTAAGTGAAATAAGCCAGGCACAGAAAGGTAAATGATTTCACTCATACATAAAACCCAGAGAAGTTGAATCCTTCGAGGCCGAGTATGCTGGTAGTTGCCAGAGCCTGGGGGTAGGAGAATTATGGAGGTGTTGGTCAAAGGATACAAAATTTCGGTTAGACAGGAGTAATAACTTCAGGAGATTTACTGTGTATCATGACCACTGTAATTAATAACAGTATATGTTGTATACTGAAAGTCGCTAAAAGAGTAGATTTGAACTGTTTTTGCCACACAAAAATGATAAATATGCGAGGCAAGACGTATGTTAACTAGTTTCATTTAGGCATCCTATAATGTACATGTATATCAACACATCATGTTGTATACTATAAATATATTCAATTTTAATTTTTCTTTTAAAAAAACTGCAAAAAAATAGGTCTAGCATCGAAACTCATATCAGAAGTCTTTTAGTTTAATACTTATCCAACACAAGCCAAACTGCTTTATCACATCATCAATATGTAACTGTTCAGTCTCTTCTGGAACACTTTCAGCAATGGAGACTCGCTTCCCAACAAGCACTCAGAAGAAAGATTCTGTTTTCTTTCTCGCTCATCACCTTTCCATTTTGCCCCCCTTCTTCTATTCAGAACCACCCTACTCAAGATCTCCACTTTTTCTGAAACGTGTGTGCGGGTGCAGACAGCGTGAATGTAAGAAAGCGATGGAATGCTCCTTCCAAATAGAAGGCTCTGGAAGCTAGCAGGGAGAATATACACGTCCTTAGGCAGGTCAGAAATAAGGTGATGGAAAAAGAACATCTGAAGCAGGCCCTGAAAGATTGATCATATTTTGATGGGTGAAGAAGAGGAGGGAATAGTATGAGAAAAGGCACTCTCAGGAAGCAAAATTGGTACTCTGGCAGGAGTTTCAAACATTCGTAGAGGGTAGTAGGGCTAGAAGAATAATCTGAGGCCTTCTTAGGGAAAGCCTGAAGACTCCAAGGGGCACTGCTCCTGTACTGGGCAATGACAAACCAAGAAAAATGACGACTAGGAAAGTAGCTTGATCATGCAGGTGTCCTGGGACATGGTATCACATCATCTGGCTGCTAAGGGAAGAAGAAACAATTTCTTCTATTATTTATTTCACAGCTGGAGCAATTGATATTACACATATAACAGCATATATTTGATGTACTAGCTGGAGGGAATATATTTGATGTTTAAATATATTGAAAAACACAGTCTATACACAAATTAAGTATCTGTATTTCATGTCAACATTATAACAAATCTGTGAGGGCATAAAGATGAACAGACATTGTTTTAACTTCAGCGCTTACAGTGTTTACAGTGTACTGAGATAAGTTGACTTAATGTAATAAATGAGGAAGAACAAAATAAGTTTTAAACGATAATAGACTGAGTTCACTGGGAAAAATAATTAATTTGACTGAAGGGATCTGGGAAAACTCCATGTAAAAAGTATCTTTACTGAGCCTTAAAGGATATGTAAATTCTGAAGGGGAAATAAAATAAGGGGAAAAATATTCCAAGATATAGGTATAATATAAAGTGATGTCCTAAATTCAATCTCCAGAACCATATATGAGTGTTTCTGAGAGACAGAGAGTATTTATGTGATGGTCACTCAGGTGAGGCCACAGAGGAGACACAGGAGAGTCTCAGGAAAACAAAGTTTATTATACTCACAGGTCCTGGAGACAAGAGGCATGCCACGCTGCCCAGGGCCACATGTGGAAGCCTCAGGGCTCAGCAGCAAGGGGAAGGAGTAGGCTAGAGCCTTTACTGGATTTCCTCAAAAAAGGCAAGGCAGGGCATGGTAAACAGGTTAAGATTATCCAGTTTGAATAACTCCAGCAGGCTCTAAACTGTATGAGTGGTTCCTAGTTGCTGGGTACCTGGCCCTGGGATGACTAAGGCAGAGAAATATTGTACAGGCCAGACAGAGGAGATACGTATGGCTCAGGATTGGCTAGCGTGCCTATTAAAGATGTATTCCCGGCCAAGCCCTTTGCTAGCTCTGAAAACTGGCTGGTCCTAGGAGGGGCAGTCTCTCCAGCCAGAAAGGTTTTTAAGATGTCAATACGTTGTAACATATAGAAGATAAAAAACACAAACAACACAAAGTATGTGTGTGTTGAGAGGAGGGAGAGAAAGAAAAGAAAATAATTTTGTTAAATATTTCTACTTATTATTTATTTACCATTGTTATGCTGTCTTCACAGAACATTAAGTTCCCAGAGGGCAGAAATGTCACCTTTTAAAGATTAATCTTCAGTGTGCATAATGTAGTATAATTAATAAATAAAATAATTAATTAGTCAACTAGTTGCCAAGTCATCATAATACATTTTAATGACTTTTGAAGAATTAAAAAAAAACACACAAAACGAACATAGAAATAGTCGTTACTGTCTGAAGCTGAGATTAAGGCATCTCTGTTCAGGCCACACACTAGGAGGATAATTAAACTGTGGCTCATTCACATTCATATTCCGTCCTTCATTCAATAGCCATTATTTAGCACTCATCATGTGCTAAGTACTTTGAAGACAACAAGGGATATGAAGATGAATAAAGGTTGTTCTTTGTTCAAGAAGCGCATAATCAAGGCGGAGGCAAGTTAAAGAAACTTATCCAACTGCCCATCTGTGCCATTTCATTCAGGGTTTTTCTGATTTCTTCCTCTTGGCATCATTTAATTTGTTTTTCTACCTGTTCTCCCCTCACTCCCCACTCACTTTCACTTTCTGAAACTAAAAAGCTAGAGCTCAAGGTTTCATGAGATTCAGGATCAACTCTTTGGGCCAGAATATTTCAAGATGGTGCTGTCCATTTGACATCTTATCACGTTGGGAAGCCAGAATGTCTGCTTATTTAACTTTTAATGATGATAATCACTGGGGTTCAGGTGGAGGCAGCCTGAACCTTCCACTGTCAAGTTTCTATCAGTCTTTCCCATAACATTATATTGGTTTTATTGTTTATTTAATATTCCCATAATATTAATTTCCATAGTAATTAATATTACTGATGATCACTGCCTGAGTCAATTATTTTAAGCAGAGTGTCTTTAAGTTCTATTATTCCCTCCACATGTACTAGCTGGAGTTGGTAGAGAAGAGCTCTCCCTCATTGATCATGGCTGTTTGATTACTCCGAGATCTAGTCCCTTTAGGGCAGGCAGGATAAAAGCTTAATTCATTCCCATTAATTACCAATTTTCAGAGGAAGGAGTTGGTGCCTTAGCACCTTCAAAGGATAACAAATAATTATTTTGTTTTGTTTTATATGTTTGGTTTGCCTGCTCTCTTTCTCATTACCATGAACTCGTAAATTTTTTTTTTTAATTTTGCTCGTTACCCAGGCTGGAGTGCAATGACACGATCTTGGCTCACCGCAACCTCCACCTCCTGGGTTCAAGCAATTCTCCTGCCTCAGTCTCCTGAGTAGCTGGAGTTACAGGCACACGCCACCATGCCCAGCTAATTTTTTGTATTTTTAGTAGAGACAGCGTTTCATTATGTTGACCAGGATGGTCTCGGTCTCTTGACCTCGTGATCCACCCACCTCGGCCTCCCAAAGTGCTGGGATTACAGGCATGAGCCACCGTGCCCGGCCCTGAACTCGTAAATTTTTATACATTCAGTGTGTTTTAATCCATTGTAGTCATTCCTGTTGATGTTAGAATTTAATGATCTGGTCAGTGTCCTTGAAGCTGATCACTGTGCCCAGCTGATCACTGTGCCCTTTCACATGACCCTGCTGGTTTTACTATTCCAGACCTGGAATCCGAAATTTCTTTAAAGAGTCCTGATACCTTTTAGGAAGAAGTAATATTTAGAAATAACAATCTGGGCAATATAGATGCTTATTGCTACTGAGTTAGTCACTTTTATTTCTATGTCCTTTCAGGGCAAGAGTTAGAAACTCTATTTTTTGTTTCATACCTACGAAACAAAACATGATCTAATTCTGATATTTCCACTTAATCTTATACAGTTTTAACTCATTGTATTTGATTCTTTTCCCCTTACACTAAGGTTTTGGTTCCAACTATGTTTATATAATTTCTTATTTATTATATCTACAACAGTAGAAAAATTACAATGCCAACAGTAGAAAAATTAAAATGCCAACATTGCTACAAACAATAAAACCAATGAATGAAGTTTATGATTTCTTGCAGTTCTTTTTATTCTTAAAATATAACCCACTAAGAGTGTTCAGTTCAAGCACCAGGTTTTGAAGTCACTCTAATTTTTTACTAACTAATTATGTCATAATATAATATTCAATTACATACATTTATTTCAGCTAGTTTTCAAATTCTATAATTTTAAAAAAAATTATTTTTGCCCATTTTCTAGTGTTAATTTTGTACTTCTCAATTTTTAGGAGCTCTTCATAAAATAACTTCCTGTTATTGTGGTATAAACAATTTTTTTGTCAGTTGTTTTTGTTTCTTTCTATTTGCTTACATTATATTTAAGCCTTATAAAACATTTTTATTTTTATGTAGTTTAATTAATTGCTTTTGGGTTTTAAGACATAACGGAAATACTTCTCTTTTCCTAGATTATAAAGAAATCCATACAAATTTTCTTCTGGTGCCTGAATCATTATATTTTTACATTTAAATTTCTAATACATTTGGAATTTATCCTGGTGTACAGCATGAGGTACAGACTCAATTTTGTATTTTTCCAAATGGCTACCAGTTACCCCAATACATTTATTTAAGAATTCACTCAAATAGCTGACTTGAGATTATCATCTTTATCATATCCTAGATTTCATACACAATTGGATTTAATCCTAGATTTAGAATCTTAAATCTGCCCCACTGGTCTATTGGGCTGTTAGGTATCAATACCAACAACATGATACTGTTTGAAATGTTTAAGCTTCAATGTTTTAAAATCAGGGAGAGCTCGCTCCATCCCTCCTTTCATCTCCCCCACCTCCAGTTCCTGCTAATATCACTCTTCTATGCCAGGATTTTCCCAGCTATTCTTTCTTGCATATTTCTTCCCATGAACCTTATAGTCAACTTGTCTGGATTACAGAGTAAGGCAGAAGGGGGAAGGGGAGGGGGAGGGGAAAATAAACCAGTGGTATTTATTTAGTGATCACCTTAAATGTACAGATTTAAGGAGAACTAAGAAATTTATGTTCAATCTTTTTATCTAACAGGGCACATATTTCCGTTTGTTCAAGTCTTTTATCATGCCTTGTAGAAGTTTTTAAACATTTTCTTTATATAGGTTTTGCCCATTTCTTGTAAATTTTATTGCAAAGAATTTTATATTCATTTGTTGCTACTGTAAACTGGGGTCTCACAGTAGGTCTTCTATTTGTATATATGAAGGCTATTGATTTCTCAGGCTATTTTTTAATCCACTTAAAGGCAAACCATTTTCTTTAGCTTACTAAAAGCAAATTTTTTAATTTGTAATATAATTTTGTTTGGTGGAAGGCACAGGACCCAAAGCACCTACTCTTTCTAAACAAGAATATTCCCACTGTGGAACTGAAGTGTGTATGCAACACAAGGAAGGGCAAATACTCACCTTTGTGTATTCATCTTTGGCCTTGATGAGCATTTGTAAAATATCTACTTCTTTGCCCTCTCCTGAATTGAGGATCATTGGGGAGATTCCCGCTCCAGTTCCCTGATGGGCTTTCAACTGTTCATACTGAGTTAGGCTAGAAAAACAGGGGGGAACGTCCACACAAGAAAAACCAATTCAATACAAACAGTGTTTAAAACCATCCCAGTTCTCACCTAGTTGTCTTCATCCTGTTACAACCATAGTAGAAATAAGGCTGCTCAGGAATTTAAAGGAGAAAAATGAGAGTTGAGGTCCTGAATTCACTGACTACGTAGGTGAATCTAGGGTAGGAGTCAGCAAACCTGTAAGCCAATTCCAGCCCACCACCTGTTTTCGTAAAGAAGGTCACAAACACATCCATGCTCAACACAGCCATGCCACTTGTTTACGTATTGTTTATGGCTGCTTTCGCATTACAAAGGTGGAATTCTATAGTTGGAACAGAAATCCTATGGACCGCAAAGCCTAAAATACTCACTCTCTGATCCCTTTCAGAAGAGTCTGCCAACCCCTCACATAGTACATTCGGAAGGATGCTCTCATTAGTTGCTAAGGAAACCCAATTTAGAGTTCTCAAATAATGAGGAAAGTACCCCCCACTTCACATACAGCCTTGAAGTCAAAGCAAGGTTGATCTAGCTACTCAAATCCTGTAGTTCTCTGGCAGTTTCAAAACATGGTAAAGATTCCATTCTAACCCTGAGAAGAGGGGCCATTTAAAAAAACACTTAAGAGCAATGAGTTCTTCTGTTGCCTGAAAAGCAATACAGAAGAGAGACCAGATTGCTCCTATCACCTAGCAAAATACACAGAAGAGAGACCAGATTGCTCCTATCACCTCGCAAAATACACATTCCCTTTATGTGCTGTGACTTCCAGCTAACATTCTTATTATTGCCATGAAGTTTATGGTAACAAAGATCTGAGAACTTACTGAGAGACTTTATTCTAACTGGGGAAGGGGTCTGAATCCACACAAATCAGCTGCTTACTGCTAGTAAATAATCAATTTCCTGCCAGAGCTGTTGGATAATTACTGCAGAATGCTGACAACTTTAACATGGCCTCTTGGCTGAGCTACAGGGTATTTTTTAATCTGTATGAAATCTTACTATTATTATCTGCTGCACAAGTTACAGTACCATGACTGTTCTAGGAACTAGCTGTTACAGTGGTAAATATCAGTTTGAATACACTTAATCACCATCTGCGCCTTGAGCTACTTACCTAAAATTAGCTATCTCTAGCTAGACTTTCAGGAATCTATCTTATTTCTTAAAAGGTGCTCCCTGTTTTTCCTTTCCATGAGGTCACTTTCTAATCATTTCATTGCTCCAGGATTTAAAAGTGGGGATTGATTCATCTGCAGACAGAGCTGCAGTGTCAGACCCATGTGGTAGCAGTCATCCTATGTGCTTGGCTGCGTCCAGTCCCAGGCTGTGACACAGCACATGCAGGAAACTCATCATACTCTGAGGCTCTTACCCATCCCCATAAATGGCAGGGAAATAACTGCCTCACCATGAGCAGGCCCTCGGCTCAAGAATTGATCAGTCAACCAATTGCAGAGCAGAGAGCAAGCCCTCCCCTCTCAATTCAATCAGGGAAGCCAAGAGTGGAAAAGACAGACAGCAATTTTGAAGTTACCCAAAATGCAGAATGGGACAAATCACAAGGTATCATGAGATTAAAAGAAAGAGACTAGGCTGGGCGTGGTGGTTCACACCTGTAATCCCAGTACTTTGGGAGGCCGAGGTACAAGGTCAGGAGTTGGAGACCAGCATGGCTAACGTGGTGAAACCCCCTCTCTACTAAAAATACAAAAAATTAGCCAGGCATGGTGGTGCACACCTGTAATCCCAGGTACTCAGGAGGCCGAGGCAGGAGAATCACTTGAACCCAGGAGGTGGAGGTTGCAGTGAGCAGAGATTGTGCCATTACACTCCAGCCTGGGTGACAGAGCAAGGTTCTGTCTCAAAAAAAAAAAGAAAGAGACTAGTAACAAGGAAGAGAGAGATGGTTGACTGATCACTGAGCTAATAGTAACTCAGCAATTTTAAGAAGTTTGAAAATAAAGACTATCCTAAGTACTCAGTGTCTGAGACATGGGAGGAAATTCTGAGCTTCCACAAACATGTATAACAGTTAAAGAAAAGCATTTGGGGGAGGAAGGAAATGAAAGATTTTACAGAATCCTGAGCAGGCTTTTAGGATGGCTCTGAATGTTCCTTTTACTGACAGTCATGTCAATAACTTTTCAGAGCAAAGAACTGCTAATTTATAAATGAAAATATTAAAGAAAACTGCCATCTGGAACAATTCATATATATTTCACAGAGACAGGAAAATGTGAGTCATTCCAGATGATAAATATTACCTAGTTAAAACGTGGCAAGTTGCTTCTCATTTATTAATTAATACTAAATGTCTGCCTAACCACTGTGAAAAGAATTGCTGTGGGAGATATATTCTGTTAAGATTATAGTTTTTACATACATTACATACATATTTTACATATAGTATTATACATACATTTGTAGAAATACAAATGAAAGCACCAGGTCCTAAAAAATATTTAGCCTTTTAGCACTTACTTTTTCATAAGCTCTGCAATTCTTTGGCATTCTTCTTTATCATAAAACCAAATTCCATAGATGGACACTGCAAAAAACACATCAAACAAATTATGAGCATCTTCGAAACTACAAAATAGAAAAAAATTTCCTTTTCCATCTTAAAATACATGATAATCCATGTATTAAATTGATTTATTCAATAATTATTGAATAAATAAAAGCTATCATTGGGGTTAAATCTCAAAAATACAGTATTGGACCAGGCGCACAGTGGCTCATACTTGTAATCCCAGTACTTTGGGATCGCCTAAATCAGGAATTCAAGACCAGCCTGGCCAACATGGTAAAACCCATCTCTACTAAAAATACAAAAAAGAATTAGCCAGGCATGATGGTGGGTGCCTGTGATCCCAGCTACTCAGGATGCAGAAGCAGGAGAATCGCTTGAACCTGGGAGGTGGAGCTTGCAGTAAGCGAAAGATCGTGCCATTACACTCCAGCCTGGGCGAAAAGAGCGAAACTCTGTCTCCAAAACAAAACAAAACAAAACAAAACAAAACAAAACAAAACAAAACAAAAAAACAGCATCAAAATATAAGTCCGCAGAGAAATCTGTGGTGGATTTGTGCAAAGACACACACCCACACACAGATACACATATTGAATAAACTGTGTTCTCCTTAAAAATATAGCACCTGAACACATTGGGCATTTGGTAAAATCTTCCTAAACAAATGACTGCAGAACTGAAAATGAAATCAGAATTTCTAAACTTCCTGGCTTCAAGATATCATTGTTTCTACACTCCATGTGCACATTTCATAAAAACATTTCATCTTTATTTTTAAATATTCAGAAGCCTGATACTCAAATTATGCCTAGAAGCCTCCCTCCCCTTCTTCTCTCAGGAACATGTTAACTGAAAAACTGGCTTTTGTAAGCTGTAAGTTAGGGATAGGCCATGGGAAAAAATAAAATTTAATAAATCTCTGGCTTCAAAATGTCTGTACAGAAAATTTAAAACTGCTCAAAGATTAGATATACTATGATTTCACCATTGAGTAATGAAAGAAACTGTGACATAATATAGCTGCTATTGAATCATTTAATAATGTTCAAGTAAGTTGTATATTTTATATGTGCCTATCTACATCATTTTTATAGCAAAGGCTGAAACAGCTCCAAAAGACATTTATAAATATCTAGTTGAGGATCTGATGGCATTAATCATGTAAATAATGCATTAACTACATACACATTTAAAAAATCTTCACTGAAAATAGCAACAATGTTATGATGGGGCAATGAAAACTGACAAAACATGTTTTTAAAAGGGAAAAAAACTTTAAATTCAAACTTTCCAAACATGTAATTATATTAATAGTCTTTTGCTGTTAAAACAGCTGTGATAAGGCTGGGCGTGGTGGCTCACACCTGTAATCCCAGCACTTTGGGAGGCCAAGGTAGGCAAATCACGAGGTCAAGAGATCGAGACCATCCTGGCCAACATGGTGAAACCCGTCTCTACTAAAAATACAAAAATTAGCTGGGCATGGTGGTACATGCCTGTAATCCCAGCTACTCAGGAGGCTGAGGCAGGAGAATAGCTTGAACCCAGGAAGCAGAGGCTGAAGTGAGCAAAGATCGTACCACTGCACTCCATCTGGTGACAGGGAGAGACTCCTTCTCAAAAAACAAAAACAAACAAACAAAAAAAGGCCAGCTGTGATAGTCTAACTACATCTTTGTTTCCCCTCTTACCTGATCAGTATCTGGGCATGGAATTTCTGCTTCTTGTCAGTAATAGTTCAGATATCAACAGGTACAAGAAATGTCTTTATAGTGCTATTTTCAGCAGATATCTTAGAGGAACCTATGAATCTGAATTACTAACTTGGCAAGAGGTGGCAATAGGGCTTTAAACTTTGTTTTGCAATTATCAGTGTACCAGAAATCTTTTATCTTACCTACCTGCATGTGAATGGTGGGTGGTGGGGAGGGGAAGTGAGGGAAAAAATTCCAGTTTTTTCTTGTACAGGACCATTTTACCTCTTAGATGGAAATATATAGATATTTTCCCACTTGGTATACTGACATTTTTTTTTTTTAAAGAACATCTGAGTTCTGAAGTCCATGTGCTATGAGAGCTTTTACATCAGAACAAAATTCTTTCATCTTCAGATTACTAAATGTGTATCTTGAAACTTCATATTCAAGGTTGCTTCCAGTCCATCAAAATAATTCCCTACTCTGATTCCCTACATAGATTCCTACACTAACCTGCCTACCTTATGTTCTTGAAGTCAAAGCAGATTGGATCACTGACATTCAACTACTAATAAATCTGAATATGTTTGTGTGTCTTGGTGACTTCAACCTTAGTTACAAAACTAGGAGCCTGATCTATTGTTTTAGTTACAGTGCAAGTTTTCTTTCCCTGAAGACTGCCTTTTCCAAAACGATGAAAGGAGAAAGGTGGCCGTAAGAGAGAAAAACAGAGCATAACTCAGAAACCCAAGGCCCAGTGGCAGAGGAAAAACCGGCCATTGTTGTCTCTTGAGTGGGCTCTATTAATAGAAATATTATGGGTGTCTTTTGTTTGATATTATACATTTGTGGCATCTCACATAAGGAATTAGGTTTTCATAGGGTGGGATGCCAAGGAAACTGTTGATACAAATAGAAGAGCAGTTTGACACTGTCACTACCAGGAGATAACGGAAATGCAGATGTAGGGAGGGAAAATGGTATGGAACATCTCTCAAATGTCAAAGCAAAAGGAAGGAAAGATTGGGTTTGCAGTAATTATTTAAGACATTGTGAAGACTTCTTTAGGTCCCAACCATTTATCTCTAAAGCAGCATGGCTTTAAAAATTAAAATGGGATCATTTTGAGATAACTCTTTTGATCCCAGTTTAGTCTGGATAGAAAATTTAAACAGCCAAGAGGGGGAAGAAAACATTAACCAACAGTTCTGGTTACTGAAAAGTGGCACCAAGATAAAATGTAGAACTGGGCCTAACTTTCTTCTCCCTAAAATAGTTTTGAAACTTGAGCTGCATTCCCCTGGGAAAGAGGCTGTGAATTCCATTAAAGTACACATTCCAACTGAAGTTTCCTGCCTCTTTGCTCTAAGGTCTACCAACCCCTGGACAAACCTATCACTCTTTCACACAAGAGGGTCAATCAAAGCAGTCTGTGGAGATATAGAAAAACCAGAGATCATCATGCCTTAGGGAGGTGATGAGCTGACAGGCTGACAGAAACCATGAAGTTCACATTGCAATCCAAGTTTTCCCGTAAAGCCACTGGGTGAGAGGCCCACCCGTACATAGGCAGAGAGCAGAGCAGGGAAGACAGAAAATATAAGGTTGAAAAGAATCAAGCAAGAAGGTGTTTTTTTGTGTGTGTTTTGTTTTGTTTTTTAGAATTCTAAAACTTAAAGTAATTACTGCAACCTAAACTTGCAGCGATGTGATATGGCCACGTAAACTTCTGTGGCACTGAAATGTTACTGCGGAAATGGCTTCTGGGTTTTAAAAAATTACAAGAGCTCATGAGCAGGATAATTATTTAGTTTTAAAAATCAACCAATATACATCTGGAAATTCACAATGCTTCGAGCATTCGTTCAGCCTGGTACGCCTGCATACCAGCCGCTTCCCAGCCACCTGTCTGCTGATACGGAGGTCAAATTTAAGGGGACTTTGGTGCATGAAGCTCAACTCAACTGTTTCTACATCTCTCCTGGAGGTAAGAATCCCTAAAGCGAAATAAAGAGTAGGAAGAACATGTTGAAATTTACTCTAAATATTCTAATGCTACCTAGAATGTGACTTCTTCACTGTAAGAACTCATCTCTCCACATTTAATCAGGAGATACCATACACTATTACGAAATTTGGCCTATAACTGCAGTATCCTGGTTTATGCCATTCTTTGGAAATTCTCAATAGAAAAAAAAGTGATGTTTGAGGCAACATGCAATGCCATACAGCCCAATCTTCTACTCTCCTTTTAATTCTGTCAGAAAGATCAAGGAGATCAAAATTTCCA
Organism: Callithrix jacchus; assembly: GCF_049354715.1. Classification (NCBI taxonomy): domain Eukaryota; kingdom Metazoa; phylum Chordata; class Mammalia; order Primates; family Cebidae; genus Callithrix; species Callithrix jacchus. The sequence continues at coordinate 15,205,984 of NC_133510.1, forward strand.
TATTAGACATTATGTCTGGATTTTGTAGGTCCACAAAGACAAGGCAGAGAGCAAGCTGATTATATTCAATAGTGATATTTTCTTTTTTTAAATTTCTTCAATGGAAAAAACAAAAGCTGGTCAAATTTTAAGCGGCTAGTTAAGGGGCCATGAAAGGCAATATTAGTGTCACTCACGTGCACACTTTCATGTAACCCTTTGATTCTTATTAGCATGGTGCATTAGTTCATTTTGCATGTTCTTGGGGATTTGCCTCATCTTGTTTATGTTCCTAATAAATATTTCTATTCAATCTGTTCTTTTAAGGTATTTATAATTTGTTTTATATTTTATCCAAAATACCATACAACTCCAAATCATGAATGGTAGCTTGTAATCGTCTAATTAGGACTTGTGATAATGTTTGTGCAGATTTTTAAAAGAATATATGTATCCATTCAATTCGGAAGTGGATTATAAACACATAATTACATGGGTAAAATTTAAATAGGCAGGACATCTGATTTGGTAATGCTCTTTCTAACATAATTTCACTAATTCTTCTTAAAAGGGTAGGAAAATATGTTTTTCTTAGTACTCAGCAAGGAAAGCATTTAAATTCCCTCTTTTTACCCGGAAAGCCATGGAAACATGGCAGTGTTAAGTTACACAAACCTCTTCTGGGCATCTAAGGATAAACCAAAAATTTAAAAATTCCTTCAAATTCCACTCCTTTCATGAAGTCTTTCTCAAATGAGTAGAATAACATTTTCAATGTAAGGATGGAGACCATCTAATCATGTATTTGTTAAACACTTGTTTTTGAGGCTTCATTCAAATATAATATTTCTTGATTTATTGTACCATTTATTCATATCAAGCTTTAATAAATTTGACCGTATTGATGATGACTAGTTGCTAGCATATGGTACTACACATGCACACACAGCTACTATGCTTTCGAAAGATCCCAAGATATTTTAAAAATCAGAAAAACAGAACTATGAACTTCTAGAGCTGGAAGTCAAGTAAGAGACGTGCAGTTCAATAACCTATTCCACTAATGAGGAATCTGTGGTCTAACAAGACTAAAAAAGTCAGCCAAAGTCATTTTTCTTGGTTTAATCTGTTTCCCCTAAAATATGCCCTTCTTCCAGCCTTTCAAATGAAATAGATGAAGCATTCAAATTTGTTTTTACATATTTGATTGAGTTCTAAGCTTGGTTATAATAGACTGGAATGAGTCTTTTTAAACCAAAGTTCATGTGGACCCTCAAAAGGGCAAAAAGAAGGATGGAATGAAGGGAGGAAGAAAATCAGTGAGGAAGGGAGGGAGGAAGAGGGAGAAAAAGAGAGAAGAGAAAGAGGAAGGGAATGAAGCTTTCTGGTAGTGGCAGTGTTTTCCCAGCAGTAAACACTCCAGCAGCAATGACGGTGCCTGTGTGCTGGCATCCATAGATGGGAAACGCAGGCTACGTCTGGCCGGCTCTATGCTGATTCTGTACTTCTTCCCCATTTGGAATGTTTGCACTCAAAATGTTTTCCTCTGGCATGTTCTCTAATGCCTTTAAAGTAATGTTCTGCCATTCACCTTCTGCCTTAGCTTTACTGACCAAACACGGACACAATCTTGTAAAACAAAATCTTCACTAGCCACTGAGAGTCTACATAGCTCTGTTATCTTTGGCTCCTGGTCTGCTTCTTTTCATATGTCATGCTTTTACTGTGCCTCACAAATCAGTGATCCCATGACCTGGGAATATTGGAAGGTTCAAAGCAGATGAGAAGCAGTTTCTATTTTATGGGAGACTAATACTCATGAACATTTTGGGGAAAACAGTAGAAACAACCCTCCCCTTTCTAAATAAATTAACATTATGAGAAAGTTAATGCCATTAACAACAAACAAAATTCTCTTAAAGCATTATACTAATTTGGATTAAATTAATATGTACTCTCTATAAATGAGAATTTATTACTTTCCAAGTAAAAGATGGATTTAATCTTTTAGAAAGTTTTCATTTATAATGGATTCATGTTATATCATTCAACCTTCCTAAGCTTCACAGAGGCCATTATCTTCCTAAACCGGGAAACTTGAGGTTATCTACTACTCTCAGGTTTATCCAAGGTCATATGAGATCTTCATACACTAATTTCCTACTTTTATCTGTTCCTTTAATTTAAGAGATATGACAGAGTAGATAAACTTTTTAAAAGTTAGGAAGTAGTAAAGTTCATAGTTTATAACAAACATAAATAGAAACAACTTATTCTGCCTTCTTGGCCACTTAAATTTATATTTGCATTTGTTCATAATCTTGCTGATAAATTTCAAAATCTCCTTGGCTACAAATATCATGTGGGGAGTCCGTAATACATCCTTGCCTTCTCTCTACTCATCCTTGAAGACCCAGGCTTTCTCACTCCTCTAGGGATAAACAGTCCCAACTTTTTCTCTGATCCTGTAGCTTTTTTGTAGATCCTTGTACTAAAACAGGCAACAAGTTAAGCATTTATAAATCTGTTCCCCCCACTAGACTATAAGCTCCTGGAGGGGAGGACTTTGTTAATACACCCAGTACAGCAACCAGCATGTACAGACATTCAGCAAATATTTGCTAAGTTAAATGGAAATCTAAGACTTCAAGCTCTTCTACCATCAATAATCCTTGTAATTGATAACAGCAGTAATTATCACTTTCTGTAGTAATTAAACATTGTAGACTAGATATGCTAGAATTCTCTATCAGTTGATTACACCTTCTACCAGAGATTTCAGCATGGACAGTCTCCTCACATCATCCCTTTTGTTCTCCTTCAAACTTCACTGAGAGTTTATTTTGCTTCAAACACTTTACCTTCTTAGGCTTAAATAGTGTTGATGGGATTCTGTCATTAGGATATGAGCTCCCGAAGACTGTATATTTCTATTGACCCAGCACTATGTAGGCACTAACGTACTCATTTTATGTGTATTTATTATTACAACTCTACCGGAAAGAGTTCCAAGAACGCAACAATTCTGCAAAATCACATGCATTTCTCTTCATCATGGAAAAACACAGAGCAAAGAATAACTAACAGTACTTTGGTCTACCAGAAAAACTAAGACATTCGTATTCCAGTTGTGTTTGATGATGGTAATTTCAAGCATATATATATAAGTACCTAAATGATCTGAAAAATACAAGATTTATATGCATGTCAATTACTCCAGCAACACAATGACAGTCTATTTCCCCAAGCGAATCTCAATGTACGGAAGTAAGTCCAGTCTCCTATAATTGCAATTTTGAGAAAGTTATGTTTAAACATATCTATTTATGTTTAAGCTTATGTTTAAAAAAGTATTTCTACAGGTTGAAAATTTGCTCCAGTGAAGAACAGACTTCTTCATATTTGAACCAGATGATTTAATCGAGTGTTTAACAACGATAGGAAAAGCTCTGCTGAAAATAGCCTAACTATAAAACACAGGATCGCAGAAATATTTCTACGATTTGACATAGCAGTAGTCTAGCCAAAGGAGCATAGTGTTACATTTAAGAAAAGTAAGTCAGTCTTTCTGTACTTTTTCATTTTTACCTTAATCTATGAATACAGACTAAGAGATACCACTTTCCAAAAGACATTTTCCAAAAACCCTTTATGTTTAAACAGTTAAATTCCATTTTGATTCTACTATGAAATAAGAGCTCTAAAGCTATATATAAGGTAATTCTTAAATGAGTTCTTGGCCAAAATTGTTTTCCTTCTTCAAAACCCATAATTTTTCCTTCTATGGGTTAAGGGGTAAATTTACCTTGATTCTAGAACTTGATTATTTGAAGCTATTTACTAAATGATTTTTGGACAAAAATTAGTAATATAAAACATAGAATCTAAAAGAATATACATTATATAGCCATAATGATCACTTACTATAGATAAGGGATAGGGAAACTAAAAGATGTTTTACTTTTTAAGCATTTAAGAAAATGTTTTGCAACCCAGCTTTTCTCTGCCAAGATTTAGATTTCTACCATGCTAAACTGGGCTCTCTTAAACACAAAATATAAAATACACTGCATGTCCAAGCCACAGATACAGTGTATGAATCTGAATAGCATTACTATGTATACGTTTTCTTGGTCAAGCTGAGAACCTTAATAGTCTTTATAGTTCAGGATAAAACAGGTGACTTTGCTTTAATTGTGCTCTCACGTGGCAGCTGGAAATCACCATAGATGACTGCCGCATGGGTTGTTTTCCTCACCTCAGCATGTCAGATTGTTAAGTTACATAAGAGATGTATATACTTACATGAAGGTTCTCTCTATGAGTCCCCCAGCAGTTATGATGGAAAAGTAAAAACTGTTAATTGGGTGGTCAGGATGAAGAGAAGGGTTGTTTTCCCACACTGTGTATCTGCTTATGTGTGTGTTTTAAGGAACTATCTGGTGTCACAACTCAACATATGGAAAAACAGAAATATGAAATCCAGAGATATCACAAGACTCAAGAGTGAAATTCTGCTTTACTTGGGATTTTTCAGAGCCTTCCTTAACTGGCAGAACACCAGTTCTTTGGATGAATGTCTTCGTTAGAGTTTAGATCCCTTACTTTCAGCCTACGTGGAGTACTGACAGAGAACAAAAAAGTCATTCTGTATTAAAGGTCAGAGTGACGAGTTTCATCACTCATGTCACAGTAGACGTGTAACCCTTCACCATATATTAACATGTTAGCTCTCTAAGCAATGGTGCATAATAAATAGATCAATTTTTCAGTCAGAATGGCAAAAGAGACTTAGAGACACAAAGTAAGATTCAGGCACCACATTCTAATTTTTAAATTTTGGTGGCCTTCTTTCTTTCTCATTAAGTGCAGGCTTAAAAGGAGTCCTTGAAAGTTGCTAATGCAACCTCTCCTCTCACAAGACTGTATAGGCTACCTATTCTGACTAAATACGAAATGTCAAATTCCTCAGCTCCCATTCCATACTGCTCATGATTTGAATGAGTCTACTTGAGGATCTTGTCTTGCTGGGCAGATCCCGAAGAGAAATATATTCTATTATTCCTGCAAATACTAAGTTTCTGCCTAGTAGGAATGTCAAGTATTTTTAGCCATATAGTTACTTTAAATATTAGTTTCTTGACCCTGGAGGGCTTTAGGGGTTCAATAAAATTTCTAAAACTATATGCAAAATCTCATGTATATATGCAAATAGACATTTTAAGCGGTGAAGAAGTACAAAGCATAGACCCTCTAGAACAATGCCCGGCACACAGTAGTCAAGCAAATATATTTGAAGAAAGGAGAGGGACGGAGGGGCGAAGAAGGAAAGTAGAAAGAAGGAAGAAATGAAGGAAAAAAGGGAAAAAGAAGTCTTCAGATTCTCATAGGGTTTTGTGACGAACAGAAGATTAAGAACTACTATCGATATGCCAATAAATATCCTAGGGTGGAAAAAAACCCTCAATTATCTCTGGGCAGATAATGTGTCTTTCATTTAGTAATAAATTTACACATAATTGACTTTTAACCTTCCAAATTGCTTTTGCAATAAAACTGATTACAAGGTTAAGAAAAGAGGTAACAAGTCTCCAAGTCTTAGAATTTGTTAAGTTGGAAGAGCTTTTATTCCTCCATGTAGCCTGAAGCCTAGGGTGAAGCTTAAAAAGCACAGATCTGTTAGCATGCTCAGCCATGGAGAGGGTGAATCACTCAGTACAGCTGTGGCTACTGGTTTGCCTTTGTTGGAAAGCTGTCATTCTCAGTCTCTACCATGAAGCGGGAAGCAAGAAGACATTTTGGAAAACTGGGCAACTTTGTGGCTCCTGCTTTCGCTCCAAGCCGCGTATCTTCAAAGCTTTATCTTATGCATTCTGATGTTCCAGATGCTGGACAAAATCTTCAGATATATATACATCTACAACAATTCTAGAGTATAAGTGATTTAGGAATTATGTTAAGTACACTGTACATGTCTATTTCTTATCTGAATCTGTTTATTTTCTGTATTTATTTGGCACCACAGAATACACGTAAAAGATAAGATATGGTCTCTGCCCATGAGGCACCTGTAATTTATTATCCATGCCACTGCCTTCTCAATAGCCTAATAAGCAGCCCAATCAGTTAATGGTAACATAATGGCAGAGAAAACGTTTTACAAAATGTATTCCAAGTATAGTGAGCAATACCGTTTTCAAATTATGACTCATAATTGTTCTGTAAATTTGACTTCCTTACTGCTATTAGTTACTATGGGTATATACAGGTACACGTTAACTTTGGCACTCTGGAAGAAATTCAAGTTTATACTTCATAAGATGTTCTATAATAGCCACCAAGAAAATAACTACTATTATATTTTAAAACTGTATTGTTTTTATGCATTTCACTCTAGAGAAAGCATTGCAGAATAGATACTAAGGCTTCTCTTTGCTAGGAAATTGACATTTTAAAAAATTGACTCTCAAGAGAAAAGTGGAAGGTTAATTCCTTCCACTCAGAAAAAATATTAAGTTGTACAAGTTTCCATATTGTCAGCAAAAAGAAACCTTGCTTCTCTGACCACGGGGAGAAAGCAGACGTCGCAAGCCAGAGAAAGGGGGCATAGCCTTCTCACTGATCTGGACTAGAAATGCAGACTCAACTATTTCTATTACCTCACATTACTTGGGGACTTTAGTTGATGTCAAGCTTTTGGTATCATGTTGGTTTAAAGTACTGAAGATGCGTTTAGAACAAGGACTGGTTTATTTCCAGAATGATGAAGCCAAGATGCAAAGTGCTGAGTCAGTGTAATATTCTAATCAACACAGCAGAGATCAGGGTTAGCTGAAACAGTAGTTAATAAATGTAGGGATAATAAAGAAAGGTAACCAATTATCCTCAAATATTCATTTCTTTAAATACTTCTTTTATAAGGTTCAATTATTTCTACTTTTTTACACTGAACAATCATTTATATACAAGAGAATGCACAGATCTTAAAGTGTTCTTCTGCTCAATGAGTTGGCAATAAAACAAACTTATGTAACCAACACTGAAAACAAGATATAAAATATTTTTATCACTCTTTTCCAGTCAACAACCACACCCTACTTCCACCACCAGCCCCAGCACCCTAGTTTTGCCTGTTCTTAAACGTCATATAAATGGGATCATACAGTATATCCTCTTTCGCAGATGGCTTGCTTTGCTCAACATGTTTCTGAAATTAATCCATGTTGTTGAATATATCAATTATATATATTATATATATATTATATATAAATACATAATTTTTTTATTGCTGAGTACTGTTCTATTATTATATACCAAAATTTGTTTATATATCAACTATTAACGGGTATCTGGGTTATTCCCAGATAGTTTTGCTGTTATGAATAAAACTGCTATGAGCATTTGTGTGAAGTCTTTGTGTGGACATGCGTTTTCATTTCTTTTTTTTTTTGAGATGAAGTCTCGCTCTGTCACCCAGGCTGGAGTGTGCCATGGTGAGATATGGGCTCACTGCAACTTGCACCTCCTGGGTTCAAGCAATTCTCCTGCCTCAGCCTCCCAAGTAGCTGGGATTACAGGCACCTGCCACCACACCCAGCTATTTTTTTTTTTTTTCTATTTTTAGTAGAGATGGGGTTTCGCCATGTTGACCAGGCTGGTTTCCAACTCCCGACCTCAGGTGATCTGCCTGCTTCGGCCTCCCAAAGTGCTGGGATTACAGGCATGAGCCACTGTGCCCGGCCTTTTTTTAATGTTTTTGAGATGAAGTCTGGCTTCGTCGCCCAGGCTGGAGTGCAATGGCGCCATCTTGGCTCACTACAACCTCTGTCTTCAGGGTCAAGCGGTTATCCTGCCTCAGCCTCCCCAGTAGCAGAGATTACAGGCATGTGCCACCACGCCCGGCTAATTTTTGTATTTTTAGTAGAGAGGGGGTTTTACCATGTTGGCCAAGCTGGTCTCAAACTCCTGACCTTAAGTGATCTGCCCACCTCACCTCTCAAAGTGCTGGGATTACGGGTTGAGCCACCACACCTGGCCCATTTCTCTTAAGTAAATAACTGAATGGAACTTGTTGGATCATATGCTAATTATATGTTTACGTTTATAAGAAATTGCCAAATAGTTCTCCAAAGTAGTTGCAACATATCTCTCTCTCACAAGCAATGTATCTAAGTTTCCATTGCTCCGCATCTTCATTAACACTTGTCTTTTTAATTTTAGCCGTATCAGGGAGTATGCCATATTCTTATTTGGGCTTTAATCTGCATAGGTTTCCAATGACCAAGAAGCATATGAGGAAACACTCAATACAATCTGTTGTTATGGTAAGATGCAAATTAAAACCACAATGAGATATCACTTCAGAATTCCCAGATAATTAAAAGGGCAAACAATATCAAGTTTTGACAAAGATATGGAGCAAATTGGAAGTCTTAGACATTATTGTAGAGAGTATAAATAGGCACATAACTGTTCAGCAGAATCTACTAAAGCTAAACAAACCCCTACACTATATCCCACTATATCAATTTCACTCCTAGGTATAAACCTGACAGATAAGCACGCATATCCACCTAAAAAACATAGACCAGAATGTTCATGGCAACTTCATTCAGAATAGCTCAAATTTGGAGTACAATATAATGATGCAGTGGAATATTACACAGAATAAAAAGCAAGAAACTACTGCTATATGCAATAACTTCTAAGCACCTGATCAATAATGTTAAGAATCTTTTCATATGACTATCGGTATTTATAACTTCTTTTTTAAAGTGTCTCTTCAAATATTTTGCTAATTTTTTTAAGTTGGCTTGTCTTTCTGTTATTAACTTCTAAGTGTTATTTATGTATTCTCAACATAGTACTGTGTCAGATATGTGTACATGTTCTCAATATTTTTTCCTAGTCTGTGGTTTCTCTTTCCATTTTGCTAAAGGTATCCTAAGAACAGAAGTTTTTAATTTGATGAAATTTTTACTTTTGATGAGGTACAATTTATCATTTTTTTGTTTTATAGGAAATGCTTATAAGCATCATTTTAAACTAGTGTTTGGTAATACTACTTTTAACTATTTTTAATAAAAAGCTTTTTATTTCATTGCTTCTATAAAAATGAAAAAGATTCTTATTTCATTTGCAGATAAAACATCTATAGCATAAGCCTTTCTGTTTAAACCACACGGCCATGGTTTAAAAGGGCCATGAGGAAATAGCAATGTGACCTATTTCATGGAGCATAATTAAGATATCAAGTTAAAATAGTGAATAAACTTCTTAAATATCAAATCACAAATCTTAATAAGCATAAAAGAAGTTGAAGGAGACATCTATAAAAGTGCTTTTTAGAATTTAAATAAAGTTCTATAAAGGAAATTTATATTTTATATATATATATGCATTATACATCATCTTGTTCACGGACATAAAATTAACATTTTCCCACATTACATATCTCTTCCTTGAACTATTAAATTTCCCATGATGACCATGTATGGCATTCTTACAACTCAAAATTACTTCTAGGAACTTTAAGGTAAATGTTACTACTATCTATATGAAAGTAACCTCGAGAACCAGAGTAGTTCCTAGGTAAGCTGCTAAAATTACTGCTTTGAGTTTCTACACAGGAACCACAAAGGTTCCTTAATAACTGTTGGCTAATGCTCCAAAATAAACACTAAAGAAATAGTTGTGAACTTTTAAATTAAGCTTTATGGGTAGCTTTGAATAAAGAAATCCAACGAAAACAATTCAGTACTCATTGCAAATATTTAATTGTGCACATTTAATGCCAGGAATTAAGTGTTATAGGGGACTGAAAAGTTACCTTTGCCCTGAAGGTGCTTGCACCCTAGTAGAGAAACTAGGACATAATATTCTACCTAAGGTAAAATATAAGCACAATAGTAACTGCCTTTATTTCTAGCTCAGATTTAGTATGTTATTTTGAACATATATGTTTACATGTCTTTCTTTTGTGCTAGGATGGTAAACTAGAAGGAGGAAGGGATGTATCTTACTCGTTACTTCCAAAACTCAACACAGAATCAGTATCAACAGACAGGTGCTCAATAGCAAATGAGCAAGCAAGCGCAATATAAGTACAACATAAAAGACATATACGCTGCAGTGAGATATCACAGCTATACACGGGAATCACAGAAGCATCCAGGGAGGTAAAGTTCCACCTGGGTTTTGAATTATGAGTAGAATTTATCTGGTAAGAGATTGGTCACAATGAGGGAGAGAATTCAAGGAGAAAAACAGAAATATTTAAAAGCATGAAGGTAAGCGTGTTCTGGGAAAGTGCTTATGTAGTTGTGTTTACTTGGAGCATTAGGCAAGTGTGCAACAGGAGTAGCAGACTTGGCCTGAAAGGGAAACTGTGACCTGACTACAGTAAGCTTTAAATGTTAGGTGAAATTTTTTACTTGGTAGGCATTTAAGATTTTGAGAAGGAAAGCAACTTGATTAGGCTTATGCTTTAGGAAGATAAATATAGCTGTGGTTTTGGATGGAGGGGATAAATCAGATGTGAATTATAAGGCTAATGACATATCCTTTTTATGAATTGCTGGATTCAATTTGCATTTTTTCCTTTTTTATTGTGTTAAAATATTAAAAACATTAAATTTACAAGTTTAACCATTTTTAAGTATGCAGTTCAGTGGCATTAAGCATACCCGTAATACTGTGCAGCCATCACCTCTATCCATCTCCAGAACTTTTTCATCATCCCAAACGAAAACTCTGTATCCATTAAAAGATAGCTGCCCACTGTCCATTCCCTGAAGCCCTGGAAAACCACTATTTTACTTGCTGTCTGGGTGAATCTGACTACTCTAGGTACCTCACAGGAATGGAATCATACAAGACTTGTCCTTTCGTGTCTGGTTTATTTAACTTAGCATAATGCCTCAAGTTTCATTCATGTTGTAGTGTACATCATAATTTTATTCTCTTTTAAGGTTAAACAATATTCCATTGTGTGTGTATATAACATTTTGTTTACCCATTCATTCATTGGTAGGTGTTTGGGTTTTTCCCACCATTTGGCTATTGCGAATAATGCTACCATAAATATTATTTTGTTCGTATTTTGCTGAGGATTTTCTTATCTATATTCACAAAAGACACTAATCTGTAATTTTCTTTTCTTGTAATGTCTTTGCCTTGTTTTGGTATCAAGATAATGCTGCCCTCATAAAATGAGCTGGAAAACCCTCTTCTACCTTCTGAGAGATAGCGTAGAATTGGTATTAGTCCTCCCTTGAATATTTGGTAGAATTCACCAGTTAAACTATCTGAACTCGGGAGTTTTACTGGATTTTTAATTGCAAATTCAATTTCCTTAATAAATATGGGACTATTCAGGTTACCTATTTTTCTTGAGTGAATTTTGATGATTTGTGCTTCTCAATGAATTAGTCCATTTCATCTAAGTTGCCAAATTATATTTCCTTATTATCCTTTTAATGTCTGTAGCTAGCCCCTCTTTCCTTTCTGATATTGCTAATTTGTGTCTTCTCTTTTCTTTTTTTCCCCCTTCATCACTCTGGCCAAGTGTTTATCAGTTTTTTTTATTCTTTTCAAAAAAATAATCGGGTTTTGGTTTCACTAATTTTCTCTAAATAGTTTTTCTGTTTTTTTATCTCATTGATTTCTCTTTTTGTTTCCTTCCATTTGCCTTGGCTTTAATATACTCTTCTACTTTCTTTACGTGAAAGTTTGAATTACTGACTTAGGAACGCTCTTCTTTTCTAGGACAAGTATCTGATGCTATATATTTCCCTCTAAGTTCAACTTTGGTTGCATTTGAAATATTGTATTTTCATTGTTATTCAGTTCAAATGTTCTCTAATTTTCTTTCTTCTTTGACATGAGTTTTTCAGAAGGGCGCTATTTAATTTCCAAATATTTGGGGATATTTCAGGTATCTTTCTGCTCTTGATGTCTAATTCAATTCCTTTGTGATCCAATAATATACTTTGTTTGATTTCAATTCTTTAAAAACTTTTAAGGTTTGCTTTATGACCACAATAAGGTTTATCTTGGGGAACGTTTTATGAGCACTTGAGAAGAACGTGCATTCTGCTGTCGTTTTATAGAATGTAATATAAATGACAACTGTGTTGAGTTGGTTGATAGTGTTGTTCAGGTCTTCCATATACTTGCTTGCTGTTTTCTGTCCTCTTGCTCTATTGATTATAGAAAGTGGACCACTGAAGTCTTCAAGTGTAATTGCAAAATAAAAAAAAAACTTCTCCCTTCAGTTCTATCACTTTTTGCTTCACACACTTTGAAGCTCTATAGTTAGGTGCATACACATTAATAATTATTATGCCTTTTGTATAAATTTATCTACTTTGTCTGATATTAATCTAGACACCCCAGTTTTCTTTTAATTAGTATTTGCATGGTATATCTTTCTTCATCCTTTTACCTTTAACCTATCTATATTATTACATTTAAAATGGATTTTGTGTAGAAAGCATATGCTTTTTTAATGCACTCTGGCAATCTCTGTTTTTTAATCAGTATGTTAGGCCATTTCCATGTAATATAACTACTGATATGGCTGAACTTAGGTAAGTCTACCACTTTATTTTTTGTAATTTTTGTATTTTTAGTAGAGACAGGGTTTCACCAATCAACTCAGGGTTACATAAGAAGTTCTGTCTTGCCTTCTGTGGATGATGCTTCCCATGTCAGTTCCATTTTCAAAGGTGTTTATGTCTACCCTATATATATATACCAGTTAGTCTGAAATTTGGAATAATGGTTTATATTGTAAGTTGTTATTTCCTTGGTTTTGTTGCATGTATGTAGCTCACAGGTGAGCCCAGGATTTGCATCAGTTCCTAGAAAGAATTAGATCTCCTTATCAAGCTCCCTCCTCTAGAATCACTCCCACTCGCCAGCTCTCAGAGGCCTTTTTTCCCAGTCTTCCAGCTACAAAGTCAGAGTTTATCTCAGGGTTTTAGACTCTCACACTGTCAGGCAGTCTGTACAACAAGAGAAAATAAAAATATATGATGGGATTTTCCTCACACTCTTCAGACCACAGGGGCCATTGTTCCCAGTTCCTCTGGCAGAGAAAGCCTCTTTCTTGGGATTTTTCAGGTGGCTGTGCCACCACCATGACCACCACAGCAGCAGTTCAGCTTTCCCTGCAACTGGCTTCAGGGTAGGGACAGAAGAGAAAAGGGGAGGTAGGGAAAGGAACGGGGGAAGTTTTTAGAAAGAAGAGCTTCTCTCAGGCTTTGTTATTTTTTTCCCCAGAGTTCTGTGACTTGGTGCATGTCAAAGCCAGTCAATAAAAGAGGAAAGAATAAATCCAGGAGCTCACCGCCACACCAGCTTTTCTTCAAGTTCTGATTGCTCTCTTCAGTGTGTCTGTTATCATTTACTTTCAGAGCCCCTAGTTAGTTGCTTTTATAATCTGACGAGAACTTTTAGTTGTAACCAGTGGGAGAGATATATTGTAGTGAACCTAGTCTATTTTCGATGATGCCAGAAGTTCAATCCCTCTTTGCTATGAGGGGTTATGAAACATCCCAAGTAACACATAATGAAAGCCTGAACTGGAATAGAAGTGGGGATGAAAAGAAGGAGAGAAGCTACATGAGCACTCCAGAACTAAGACTTAGTAACATGGCTATGAAGGCTTCAAAGGTTAAATATTACCGTACATACTTAAAAAAAACTTAAAGAAAATCCTACCTTTACAAATGATTTTTCAATACAAATGGGCTTTAGAAGTATTCTGCCCTGCTGCTAAGGAAATCATATTCTTGGCATCTATACAGGTTTATTCTTGAATGGATTTTCCTATAGAAATAATCCTACATATGCTAGTGCTCACCATCATACCACTTTTTCCATTTGGTTCTTTTTTATACCAATGTTTATGCCTCAGGTCTTGAAGTTACAGTTTCTTGGTTCAAATGGTGTTTCCATCTCAAAACAGTCAATGGCCCACAGTGTATTACTTAATCCCTTTAACCTTAGTATTCTCATTTGTAAAAGAGGAGTAACAGTATTTCCAAGAAAAAGTTAAGGAATAACCCATATAAAGCCTGAGCACAGTGCTTGGCAGACAGTAAGTGCCCAGTAAATGTTTGACTGAATAAATGAAATTTTTGCCCTAACTTTAACAGCTATCTTATTTACTTTTAAAGTTCATACACGTCAAACCCCATCATAACAACGTTTACACGCTTTACACAATGTACAGACCCTTTTCTATAGTAATCTATTCTGTGTCTGAATGAAGTAACTTTACCTAACAAGCATCTTTTTTTGGCCGAATAGTTTGGGAATTTCATTTCTTTATTTTATTCATCTAATTCAACAAAGGGATTTTTTTCTCTCCAAATGAATCTAAACAACTGTTAAAAAAAAAAAAAAAAATCTTACCACAAACCTCTATCAGTTCTACCTTTGTCTACCTAAAATGCCCAAATATGGCTTATGAATTACACAAACAAATGTGAAATGCCAAGACCATATAGATTCTTGACTATATAGAATATCTTGAGGAAACAGAGCCTTCTTAAAAAAACAATCCTGAGTGAAGCTGAGTTTCTTGCCCAAAGAATGACCAATCAAATACGTTATATAATAATCACGTATGGTTTATATGCCACTAAAGAACATATAAACCATACGTGATTATTATATAACGTATTTGAATTGTATGAAAACATTTCAGAGGTATCGGAGACTCTGATGGCACCTGTGGTAAACCCTTCTGTGTACCTTTGACTGCCAGGGATTGAAAAGGCTTGTGCAAATAACCTAAAACCAAATGACTCTGGCTGCAAAGGCAATCAGTATCAGATATAAAGGAGGGAAAAACAAAAAAGCAAAATGAATCCAGAAAAGTAAATAGATCTATTCCCTTTCACTCTTTGTTGTTCAACTAATTCTATTTCTTTTGCATGGAAATTCACTAGAAGCATTTTAATATGCATCCCAAAGGCTGCCTTTAATTTCCACCCATGTTTCATAGTAGAGAGAGCAGTACAGGTGGTATGGAAAAAGCAATGGAAGTGAAATCTGAATCTGCGGGTTTTTACAGTTTGTCACCTCACTAAGTCTCAGTTTTCTCATCTGCAAAACGGCAGTGAAAATGTCTACTCTATAAAGTTGTGATTATTAAATACAGTAAAATAAAAATAATTATAAAATGTGGAAACATAAATGAAAATATGAAAAACAAATAAATGAAAATAGAACAGTGCCCTTCAACAGAAATATAAGGTGAACGATGAACATGAGCCACATATGCAATTTTAAATTAAAAAATGCAAAGAAGCATGTGAAATTAATTTTAATATTATATTTTATTTTGTCCAATTTATCCAAACCGTCATTTCAACATTTTAATCAATATAAAATGATTAATAATTGAGGGTTTTTTTAAAACATTCTTTTTCTTTTTGTCCTGTCTGAAAATTGGTGCCTATTTGACACTGACAGTACAGCTCCATTCAGACTAGCCACATTTCAGGTGCTAAACAGCCACAGTAGCTGGTAACTATCATACGGGACAGCATATGCTTAGAACCAAGGTGGCTTCACACATGTTTATTAGATTCAAATAGTATTTCCTATCAGATAAACCCTGTGGGACTTGGGAAGGTTATTTTTAAAACTGATGCATGAAAGAGAGCTTGTGTTTTTATATTGGTATAGTAGTTAATATGTGATACATAATAAGAATTTAAAATAAAATATTCCCTATGAATGACCAGACCATATACTTGACGAAAATAAAAGCAACCAAAAATGCTGATTATAGGTCACTTTGTAGTTATTTTATTAGGACTTAAGTTGTATGTTAATTTGACATAGAATCTAACAATCTAAAAAAAAAAAAAACCTGACATAACTCTAAGTGCACGAAACAATTCGAACTATAAACAATTCCAACTGGCATTTCTGTAGAGAAGGAAAGGGTCCTGGAGTTGGAAATCCAAGTCTTTAGTAATAAACTACAATTGATAAAGCATACCTTTCATCAAAGAAACAAGAGGAGAAAACACAATCTTTTTCTATATTGCAAAAGTTTTCATTTCACAGGACCTGCCATTAGTAAGTCATATTATAGTTTCAATAGCTTTATTTTTTACCTCATAAAAATGTATTCTCTAAATAAGAGGATGACCACCCATTTGGACAGTTACATATCGCATCATTTTAATGCATCTTAATGACTCATTGGGGTTAAAATTTCAAATATTCATACTACACTCATTATTAAAATTACACTGAATAGCATAAGGTAGGCAAATTCTTGTGTCTTGAGCTCAAAGAGTAGAATGAAAAATGTAAAGAAACATTTCTTCACTGCAAGGTCTTTATGAAAGCTGTCCACAAAGCCTAAGGTGCATGCGCGCACATGCACGCGCATAGTATCTATTTAGTATTATGTTCTTGTTTTCTGTGGGTGGAGATGTCCCTGCAACTGCATATTTTCAGCAATCTTCCTCTGGGCTGACCAGCAGTGCAACACAAGCGGAGAGTAAAATGTAGTATTAGAAAGGCACGGCTACTTCATTTCAAATCTGACAAGGACTATTTAGTTACCTACTACGACTTCTGTATTACAAAGGGTTATGACCTTCTTAATGACTGATAGAAACTTTTGGACTTTGATTTTTTATTTACTTGTATTCAGAAGATGGCACTTCTACAGTACAGGCCCTCGAACACTTTGTCCGCACACTCAGCCAGAAGTGACACATAAGAAAAAGTGCTATAGCAGACTCGTTAATTCTTCATTCAGGGCGCCACCTACGTGCCTCTCTGTAGTCTCCACACTAAGAACTTGCCTCACCCAGCCCTGTTCAGGCTTAAGATCAGCAATGGGTTCACATGACAAATTGGTAAAGCCTCAAAAGACAGGGTTGAAAGATTTATTTCATCATATTCATATTCACTTAAACTCCTCTGGGGAAGAATCTATTCCATCAATTAGGCATGCATTTCCTAAACATTAGCATTTGTTAAGATACAGACCACCCCCCATAGCCGCTGATACCAAATTCAAACACAATGGCATACACTTGGCCAAACTTCAGAAGTAAAACTACCCAATGTAGTAAGAAAGACTCACATCTGGCATTTCTGTAGAGAAGGAAAGGGTCCTGGAGTTGGAAATCCAAGTCTTTAGTAATAGGTTCTGTCCTATTTTCCATGCTCAGCCTATTCATAATGGTGAATCCGTGCTTTGGAGAAGCAGACCTAAAAATCACAAGGGGTCAGGGGAAACTCAATAGACAAATTGCTTAGTATGCGATATTTTCAGCATAAGTATATTCTGATGTATCTCTGTATATACAGCTTTATACAAGCAGCCTGTACACATGCTTCTTTACCACTGGCATCATTATAGACTAATTCCCATAATGCAGCAGCACTGTCATGATGACTTGTTTCCTAAAATTGAGTTACACTTTCTTACTTGTGGGGTGTGTGTGTGTACAGTTGTTTATTTCTCTACCTAGGTTGTAAATTCCTTTAAGACAGAGTAACTACTTTTTAAAACATTACTGACTTTTAAAGAATACTTTTTAAAAGTTAAATTAATTAAAGATATTTTAAACAATCTTGGTTGTTAATATTAAAGTATACATCACAATTATATGAAGAAAATTTTCATAGAAAATGTTAAGTGTTAGTCTGAAATTGAGGGCTGCAAAATCTCTTAGTGATATGAAGCAACTCTGGACAATGAACTTAATGAGGTTACAGAGCCTGAACTAGAAGTTTATATAACAATGCAAAGGGCAGACACTTTGTTTTCTTCAATGCAAAGCAAACAGCTACATAGATAAACCACTATAAAAGTTTTTCTCTATAAAAATGTGACATTTAGTGACGTTTTATTTTCATTTCACTCAATAAACCTTGAATGTCTACTCTGCCAGGCAGAAAGAATCCAAATTATACTGAGTATAAACTCTAACTACATGTGCATTTGTCTACCCTTGGGTGACAGCCATATAGTAATTCAACTGTGCCACTTCTGGTGACAAATGAAACACTGCAAACTTACACACTGAAGCTGAAGCAAGCAGAATTCATTTACTTACTTTAAATGAGGGTGCTAGGGCTGTTATTAACAAACCCACAGAAATGTTATGAGCAACAGGAAGACAAGTTGTTTATGTCTTAGTTTTATGTTACCTCCATTTGATACTGATCAAGGAACACAGCTACATAACCACCGCCAGGATTTTCTTCTGAAACCTCCAATTTTAAAATTGATGGGCGGCGATCCTTGCCTAGCTTTTTTTACAAAGGGGTAAAGTGGTGGTAAGCATACAACCAACACCAGAAATAACCATGGTAATCATTTCAACTTAAATTCAGAGGAAGAATAAAAATGAACTCCCAAAGAGCTCTGTTAGGGGGTCCTCTGGAAGTGTCAGATTCAGAAATTACCAGTGGGTGTCTCTATGAACTCTCTATTACAGAAAGGAAGGCATGGGAGGAAATAAATGATTTTTTAAATGGGATTAAGTGTTTTCATACAAGAATGAGAATCTGATTCTTCATATATTTCATTATCACAACAGGATCTCCCCTCTTTAATAGTACATACCATCTCATAATTTAGAAAATAGGCCCAGGGGATAAATGTGCCAATTGCTCTAGAGCAACTTCTGTAAGAGAAGTCAAAATATATCACCGCCAGCTCCATTCTCTGTACCAAACCCCCCTCCCACCTTGAGTTTTACATGCTTTTTGTAATTCTCTACTGAAGAAAGACCTCAACATACTAGGATCTGGGAGGTTTTTGTTTTGCAGGGGATAAGGGAAGCATCCTATTCTTGAGGAGTTAGATTTGGAGAAGAGACTAAAAAACAGGGAAGGATTTTGTTTTCAACTTCATGTTTTGTTTAATTCAGAGCTCTATTAGAGACATGGAGTATAGTAAGAAATCTTTGAAAATACAAACTTATATTTGGTTTGGGTGCAAAAAAGAAAATATCTGTATGATCTGTTACTCTTCCACAGTTAAAAAAAAACAACTCTACTAAAAGTTCCCCAAATCAATCATTAATACATACTAATACATCTTTTCTGTCACTTCTCCAAGGAGAAATGCATGACAGTGCACCCTGCATGCATGGCACACAGTACAGTTCAACCCTGTGCCTTCCGTGGTGAACTTCAGAATCCTCAAGAGTGCTCATACTCCACTGAAGAAACTTGCCTTGGGGCATCCTCTGGTGCTCTGGATGTTTGGCAACATCATGCAGATTAATATGCCAAGGGTTCTTGGGTACTCCACTGCTTTTCTGAGACTGTAAAGAACCTGACCTCGTCACCTAGTGTGCTGGCCTTCTTCACGCTCCCAGTGCTGCCTCCACTGGAACAGATCTTCCTCCCCTGCAGCTGAGCTCCCTCCTCCCCAGCACACACAGACCTCCATCATGCATGCACTTTGTCCCCCAAAGGCCTCTCTGTGGTGTTCTAGTCCTGCTTTTATCTTTCAAGCTGACTCCTCTGTATCCTTGCTGGCCCTCAAACCTAACCATAAACCCTCATCGGTTTCCTCTTTATACTCACTCCTTTAGGGAACAGCTTTTCTTTCATGGCTTCAACTACCAAAATACCTCAGACAACTCCAAACCCTCTCCACCACTGCCCCTACTCTGAGGGGCTGGACACCTCCACCCGAATGTCCTGCTACCACTCCAAATAATTACTTCAAAGTAAAATGAGGGCTGATCCTCAAACCACATTCTTGATCTCCTGCCTTTCTATTCCACCAACGCTTCTGTCATTCTCAAGCTTCCATGTTCAAAATATTGTCATTTTAAAAATTTCACCATTGCAATCCTCTTTCCAGTTCAGTTTCTATTATTCTAACCCAAACTCTCATCATTTCATATCTACTCCACTGCAATAATCCTCTCACTGTCCTGACTCGTGTCTTCTAGAACCAGTGCATCCCCATGACGTTAAAACACTGACTTTCCCTACACATTTCCTCTATTACTCTCCTGTTCATAAGCCTTCAATAACTTCCTACTGCTAAGAAAATAAAACTCACCAGGCGCAGTGGCTCATGCCTGTAATCCCAGCACTCTGGAAGGCGAAGGCAGGCCATCACTTGAGGTCAGGAGTTCGAGGCCAGATTGGCCAACATGGTGAAACCCTGTCTCTACTAAAAATACAAAAATTAGCTGGGCATGGCAGCAGGCACCTGTAATCTCAGCTACTTGGGAGGCTGAGGTGGGAAAATCGCTTGAACCCAGAAGTGGAGGTTGCAGTGAGGGGAGATTGCGCCACTGCACTCCAGCCTGGGCGACAGAGGAAGACTCCATCTCAAAAAAAGAGAAAAAGAAATCTCAAAATCTTTAGTTTGCCATTCCAAGCCGGCAAATCTCACCCTTGCTAACAACTGCAAACCAATATAAAGCCTCTGCACGACAGTCATTTTCCTCACTGTCCCTTTAACTGACCACGTTCTGTGCCTCTGCTTTTGCCGTTCTTCCTGTTGAGACTGCCTTCCCTCTCCTCTATGCAAGCTAAGTTCTACCTTATTCCTGAGGCCCAACTCAAGACCCATCACTCTATAAAGCAGGGGTGTCCGATCTTTTGGTTTCCCTGGGACACCTTGGAAGGGGAAGAATTGTCTTGGGCCACACATAAAATATATTAACACTAACAATAGCTGATGAGCTTTAAAAAAAATCCCATAATGTTTATGAAAGTTTATGAATTTCTGTCAGGCTACATTCAAAGTCATCCTGGGCCACATGTATCCCATGAGCCACAGGTTGGACAAGCATGCTATAAAGGTTTCCACGATTACAGCAGCCCATTCATTGCTCAGAATCTATCCACTGGGACTCAGGATACTGTATTCTGTACTGTAGCTTACTGTAAACATGAATATATGTAGAAAGAAAATACACGTGTGTGTATATTTCCTGTCTCCTCAATGAAACTGATACCACTAGAAAAGTTTCTATTAGGCCTCTGAATTTCATCTTTGTACCCTCACTGAAGGTGATGACCTTTGGCTATGACATTTTACGTGAATGTTTATTTGAATGTAAAGTTTATTTATTGAGCCAATATACATAATGCATTTGTGATTTGATATTAATAATATCTGATAACAAGAAATGACTAAAAACATGAGTTTTATTAAATCTATCCTGAAACATACTCTATTAACTGGACAATGGAGGACTGAAAGACAGCCTCAATTTTGGACCATGCTTTTTTAAAGAGTCAGGGGTGGGAGAAAAGACCCTTTTCCAAACATTAATTGAACAATCTAGTATTTCTCATAGTGTTCTTCTAGCTCCTTGCCAATTTATTATAGTCAAGAACTTTGTGCCACTCATTTGAATCAAAGAATATTTAATTTATTTTAAGCAGAACCCAGTCAATGATTTAAGTTCATCTATATTGAAGTTTAAATTATATTCTGAAATTAGCATTCATTGCAATATACCAGGTGACATTATTCAGTATTCCCTTCTGCATGTCAACTAATAATTTCAAACTGAAATTTAATTCTTTTACTTCTCTTTGAAATAAAACTGCATGCACCTGAAGAACAGTTACACAACTGAGCTAAAATATTATTTCAAAAAGTTAGTTTCTTCATAACAGTAAAACACTCTTACCTTGTATAAACAAATAAGGTTCCTTCCACATCAGTCTTCTCCTAAACAATAAAAACAAAACACATAAGACATGTATGTTCTCTTCATTCACAAAGGTATAAAACAAACTTCTCATAGAACAGGAATTATATCCAACTTCATGTAGGTGAAATTGCGACAGGCCAGATATACCCAACATGAGGAGTTGTTCTCAGGAAAAGGAGAAAGCAAGTTCTATGCTCTGCAGATTAGGCAGCAGGAAGTAGTCTTTTGTCATTTATAAAATAAACCATCATTATCTCTCTTTACCAAATACAGGGATAGCAACATACCTAGAGCTAAAACAACGAGAAAATAAGCGTGCTCTGGGGATTTAATGAGAAAGAAGTGTGCTGCCCTTTTCTCCATCCACCACACTGGGTATAGGGCAAGCTGTAGACATCATGTATGTCTGTATTTCACTATCCTTCATTTTATTTTCTGGGTTCATTTTCTCTTGACATATCCAGTCACTTAGGAGCGCAGATGATCTGCTACATAGAGAGAGCATGCCACAGAGCTCTCAGATGAATCAACCCACTACTCAGTGTATTCTATTTACAGTCATCTGAAGTTGACTCAGACAAGTATTACCAATAGGACTCCAGAAATTTGCCTGAGAAAATCTGGGAGAGGTGGTAAAGTTAAAATGATAGTTCATTTGACATTTCTTTTCCATTTCTCCAAAGGTAGGAAGCCAGGCCATTACGATAATGTTCATCAATATAACGCATACTAAAAACACACATATACGTATCCAGATGTTTTATTAACCAGTAACCAGACCCACTGTAATTCGGAATTTAAAATGTACTTTTGCAACTGACATGGTTTAATTTCAGCATTCCATTTAAACTCCTGATATTTTATAATTAATATTCATGACCATAATCATTATATATTTAAGTACTCTGTAATTTTGGTGAAAAATACACCCTTTAAAAAAAAAGGATAACATCAAAACAGCAATTTTTAAAAGGCACACAAGGCATGATCCTCTCACATACTCAAGTAATTTCAGCAAATTTTCATTCACTTTAGCTCAGTGGGCCTCAAAATGTTATCCCCAGATCAGCGGCATCAGCATCACTTGGGAACTTATTAGAAATTCAAACTCTTGGGCTCCTGCCCAAACCTACTGAATCAGAAACTCTGGGGATGGTGGTCAGCAATCTGGGTTTTATTAAACTTTCCAGGTGATTCTGATGTAGGCTAGTTTGAAAACCACTGCCTTACTTAGTTCAACAACATACTCTCTGCCCATGAAATCATACTAGGAGTCCTGAAAACAAAATCCATTATGTCACAAATTATATCAAACTATCATCAAGAGTAAATGGCTATAAAAATCATTACTTAGTAACAAAGTGTTTAATTGCAAGATGTTAATTATTATGGAATGTGAAATTACAAATAAAGAATTTAGGCCAGGCACAGTGGCTGATGTCTGTAATCCCAGCACTCTGGGAGGCCGAGGCAGGAGGATCACTTGTGGCCAGGAGTTCAGTTTAAGACCAGCCTGGGCAACAAATTACCATCTCTACAAAAAAAAATTTTTTTAATTAGCCGGGTGTGGTGGCACATGACTATAGCCCCAGCTGCTGAGGAGGGAGAAATGCTTGAGCCCATGAGTTTGACGCTACAGTGAGCTATGATTGTGCCACTGCATTCCAGCCTGGGCAACAGAGCGAGACCCTGTCTCTTAAAAATAAATAAATAAGTTATGGCCGGGCGCAGTGGCTCAAGCCTGTAATCCCAGCACTTTGGGAGGCCGAGGTGGGTGGATCACGAGGTTAAGAGATCGAGACCATCCTGATCAACATGGTGAAACCCCGGCTCTACTACAAATACAAAAAATTAGCTGGGCATGGTGGCGCGTGCCTGTAATCCCAGCTACTCGGGAGGCTGAGGCAGGAGAATTGCCTGAACCCAGGAGGCGGAGGTTGCGGTGAGCCGAGATTGCACCATTGCACTCTAGCCTGGGTAACAAGAGCGAAACTCCATATCAAAAATAAATAAATAAATAATTTATAACAGTTAAAACAACTTTAGTCTGTTTTTTCCCTTACATACAAGCACAGGTAAAAAGTCAGGGAGTTAATCCTTAAACTAGATTCATTATGAAGTGTCTATAAATCACTACAATATACTGTGAAACATATCCTTATTTCTGAAATGTGGCCCATGTGCCACTGTACTTTGAAAAACGTCCAAGTCAAAGAGAAAAGTATACAGAAACATTACTTATCTTTCTTTGAAAACAAACATGATTCATTCCTATCTGTGAAGAAATGTATATCCTTAGTGTACTTTAAGCACTAAGAATTACAAAACCCAAACCACCACCCTAATTGGGAAAATGGCCACTACAGTACCGTAAATGATACCTGAACAGTATCCAAATTTTTGGCTGTCCCTAAAGTTTAACTGATTCAGTCAGCAAGTATTCACAAGTCCACAAAGCATTTATGAATAAATTTGTAAAAACTAAATATTTGGTATCACCCATTACATTGTTAGGAAACTGAGCCAAGATACAAATGCTAGAACTAGGACTTTGCAGAATCTCTATGGACCGTCAGGATCCCTCCCCACAAGATCAAAACACTCCTGGTCTTCCAGTATTTGACCTTGGACTGTTTCATCTCAGAGATCAGAATCAGGATGTCTATATATATCAGCACATATAAAACTAAATAGTTTCTGACTTGTTCCCTTTCTTCCTTGATGTAACAGAAATTCTCTTTTCTTAAAAAAAAAAAACCCTTTAATGCCACATTTCGGTTTTTAAAAGTCCAAGGTCAGAAATGTAAAAGGCACACTTCTCCTAAAATTATTCTTTAACTTATAACAAGCAATTCTTAAAACTAAGATTTTTATTTAGCATTACACACAAAGAATACGAGTTTGTTACTAGAAAGGAGTTGTGATTCAGTAATCACAACCTGGGACCTGGAGGGGGGCTCCTGCCAGATCATATTGGGCTAATCAGTTTATTATTATATGTCTCAGTTTCTCCATTGAAAAGAGATAACCAGCCTACACTACTCAGATCTTTTGATGAAGAAACATCAGGTGCTCTATGATACCTGGATAAAACGGACTTTAAAAATGTACATTTCTGTTCCATTACAGCTGCCCAAATTCATGCATTTTCCTGGTCCCTCCATAGTTATCTAAGGGCACCCAGATTTTTTTTTTCTTTCTGAGCGAAGTCCAGGGTTAGGGCTGTGGAGAAAAGTTAAAACAAGATTTTATTAGATGTTCCTTAGATCCTTTAAGGAGGACTTGTATGTTAAAGCATTAGTTTCCAGTCTTGGGGTATTTTAGCTTAAAATTTAAAAGCACAATTTGATGACTTAATATTACACTCTATTATAAAATCAAACAAGTGCTAAAGAAATAAGCAATTCAGAATTCAAAATACTAAAAAATATCCCAAATGGAATATAAAATAGTGCCAAAATGGAATTCATCCCAAAATGGAATATAAAATAGTACTGTTTTGCAAAATTTGGGGACTCCACACACCATCTGACACAAAATAAAAGCAACCTCTATTTTAACTTGATTATTCTCAGTTAAAATAATCAAAAAGTAGGTCTCAATTTATCCTCCCCAATCTCTCTTACCGTGCATGTAGCATCTGAGTCACCTATTAAACTTTCAGCAATATCAAATGCCTGGGCCTCATTATCCAGAGGTTTTGGTTTGGCATGTTTCACTTTTTAAAAACTCTGAGTTATCTGGATACACCAAAAACTTAGAAAACCACTAGCTAGGAAGTCACTGTAGGGCAATTTTCAGGCTCAGCATTCCCTGGTCTCTACTCTATAGATGTCATAATACTCTCTTCCTCAGTGTGACAACCACAAACATCTCCAGACTCTGCCAAATATCACCTGCAGGCAAAATCAACTCCAGCTGAGTGCCACTGGTCTAAGGACTGAGAGCTAGTAAATAGTACTGTTATAATCTTCAGTTGACACCTAGGTATAACTAGGGGGAAATAACCTCTTTCTCCTGATCAAGTGGTACATTTTTCTATTACATAAGAAGGAATATTAAAGAGCTCTTCCTGTTCTCCTTTTGAGTTTGGCCACTAGGAGAGTAGACCAAAATTCTCTGCCCCATTCCGGTGAACTTCCTCTGTTAAGAACTTTGGCCAAAACTGTTTTTCTATCCCACTTTTGTTTGTCTTTTTTTTATGTTAATGATTTTCAGGTGAGTTTTTACTACAGGCTGCTGATCTATACTGGAGATCAGTAGGCTTATGAATGTGGGTATTTAAAAAACTAGATTTGTTCAACATGGTTGTTTTCCTTAAGTTTTAATGTTTATACAACCGACCTGAAGAACACAAAAAATTGATCTGAAATCCATTCATCAAGGTCAGGTTCTCCATACTATTTTGTAACTTATTTTAAAATGATGGATATCATATATGTGATATATAATGGACAATATATAATGGATGATGAATATTTGGACAAAAATCATTATGAGGAAAGAAATAAACTTACATCTCTCTACATTCGCGTGGGTGGGTTACAAAATTACAAGCAGCAATTCCTGCAACAGGACTCCAGTGTTCTAGGCTTCTACCCCATTCTAATTGTGAGGACAATGAAATTTCATTCCATTACCATTCATTGGGACTCTGCTTTGAGAAGAGCACTAAAATAATTTGGCTCCCAAATGGCCTCCAATGTCAAACATGGTGGGCTGTCGTGTAACAGTCTTTCCAAGAGCATCAGTCTCCTTCTAAGTGTTAGACCGTGCTCCATTTTGTCTTTTATTCGCCGAGGTTGGCTCTTTTCTTGGTGTTTCCCCTTAGTTTACAACTTGCAGACTTCTCGCCTCCTATCAAGTTTCGATTTCTCTTTGCCCCATCTAAGACTGACGTTCTAAAACCAGAACTCTGCACTTTTATTCGTCTGCTGTCCCTGCCTCCTCTATAGCCAGTTCCACTGTAACAGAACTCAGCTTTACTTTCTCAAGCACATCGGTCTTCCGGCCCTAAGGCATCAGGTTCTTACTTTTCTTCGGCTGTCAGGGTGCGGTACCCGATCGGTCTGATTTCCCAGCGTGGGGTACATTCGAGATTTAAGTCTTTTCCCCAACTCCAGGTAGCTCCACAGATCCGCCTCCCTTCCCCAAACCCCCGGGACCCCATCTCCACAACCTCGGCCTCAGGTCCCCGATCCACCCACCTTCAGGGCGTCAACATCTCCTCCCCCTCACTGGGTCCTCAAACCCCGAGACTGACGCCCCCCGCCCCACGCCTCCCCAACCCTGGTCTGCACGGCTCTGCCGCATCCACACGCACCCACTCGTTGGCCCGATGGCCGAAAGTGTACAGAGCCACCTGGCTGGCCACGTCCACGATGCGGTTGATATAGGGATCATGGCGCTGCAGGGCCGCTAGGCTAATGTCGCGCCCCTTCCCCACCAGGCCGCTTGCCGCCACTGCTGCCATCTTCCCTCCCTCCCCGACATCGGCGCCGGGCTCTGGGAAGCCACTCTCAATAGATCGCAGAACGAGCGAGCTGCCTCGCAACCGAAAACCCAGGAGTACCAGAAGGCCGGAAGGCCTTCCGGCTCCAGTCACCCCAACCCTCTTGGCCGCCGACGGACCCAAGGCCTCACTAATCGATAGTCGCGCCCCGCCCGCTGAGGATCGTTGCCACTGGCAACGACAAGCCCAGGCCTGCCCTCTGAATCCAGTTTCTTTCTCCAAGAGCTATTTCTCTTCGCGCCTGAGCTTGAGCTGTATGCGCGGTAGGACTTCCTTCTTGAATATGTTCCACGCCTTGGCATATCTCTTCTTTGGCGCTTCAGGGATCAAACCTATAACAATAAATAAGCCTGGAGCATCAAGAACTCTGAAGACAAAAAAAACTGAATTGATTTCCGAATCCGCTAACACCAGTGGTTCTTAAAACTGTAGTGTGGTCCCGGAACCCCTTGAGAGTTTCTGAGACCCTTTAGGGGGATCTGCAAGGTCAAAAAAAACCTTTTATGACAAAACTAAGACGTACTTATTTGACTTGTTCACTGTGATGACGTTTTGCAGATAATGGTGGTTAAAAATGCTTGGCTTGGCCTCGTGATCCACCCGCCTCGGCCTCCTAAAGTGCTGGGATTACAGGCGTGAGCCACAGCGCCCGGCCATCCTGGTCAACAAGGTGAAACCCCGTCTCTACTAAAAATACAAAAAATTAGCTGGGCATGGTGGCGCGTGCCTGTAATCCCAGCTACTCGGGAGGCTGAGGCAGGAGAATTGCCTGAACCCAGGAGGCAGAGGTTGCAGTGAGCCGAGATCGCGCCATTGCACTCCAGCCTGGGCAACAAGAGCGAAACTCCGTCTCAAAAAAAAAAAAAAAAAAAATGCTGGTGGCTTAACGCAATTAAGGCAGGGGCACCAAACTGCATTGTTAGTCAAAGTACCTGTCACTAACTGCCTTCTCAGTTAAAAAGATAAAAGAAAAAAAAGAAGAAGCTGGAGCCAGTGTCACCTGATGGTGTTCTTCATAAGCACTAAAAATTATTAATTTTATTGAAGCTTAATCCTTGAGTACAATTCTTTTTAATATTCTGCATTAAAAAAAGGAAACAGGCATAAAACTCGTCTGATGCACACCGGAGTGTGTCATATTTGTCTCTAGGAAAATACTTCTGTGCTTGAGTTGCAGGCTGAATTCATGTTTCTATTTTTATTTTCATAAAACATTTTTACTTGAAAGAAAGATGGGCAAACTATGGTTATTCAAACAGGTACTTGACATTTTTCTGAAAATATATAAAGTATGCCTGTCACTTTCAGGAAAACAAGGGACAATTACTGTTGCCCATGATAATTTTTAAGCCTTCAAGCCAGAATTAAAAGTTTAGGAAAAGTGTATCTACTGCCATGAGCTTGACAGCTTCTCAATAGTTAATGTGTTTTTTTTTTTTTCTGATGAGATCACGGGTGATAGTGAATGCAATTTTAACAAATATTGTATAATGGAAAGTGTCAATATCTGAAAGATCTGCTTAACTCAGTGATCCAGTATTTTCCAAATGACCAATGGCTCATGCCACATAATCATGCATAGGCAAAAGATCCATTCTAGGACAAGGTGGACTAATGGATTTTTAATGTAACAGAATAAAAAGTTAATAGGATTTCAGACAGTACATGGCAGCTAAGCTTTGAGAAACTCCAGCTTGTCAAGTTTTGGTATATTATCCAAGAAGAATATCCGCAATTGTCTGAAAAATGCTATTAAAATATCCATCTCTTTTCCAACTACGTTATCTGTAAGAAGCCAGCATTTCTTCATATACTCCAAACAAAACACAGATTATAAGCAGAAACAGATATGAGAATCTAGTTGTCTACATAGCAACAGATTATAAGCAGAAACAGATATGAGAATCTAGTTGTCTACTATTCAGCCATGTTAAAGATATTTACAAAAATTTAAAAGAATGCTTCTTTTCTCACTAAATGTTTATTTTGGAAAAAATTATTCTTCATAGAAATGGATTTATATTTAAGATCATTGTTATTTTTAATAAATGAATTACATATTTTTTTAAGTTTATTTATTTATTTTAAGATGAGGTCTTGCTCTGTCACTCAGGCTGGAATGCAATGGTGTGATCTTGGCTCACTGCAATCTCTGCCTCCCAGGAGCAAGTGATTCTCCTGCCTCAGCCTCCTGAGTAGCTGGGATTACAGGCGCTCACCACCACCCCTGGCTAATTTTTGTATTTTTAGTAGAGACCGGGTTTCACCATCTTGACCAGGCTGGTCTCAAACTCCTGACCTCAGGTGATCTGCCCACCTCAGCCTCCCAAAGTGCTGGGATTACAGGGTGAGCCACTGTGCCCAGCCTCTCTGAAGTTATTTTTAATTTCCAATATGGTAAATATAGGTAGATATAACTTATATAAACAAAAGTTCTTTGAGGGAGCCCTCAATAATTTTTCAGAATGGGCTGGGCATGATGGCAGGCACCTGTAATCTACTTGGGAGGCTGAGGCAGGAGAATCACTCGAACCCAGGAAGGAGAGGTTGCAGTGAGCTGAGATCCCGCCACTGCCCTCCAGCCTGGGCAATGGAGCAACACTCCGTCTCAAAATAATAATAATAATACTTCTTAAGAGTATAAAGGGGTCTTGAGACTAAAAAGTTGAGAACAGTTGATCTAAACCATTTACCTAGCATTGACTATTAGAACAACTGTGCAGAAATTATTACGTTCATAAATTCTTACCTATTCGATATAGAAATATCACAGGTACGACACAATACCCTCTCATAATAATGTGTTGTAATGTAATCTTTGCAGTCACAATTTCAATTGTACTGAAATTCTTGATTAAGTTGCATTTTGGAGTCTCAGACCTATTGACTCCCAAGCCTAACTTCCCAATGGGGAAGAATACAGCAATGGCTTTCAAACAACTTTTTTTTGACTAGGGCTGCGGTCGTTTGCAGAGTCTGACCCAGAACATATGTTTATATATTTGTACCTGATATTAACTCAAATAAATGTTTCATGAAACAATACTAAATGATATAGACTTTTTTTTTTTTTCTGAGATGGAGTTTTGCTCTTGTTGCCCAGGCTGGAGTGCAATGGCCTGATCTTGGCTCACCACAACCTCTGCCTCCCGGGTTGAAGCGATTCTCCTGCCTCAGCCTCCCAAGTAGCTGGGATTACAGGCATGCGCCACCATGCCTGGCTAATTTTGTATTTTTAGTAGAGACAGGGTTTCTCCATTTTGATCAGGCTGGTCTTGAACTCCCAACCTCAGGTGATCCACCTGCCTCAGCCTCCCAAACTGCTGTGATTACAGGCGTGAGCCACTGTACCCGGCTGATACAGACATTTTAGAAAATACTAGCTGTGACTCTGTAAATTGATTTCATGACCAACTAATGGATTGTGACCTGCAGTTTGAAAAACATAGGGCTGTGGCAACTGAGCAACCACACAAAACTGACTAGACAACTTTCTGTGTTAGTTCACTACCCTTCTCCAGTATCCCTAACCTCTCTGCTCTTATATCACATCCGTGCTTCCAGAAACAAGTTTAATCGTAATATGGGCAATGGAGAACTTTGTGATTAACTCTTGAACTAGTCACACTTTCTCACTTGATTAGCTGTTCTAATTTTGATATTTCAGCATGAACCCACAGATTCTACTTTGCATTTCCCTCATATATATAATGGGGCATTTCGTTTCTTTTGTCTATTAAGTTCCATGATCATTACACAATTCATTTTCCTTGTAATTTTTCAGTCTTTTCATCTTTAAAGTGTAAAGAACAGATCCTGACCCCCAAAGAACAAATTGTTTTGAGCTCAATAGAGAAGACAGACAATATGGGGGCCATTGTAAAAGCTTAAATGTTCATAAAACAAAAATGCATACAAGTCTTAGTGATCTGTATGACTACAATTGCCAAGTATTTATTGAGTGCTCACTTGATGAAATTCATTAATTCATTCTTCATGATTTATGGTTGCTTCTTGTGTCTGTACTGAAATTAAGTGGTCGTGTCATCTCCAGTCTTTGATCTCACTAATGCGTAAGAGGAAGATACTGTTACTTTGCTTATGGGGAAAATGTCACCTATGTGAACAACGTGCCAATATGATCCTTAGTAGAGAAGGGTTGATTTTTTGTGTTTAGAATTAATGAAACAACATGAATGAATGACCCATCTCCTGTTTCAACCTCCTTGTATCTGAACTGTTTTCTCTCAAGTATCTTACACATTCCCATCTCTGTACCTTTGCCCATCTGTCTTCTTAGCTTGGAATGTCCTTTTCCTGGAAAACTCACCTCCTGTCTTGTTGCTTACAATCCTTTCGGCCTGTGAATCCTCAGTGCACTCTGTTGTGATTTTTCTTGTGGCACTTAACTCACTTTATCCTGACTCAGACTTATTTACTATGTTACATATACACTTTTTTCCAATTCTTAAAAACCAGTCATTGTAATAAAAGAGAATTATAGAAAATCTAGTCTGAAAATGGTTCTTGCAATTGAACAAGAAATTTAGCTTTGAGTTTCTTGACAGATAAGCAAAAGGAGGAAATAGTATGTTTCATCAGTTTTTATTTATTTATTTATTTGTTTTTGAGACAGGGTCTCGCTCTGTTGCCCAGGCTGGAGTGCAGTGGCACAATCACAGCTCACTGCAGCCTTGACCTCCTTCCCATCCCAGCTGGGACCACAGGTAGCTGGGACCACAGGCGGGTGCCACTGTGCCTAGCCAATGTTTTTATATTTTGTAGTGATGGGGTCTCATTGTGTTTCTCAGGCTGGAGTTGCTATTTTTTATGTACTTATCACCCGTGTAGTCTCCCTAGCACTTGATCCAATGCCTTGTGAATAATAGAGATTTAATAAATGCTTATTCTTTAAAACTAAACCCTGAGTTAGTTGAATTTACTCGTCAAATGTCAGCTTCTTAAAGAGCTCATGATTTATAAAATAATGAAATCCAAGTTGGGATAAAAGAACATACAATAGCAAGTCCTGATCTCTCAGAGGTTACATTCTAAGGGAGATAGAAAAAAAATGGAAAAGTTTTTGGTTTTTTAACTTGCAAACAAAAAACTCTTGAAGATTAGAAATCATACTCAGAAGAAAAAAGATAAATAATGTTGCAGTGACTTCGGTATCGCCATATTGTTCATCTCTGTGGCCCACAGAGCTTTATTTTTTAATTCTTTCCCCGCCCCACAAAGGTCTAAAGCTCTGACCTTCTAGGATGGCGTCAGCCTTCTGCCTACTTTCTATTTGAATAATCTGTGTTTGTAAAACCAAGTCATCATCACTTATCCAAATATACTAAGTTGCAGGCTCGATATTAGTAAAAGACCATTACAAATAGGCAAATTCTTTTTTAATCCATGCCACTTCCATTTCTGTTGGTGTCCACGGTACTGGCGTACTTCCACTGTGTTTCCATAAGCCTCTTCTTGATACCTTGGACAAATACTGATGTCTTCAGGTTCATGATTATTTTATAATTGTCATTATGAAATTAAATATATGCTCAGACTTGGTCTTATAAAGTTAGATACTGCAGTTTAAAACAAGTTTGTCATTTGATAAAAAAATGATGTCTGGGTCTGGGATTTTTATGCCATGGCTATGACTGAGTATGGCAAAATTCAGCACCTAATCAATTAAGGTGATTGTAAGAAGACAGTATGTTTAGATTGTTTGAAAATCAGAATATAACTGAAAACCGTTTGGTTCTGTAGCCATGAATGGACGTTTGTATACAAATATAGATTGACTCTTTGTGTCATCATAATTTTAAAACACAAATACACAGTCTGCTTTATTAGTACCCTTTTCTTTGTTTCGTAAATACCCTCTAAGTCTGGCATTTGTCTTGTAGTAGAATGTGATAGAATGGAGAGGAAAGGAGGAGCTTCCAGGATGACCCTAAGAATTTGTGATTCTGAAATGACTGATACAGCCTCTGATACTGCGCTTGTATCATCTGTATGAGTTGTCCTTTTTGCTAGGAATTTTATTCCAAAAGATGACAGAAGTGAAGAATTAACTCTCTCTCCCTGTGGAGAACAGTTTCAAGCAGTGTGTTTTCAGTTGCTTTCAGTGCATGCTTCATTTATTTTTTAAGCAGCAGAGCACAGTAGAAAGGGCACCTCCTGGAAAGGGAAACTAGTTTCACCTCTTTCTATCTCTGTGACCTTCAACAAATGACCTCTCCTATACCTTGGGGAATATAATATTTGCTCTACCAATTTCACTGGGTAAATGAGATCAAGTGAGAAAATGTACCAAAAAAAGCTTCGCAATCTGTACAATGTTCTGCAAATGAAAAAAAAAAACTTATTAAAATTAGTAGCAGTAAGAGTATTGCTGTCTTCATCATCATTATTACTACCTTCTTCATCAATATTATTCTTTCAATAGAAGCCCAGAAGGGATACTTCTAGTCCAGGCAGTGTTCAAATAAAAAAAAAAGTCTGCCTAAGTGACAAAGAATATGTTAATTCCCAGGGCAGTGCATTCCCAATATTTTCGTATGATAAAGGATGCAAGTTAAAACATATTTATCAGAAACTTCACAGAGGAAGATAAAACATGGGAGACATAGCTCTTTGTTCTGCAAGGTTGTATAAAGAGGTTAAGATTTGAAACAATTGGCCGGGCACAGTGGCTCACGCCTATAATCCCAGCACTTTGGGACGCCGAGGAGGGTGGATCACAAGGTCAAGAGATCGAGACCATCCTGGTCAACATGGTGAAACCCCGTCTCTACTAAAAATACAAAAATTAGCTGGGCATGGTGGCGCACGCCTGTAGTCCCAGCGACTTGGGAGGCTGAGGCAGGAGAATTGCTTGAACCCAGGAGGCAGAGGTTGCGGTGAGCCGAGATCGTGCCATTGCACTCCAGACTGGGTAACAAGAGCGAAACTCTGTCTCAAAAAAAAAAAAAAAAAGATTGGAACAGTTTTTGGGAGCCAGAGTGGAATGAGAAGGTGTAGATACGGGGTGAAGACTGGCAAATGTGGGGAAGGCAGACACCTGCCAGGGGGGCTTTTGCTAGGATAAGAGGTAACCTGTACCTTTGAAAAGGTCAGAAATTCTCCAGTCTGGCCCTTGTAGCTCCCTGCACTGGACCTCTATTAACTTGACCTAAAGCGGGGTTGGGGTAATTAGAGCTTTTTGAAGTGGAGAGACCAGACATGAATTTTTTTCTTTTGATCTCTATTTGCTTCTCTCTGCCAGTCCTATGAAAGCTATTAATTTTACTGTCCCTGTCAGGGGTCAGGTGAAGGCTTAGTGGGCCTAGAGGATCTCTACAATAGCTACACCTTTTAATTTGCTTCCTGGTGTTTCTGGGCATCACCCTAAACTATGAAGAAGTACCTTTAATTCCACATGAAGAGATCATTGGCTTAAAATGCAAAGAGCTAATGGTGCTGACCAGTGTCCGTGAGTCTCAGTCAAATTCATCAGTCATTTGATTACCAAGAGGGAGAAAAAGATGTTAAGAAGAAGTAGAGGCCAGGCACTGTGGCTCACACCTGTAATCCCAGCACTTTGGGAGGCCGAGACCGGTGGATCACCTGAGGTCAGGAGTTTGAGACCAGCCTGGCCAACATGTCAAAGCCCTGTCTCTACTATAATACAAAAAACAGCCAGACATGGCAGCGGGCACCTGTAATCCCAGCTACTCGGAAGGCTGAGGCAGGAGAATTGCTTGAACTTGGGAAGCAGAGGTTACAGTGAGCCAAAATAGCGCCACTGTACTCAAGCCTGTGTGATAAGAGCGAAACTCCACCTCAAAAAAAAAAAAAAAGTAGAAACTGCAGAAGACAAATCTCTGTTTTATTCTCAGTGTACCATGAAAAGGACAATGGAAGTCGTGTAGACATTGCTTGCCATGCCTCTGAAAACACAGGCAGCTCTGTGCCACAGTATTGAGGAAGCTGTTATTGGATGTGGCTCATTTCAAGTAAAGGAGCCTTGTCGTGGGACATGGAGGACTGTTTAGGGTTGTCACCAAATTTTCATTCACATTAGCTTGGTGTGTGCTATCTGATTCATTACCATAGCCCTAAGGTCATAGAGGGATGACCTGAATGATTATCTGATTTGAGCAAGAACCCACAGCTCTGGGCAAGTCACCTCACTTCTCTGTGGAATAGAGATTGAATTAGAAGAGTGCTACCCAGCTACAGATTTTGTGGTTCTCTATTAGACTACCTCTGTTCATATCAAATGCATATCAAATCTTTACAAACAAGTAGATAAGCCCAGAAACAGTACTGAACGATTTAAGAAAACATCTTGTACTGAAATTAGGTCAGGGAAGCAGCCCATTAAAGACTTTTTCAGGTTAAATCAAAGCCAAGGGCTGAAAGGCCTTTTTTTTTTCATTTGTTGTTTTCCCTCATGCTGAAGGAAAGTTGTTGCTGTGGGGAGGAAGGAATGCTTCCTCTTGCCATCCGGAAGGCGGCTTCCTGCCAGGGTGGAAGGGCTCTCTCTGTAGATTGCTCATCCAGGTGAAATGCGTATTTCAAATGACCTACGATGATTTGCATGACAGTCTGTAAGAAGCAGTTGGGAAAAAGTGTCAGAGACTCCTGGGTGGGATGCATTTGAACACTGTTGTAGTTACTAACTGTTCTCACAGCCCGCTATGTTAGCTTTTCACTTTGTGATTGATTTTTGTCTTTTTAAACTGATATATGAAGCTCCAAAGGTAATTGAACTGCAAAATAGTGTGCTAAACTAACCTTAAATCCAAGATGAGAGGCTTTGGAAAAATACTTGGCTTGGTCAGGGGCTAGAGTTCTAACAGTGAGGACCAGGGTGTGGAGGGAGGAAGGGGAGGTATGGTATCTACTTCCATAATGCTGAGATTTGAGAATATTTCCCTACCCAGTCCCTCAAGCCTATCATGAATATTCTATATTGGGTTGACAAATTAAAGCCCTTAGGCTAAATCTGGCCCTCTGCCTGTTGTGTAAATAAAGTTTTATTAGGACACAGCCATGCTCATTGACTTGTCTATGGCTGTTTGCACCCCGTAACAGCAGAGTTGAGTAGTTGCAACAGAGATCATGTATTCTGCAAAGTCTAAAATATTTACTATCTAGCCCTTTACAGAAAAAGGTTTTCAGCCTATATTATTTAAACAAATCAATAGGTAAGTTATATTGAGGACTTTCTGCATGCTTAGTAGGCACCCAGCTTGGGCACAGTGTAAATACACAATAGATTGGAAGCCCAGTTTCTATTCTCAAGGAATTTAAAATATAGTTCAGGAGACAAAGACTAGCACACATGAAAAAATAGTGAACAGTAAAATATAATAATCATCAAGTTTTAAGCTGTGATGTACAGGCAAGTACCAGAACTTGGAGAAAAGGATGGAGGATCAGTGAGACCTCTAGTAGTTGGGGAAAGCAATATTTAATGTATAAAAGATCCAGAACACAATAAGAGCTGGGATGCTCCCTTGAGATCCATTGTAATTGGATGTGACCTGTATTTCTACTCCAGTGTCACTTAACTCACTGTTATTTTTGGCCTTGTGCTTAAAGGACACCTAAATGACCAGAAATATTTCTGAGTGACTTCAGCTGACGGATTTTCCTGGGATTTGGGATTCCTTCAATCTCCCTACAGTACAGAAAATTAAATCTAGTCATAGCAGCCTAATTTCGGAGACATACAGCAAAATGATCGCAGGCGTGAGCTCTGCAGTCCGAGAAACTCAAGTCTCAATCTCCCTCTAGCCGTGTAACCTTGAGAGGACTCTAAAGCTCTGGATCTCAGTTTATTCATCTATAAAATAGAGGCAATAATAACGGCAACCTGCTAGGCTTATTGTGATAACTAGATAATATAATGCCTGTGACTTGTTTAGAATATGAAGTGCCTGCCTGGTGTGAAGATAGGTCTCCATGAATGTTCAGTCATTGGCCCTTGCTCCTGAGAACAGCAAGATTTACATCCTGCACAAAAGAGTCATACTTCCAGAACAAAAATTAGTACTTTACCATTTCTAAAGGCACTTAAAACAGAATGTACTAATGTAAAGCAAACAATTACTGCTCCCCATTTTTTCTGGTTTACTAATGGTGATGATTTTTAATTTTACCGTATTGCCATTGCCAGGCCCCTAATTTATTTCTGTGATGTCTTTGGGACCAGGGGCATGATGCAAAAACCACAGATACAGATCTCCACTCTGATATTGCTGCAGGAATCTTGGTTGTTTAAGGACCTGTAGCGACTGTCTTTGGAGGTAAGGCAGGGGGCAGTGGTATCAGCCTTGCGGGCTGGGAGGTAGCATCTGCAGGTTCTCACCCATTTCTGTGGTTATGGAAGAAATTATGTAGAATCCAGACCAGTTTTTCTTATCTCTAATAAGGAGATAATGTTATAACATTTATTTTTGTGTTTGTTGTCAGTATTGCTGAAAGAGCTCTTTGAGACACTTTAAGTGTTTTGATGTAATCATAAAATATGAGGCTTTAAAAGCAGGGTTTGAGCATCCACAGAGGGCTCTGTTTTCTCTGTGATAATGCCTGATGGTAACATTGTTTTCTGTTTTCCTTGAGGTAATTTGAAGATTAAAGGGCAGGGTGTTTTCCACATCTCCTGTTGGTAATAAACAGCCCTCTCCCAGTGCTTTGACCTTCCCCCTGCCCTCCCTGCTGCTATGGAGACTCCTAGGAGCAGTGAGCAGGACTGCAGCCAGCCAGGCCGGAGTTGTTAACAGGGCTGACTCCGTGGGTCTTCAGTGTTAGTGTGTTTATAAACAACCCCAAACACTGAAACCACTGTTTGGTTTTGTTCACTTTTATTAAAAATTATATGGACTTTAGGAGAAAATAACAAACTGTCAGAAAAACAGGCATTTATTTTAACCCAGTAAGCCAATATTTAGTCTATAATGGGAGAGTGCTTACAATCAGCACAGCAACTCATGGCTCAGCACTTCCCCATGAAGTAGGTAGCAAGTATTGCTCGTTCAGTTATGAGATAACCTTTACATTTAATCACTTGTCCATTCAATGAATATTTATTAAGCTCTTAGCATGAGACAGACACTGGGCTAGGAGCTGGGAATATTGCAGTGAACAAGATAGGCATGTTCCCTGTCCTCCTAGAGCTTAGAATCACACCGGGAAAACAGACACATAAACAAGTAATCAAAATAAAGTGGGGTGAGTGTGAAAAGTTTGGGTTGCTATGGGAACATGGCAAAGGCCCAGGAAAGCCTCCAGTTTCTTTAAATGAATTGCCAAGTATATTGACATGAAGATACTATACATCCTGTCTTTACCTCGACCAGGGTGGAATGATCCTGAGAGTTAGAGGCTGGTCTCAGTTATTCTTGGACGTAAGACTTTTCTGGTTGATTTGAGCTTTAGACCTTACAGAGGAGCCAGAGTCTTGTCTGGGTAGTGCCATAGGTGTCATCCCAAAGCCACCTTGGTCCCTACTAGCCTTGGAGCAAGTCAGACTAAGAGCCTCCCAAGAGCACTGGGAATGGGAGCAATCCCTTCCTGCTCGTGCACCGGCAGGTCTTGGCCCAGGGACTCACCTGTGCAAATAGTATGTCCTTGAACCACTAGTTTTTACCTTCTCAGCTTTGGCTTGTTCTTCTTATTGGAGTTTCCTTTCCCAAGAAAACAGACTGGATCCTCTGCTTCTCCAAACCTGTCTCTCTGAGGCAGTGCCAAGAAGACCATGTGGGTCTATGAAAGGGCTAGTTTACCAGTTGGGACTCTCCTGTACTCTCTCTCCCTTTACCTGGTATCAAAAGACCATCCTCAATTAGGGCTGACAAGGGACACCCATTGATCACATTTATCCTCCTTATTCTTCTTAAGAAGCTATAGCTTTTACTTGCTCTACAGCATCTAACAAAATAAGTGTGTTAGCTTATCCCAGCCCCAAGTTTTCTGTAGTGGAGGCCGAAAACTCCAAGGGGAAGCTGGCTGGAGTCAGATGTGGAGAGTCTAGGAGTCCCCTCTTTGCCAGGGCCTAAGGTGGGAAGTGGAGGAAGGGCAGGGATAATTTGAAGGCATTCAAGCTAGAATTATTGCCAAGAGAGGTGGCTTCAGCCATCTCTTTGTATAGAAGAGACTGAAGCAGGGAGAGGTGGCTTTTGAGTGGTTACATTGGCTTAGAGTAGAGAGAGCCTAGAGCAAAAGTTCTCAGCCCTGGCTACACTTTAAAATTGCTGGACAGCATTTAAAAAGAAGTCCCTAGCTGAGTGCAGTGGCTCACGCCTGTAATCCCGGCACTTTGGGAGGCTGAGGCGGATTACTCAGTCAGGAGTTCGAGACCAGTCTGACCAACATAATGAAACCCCATCTCAACTAAAAGTACAAAAAATTAGCCGGGTGTGGTGGTGTGCGCCTGTAATCCCAGTTACTCAGAAGGACAAGGCAGGAGAATCACGTGAACCTGGTAGGCAGAGGTTGCAGTGAGCTGAGATTGCGCCATTGCACTCCAGCCTGGGTGACAGTGCGAGACTCCATCTCAAAAAAAAAAAAAGAAGCCCCAGTGGCCAGGGGTCATCCAGAGGAGTCAATAGGATTCTAAGGTTGGGCCCTGGTTAGTCTCAAAGTGATTCAAACAGTAGGCAGGATGGAGAGCCACCAGACAGCCTGGTTGGGCAGCCTCTGCACTTCCTGGGCTCAGATCTGGCTCAGCTAGTATGGGAACTTGGGCCGTTCACTTGTCCTAGGTAAACCTCAGCCTCCTTCTCTCTAAAATGACGTAGCTAATCATATCTATTTGTTAAGATTACTTTTTGAGGATTAAACAAGAAAATGCAAGTAAAGTACCTGGGGCACATCAAGCACTTAATAAATACAAATCACTGACTTTGTTACTTGGTAGTGAGAGAACAGGACTAGACTTCAGATCTCTGATTTCCAGGCAGTGCTCTTTCTACCATGAGAATTTATCAAGGCTTATGATGGTAACTTCACTGGGAAATGGGGTGCTCTATTTTTAAAATAATTCCATTTATTTAAAAAGACATGAATGACTTCATTTCTTAGTTCAGTGTCTCCTGCTTGAAATCATTCATTGATATGTTCATTTGTTCTTTGATTTGACATTTATTGAGTGTCTTATTAGTTGCCAAGTACTTATTAGGTCCCAAATACTGTCTAAATATCATCAGTACAACAAAATAAATACAGACCCTGCCCTCCAGGAGCTTAAAGTTTAATGAAGGAGATATACTAACTTGTACAATGTATTGATTATGACAGTGGGTTTGTTTAAAAGTTCTTTCTTTCTTTTTTTTTTTTTTTTGAGATGGAGTTTCGCTCTTGTTACCCAGGCTGGAGTGCGATGGCGTGATCTCGGCTCACCGCAACCTCTGCCTCCTGGGTTCAAGCAATTCTCCTGCCTCAGCCTCCTGAGTAGGTGGGATTACAGGCGCCCACCACCACACATAGTTAATTTTTTGTATTTTTAGTACAGGGGTTTCACCATGTTGGCCAGGCTGGTCTCAAACTCCTGACTTCAGGTGATCTACCCACCTCGGCCTTCCAAAATTCTGGGATTACAGGCATAAGCCACTGCGCCTGGCCTGTAGTGCCTGATCTACCAGGTGATCTAGGTGACCAAAATCCTAATATAGTTTTGGTATTACCTAAGGTGCCAGGCACTGGCTTCACCCACTGACATTCTGATTTAATTAATGTGGGATGTGGCCTGGGCATTGAGTTTTTTTAAAACTCTCAGGTAATTTTAATGTACCCCCGAGTTTGGGAAGCACTGGTTTAGAAGCTTCCGTTCTTTAAGGGCATAGCCAGCTCTGGAAAGAGGCTGGCGCTGGGTGGTTAGGAGTCTTCTGGGACCTTGCTTGGACTTTGGGAATTTGGAGTTTATTCTCTAGGCAATGATGTACAATGAAAAGGTTTTTTTTTTTGAGATGGAGTCTTGCTTCTTGCTCTGTCGCCCAGGCTGGAGTGCAGTGGCATGATCTCAGCTCACTGCAACCTCCACCTCCCCAGGTGCAAATGATTCTCCTGCCTCAGCCTCTGGAGCAGCTGGGACTACAGGCACGCACCACCACGCCCAGCTAATTTTTTTTTTTTTGATACAGACAGGGTTTCACCATGTTGGCGGGGATGGTCTCGATCTCTTGACCTCGTGATCCTCCTGCCTTGGCCTCCCAAAGTACTGGGATTACAGGCATGAAATTAAAAGTCTTTAAAAGGGGAAGTGACATCTAAGTTTCAGAAAGGTAATTCTGGCTATAACATAGAAAACAGGAAAGACTGGAGACAAGGTAACCGTTAGGAGGAAGAGATGACACCGAGGGCCTGCATGAGACTGAGATGGTGGCATTCTGATACTAGGTAGCAGCAGAAACCCTGGAACCTGGAGGAAAAAAAGAACATAAGAGGAACTAAAATGTTCTGCTTCTGCTGGTTTTCAGCTTTGAAATGTAATTGTGGCCTCGTTAGTAATCATCTAAAGAATTCAGTTAGTACTTACTAGCTTGGCTGTAAATGGAGCAGCTCCTTCAAGAACTCTCAAGCATTTGTGGGTTTCAGAATGATACAGAGATGAATGATCACTCTTAAAAAATAAAAGAACTCAGCTAGCTTTTATAGTTATCCAGTTAATTTTGGCAGTGTAGATCATTAAGCTCCCAGACAGAATTTTTCACAGGGGGTGAGGGGAGAAGAGGTGGTTTGGTTACTTACATGAATCCAATTACCTGGATAATTGCCAGATACCCACTAAACATGGTGATGTAAGGATGGTTTCAGCCAATGTATCTTTTGTGTTTTTTGTTTTTTTCTGATCTAATGTCTCTACTGATAAAAACATATTTTTACTGTCATTAGTTCTGTGGAGCTCCTATGACTGTGGTGGTGAGAGGACTGGAGTCCATTTGCCTCGTGCTCCATCAGAGTCAGCTGTCCCTGCGTCCTCGTGTCAGACGCATCGCAATTAGAAAGGAGGCAGAAGAGGCAAGGCGAGTCCAGCTAGAGGCTCCCATTTTGGCTCGAAGGCAGTAGCACCACAAATTAGAAAAATCATTGCTTGGCTTCTACAGGGACTCAACACAATACTACTGTGTCTACCCAGTGGGAGGTTGAATTTTTTTTACAACCTTACAAACAACCTTTGAAAATACAAAAACCATTCTTAGCTCAAGGGACATAGAAAAACAAGCCACAGGCCAGAGTTTGCAGACCCGTGGTCTAAACAATGAACAGAACAGTAAATCAAGCCCGGGGTGAGTCCCGTTTGCTAACCTCCCTGTTGTAAACACTCTCATGATGACTTGATTTCAGAATCTCAATGTAAACACTACTGCATGTGGAGTTAGGGAGAGATGGGCGGTGGTTTACTATTGTGTGCTGTTTGCACCGTGCAGATAGCATAGGCTAAGGTGTATGATCAGCAACCTTGAGAGCAAAGGGAATGGTGAAATGTGTAAATTAACTAGAAAGAAAGGAGTTTTTGAGTATTTATTCTCTTTGTTTCTAATATAATTTATTTAATTGCAAGTTTACATAATTTAGTTTTTATACTGGCCATGTTTAACAATCAGCTGGCAAAATTTCTGAAAATTGAACAATCTTCTCTTACAAACTAGTACAAGCTGGTTCTAGTACACCCCGGCTAGGACGTGGGAGGCTAGAATGTTGAGAGACAGTCAGGATGAAAGCAACAGAGCAAGGAAAGCTGAAGGTTATGGCTGTGGACGAGCACTTCCTCCATCAGCTTAAATGGAGCAAGTGTGGGCATTGCACAGGGCAGCAACCGAAGGGACAGAGCTCATTCGGGCCCTCCGTCTTAATAAGCATGACTCAACTAATTTGGGAAGAAAACTCAGTTTAGTTGACCAGTATCTAGCAGGGACAAGGAACTTGACTTAATATACGGTAAATCTGATGATAAAAATATAGTACCGTGCTCAAAATTTACATGTGAGTAGAACTATCGTGATGAAACAGAAGCTAGAGCTTTTCCCTTATCATAACATTGGGTTTTCTCTTCTAACCTAGCTCTCCTACAAACATGCAAATCAACTGAACCAGCTAAAGAAGTGGTCCCAAAGTTTTAATTAAAAAAAAAAAATTTAACCCTCCCCTAAACATTAACTAATGAGGGAGTGAAATGTGTCACTCTCCCTTGACAGATGGGATTCTGATGGCTGCTATTAAAGGAGGGGAAAAAAAGCCAAACTGGGTGACCGCCTGAGTTACATCTTTGGCTC
Organism: Callithrix jacchus; assembly: GCF_049354715.1. Taxonomy (NCBI): domain Eukaryota; kingdom Metazoa; phylum Chordata; class Mammalia; order Primates; family Cebidae; genus Callithrix; species Callithrix jacchus. The sequence continues at coordinate 15,249,426 of NC_133510.1, forward strand.
TGAACTCTGCGAGTCTATGGTTTGATAGGTCGGCAGGGCAAAGGGAAAAGCAGAGACTGAGCTGATTGAGGATTAGAAATGGAATCTGGGGCTGGGTATAGTGGGTCACACCTGTAATCTCAGCACTGGGAGGTTGAGGTGGGAGGATCATTTGAGCCCAGAAGTTCAAGGCCAGCCTGGGCAGTATAGTGAGAGCCTATCACTACAAAAAAAAAAAAAAGTAGCTCGCTGTGGTGACATATGCCTGTAGTCCCAGCCACTCAGGAGGCTGAGGCAGATCACTTCAGCCCAGGAGTTCAAGGTTGCAGTGAGCAGTAATCATGCCACTGCACTCTAGTCTAGCCCACAAAGCAAGACCCTGTATCTAAAATAAAAAGAAGGAAGGAAGAATAGAAGGGAGGGAGGGAGGGAGGGAGGGAGGAAGGGAAATGGAATTCGGATGGCTTCTAATGTAACATGGTGTTTTTGTGAGGGGATATTGTTAACTATAGCAGTCATTTGATTTGCTCACTGATTGATTTAGTTTTTAGTGTCCATAATATGTTAAGTGTTTTTAATATGAAATATGTACCTACATGTATTTAATATTTACCACTTCATGGAATCCTGAAGATATCAGTGATAGATGGTTTTATGTTTCTATTTATTTCTCATGTTTTTAAACGTTCTGCAGGGAGGAACCATTTGTTAAATTTCTTTTTAAGTTTCTTACTATGTGGCATTGCACCATGAATATGGAGGGCGAACTTTAAAGACAAATGGTAAAAGGTATACCATTCTTTCAGAAAACTTTTTCTCTCTCTCTGAGAGTGTGTATCTCCTGTGTCTCTGTTTCCTTCTCTCACATGCACACACGTGCATACACACACTTCTCTTGGTACCTGAAAGAGGCAGGAATATGGTGCCATTACCAAATGCCCTTTGGTGGATGGCAATAATAATAACTGCTAACTTGCACTGAGGACTACGTATGTGCCAGACACCACGTGAAGAACCTTGCTTGTATTAGATCATTGAAACCTCAGAAAAACTTTGTGAAGTGGGTGCTAATGTTTTCTAGATTTTTCAGACACAGTACTGAGGGTCAGGGTGATTGACTATGTTGTCCAGTGTCACCCTTGGTAGCTGAGAGAGCTGGTTTGGGTGCCTAGGGCTGTTTGTCTCCAGACCTGTGCCTTGCACCCTTAGCTCTGGTTCCTCCCCTCTCATGTCACGTAATCAGCACAAGCTTCCTGAAGTAAGCCTACATGCGTATAACAAGAATGAAGGAATAAAAATAGAGGATGCCACGGAATGGGAGAAGGTGGACTACTTAAAGCAGCAGAAGAGACGGTAGAAAAGGAGAACTCTAGATGCCGTAAAGCTTCCTGGGACTATAAGTACACTTGGCTACAACAAGATGGTTGGGCAGGAAAGAAGGGAAGACAGAAGGGCTGATTTGGTGGAGGGCCATGGAGGAATAAAATTAGACATCATAGCTACAGAATAGAAGCACTGAAATTGCACCAAATCCATAGACTCTCAGGAGTGGAGGAGAATTTGAATGCCATCTGCCTAATACATACATTTGCTCTGCATCTTGACAAGGTGGTGGTTTAGCCTCCTTGAATGCCCTTGGCCATAGAGAACTCATTAGATCCTCTCAACAGATGGTGTATTAGAAAGTTCTTCCCTATATGGAACCCATATTTGCCTACTGGTAACTTCTGCTCAGTGGCCAGGAACTGACTTCTTGAGGCCATACCTGACAAGTCTTTCATAAAATAATTTCTAGGGTAAATAGGAAAATAGCCACATGTCAGCCATTTTTCCCTAGTGGTAAAATTATTTCTAGATACTGAGTTCACAAATGCTTCCTAATCACTGAGTATCACACGGTACGTTTCTTAACAACTGCCTTTTTACTAGGTAATAATGATAGTTGACAATAACCAACTGCAAATAGCTTTGCATAGATCATTTTTTATGTTGTCGTTTCTTACAGTTGAGGAAGCTGAGGCTCAGAGAGCTTAAATGACTTGTTCAGGGTCACCCAGGCTATAGGCAGAGGAGTCAGGATTTGCTACAGCTGTTTAAACACAGAGGTAGAGTACTATCTTAGTCAATTTGGTGCTGCTGTAACAGAAACCCAAGACTGGGTAATTTATAAAGACATTTATTCTGGCCAGATGTGATGGCTCACACCTGTAATCCCAGCACTTTGGAGGCCAAGGCTGGCAGGTCACCTGAGGTCAGGAGTTCGAGAGCAGCTTGGCCAACATGGTGAAACCCCAGATCTACTAAAAATACCAAAAATTATCCAGGCGTAGTGTCAGGTGCCTGTAATCCCAGCCACTCAGGAGGCTGAGACAGGAAAATCGCTTTAACCTGGGAGGCAGAGGTTGCAGTGAGCTGAGATTGTGCCATTGTGCTCCAGCCTGGGGAGCAAGAGCAAAACTCTCTCTCAAAAGAAAAAAAAAAAAAAAAAAAAAAAAAAAAGACATTTATTCTTTCACAGTTCTGGAGGCTGGGAAGTCCAAGATCTAAGTGCCAGCATCTGGTGAGGGCTTTTTTACTGCTTCTCGCATGGCAGAAGGTAATAGACAGCCATGCAAGCCCTTTTTATGGTGGCATTAATCCATTCATGAGGGTAAAGCATTCACTATCTAAACACCTCTAAAAGGCCCCCCTCCCAACATTACTGCATTGGAGGTTAAGTTTCCAACACATACATTTTGGAGGACACATTCAGACTATGGAAAGTACAGCAGATCTTTGAATAAATTCATTTTGTTCAACATCATTTCATTATGATGATGAGAAAGAAAAAAATTGATGCCCAGCCAGGGCCACTGCCACTGTCTGGGTGGAGTTTGCAAGTTCTCCCCACGTCTGTATGGGTCTTCGGCAGCCATTCCTGTTTCCTCCCACATCCCAATGCTGTGCACTTAGGTGGATTTGTGTGTTTACATGGTCCCAGCATGAGTGAGTGTGGGGGTGTGTGTGAGTGTCCTGTGTGATGGAATGGACTCCTGTCCAGGATTAGGTCCTGCCTTGTACCCTGAGCTGCCACGATAGACTCTGGCCACCTGAGTTCAGGGGAACTAGAATACCTGGGTAAATAATTATCTCATTTCTGGTAATCTTTCTTAAATGTATGTATAACTCACATTGATTTCAATGTTTAGTATTAGAAGTGTTTTGGTCTTTATTTAGAAATTTGGGGTTTTTTTGGTTTGGTTAATATTTCCATGACCAGTAAGATGCCCTAAGGAACTTTTTTTTTTTTTTTTTGAGATAGAGGGTCACCCTGTCACCCAGGCTGGAGTGCAGTGGCACAACCATAGCTTGGACCTCTGGGCTCAAGTGATCCTCCTGCCTCAGCCTCCTGAGTAGCTGGGACTACAGGTGCATGTGCCTACATCCAGCTAGTGTTTGTATATTTGTAGAGATAGGGCCTCTTTATGTTGCCCAGTCTGGTCTTAAACGCCTGGACCCAAATGATCCTCCCACCTCAGCCTCCCCAAGTGTTGAGATTACAGGCATGAGCCACGTCATCCAGACGTAACTCTTGTTCGTATCCATTAGCCTGTGGTAACGTGGGTTTTGTTAAACCAATACCCTTATATCATCTTTTTACTTAAAGCGACAATTCCTGAGAACCTGTCGGTGACGTTAAGTGAGGACTTACTGTACTTAACAAATAAACCATTCATTCTACCTGGTATGAAAAGAGAATGCTGTGGAAGGTAGAGTCTACCCAGGGTTAGCTTGGAGGACGTGCGGCTTGTACAGTCTCCCATGGAGAAGGGCTCTGGGCCTGGTTTTGTGCTCTGCTGTCATAGCCTTGATCTTAATACATTTTGAACAGGGAGCCCTGTATTTTCAGTCTGCACTGAGCTCCCCAAATTAACTTGTTCTGGGTCTGCCATTGAAAACAAAAGAAAGAAAACAGTCAAGCTAACAAACAGACCACCTGTTTTGGTGGTGGTGCATTGAGTGTTCTGTCATTCTATAGGTTCACATAGTTTGGAGTGACGTTTAAAGCCCATTCTCTGTTCCGTGGCTCTGGGTCTTACCACCCTAGAAAGCCCCAGTGGGCAGGGATGGGGTGTACGGTGTGGAGCGTGGCTTTCTTCCTTGTATCTTTAATGCCATGCGTGGAGAAGGCCTGAGTTCTGCAGGAATGCTTTTACATTTTGGTTTGTATCACTTTCCACTCCTTAGACACTGTGTCTCCTGTCAGAGGAAATTTATGGGCACATTGCAGTAGCTGAGAGGAACAACGGGCCTCCAGGATTTCCCCAGGAGCAGCTTCCACCTGCGGAGAGCTTCCTCCTTTTGGCTAAGGTGGACGCTCTGGGCTCTCCTCATTATTTCCTCAGCCTGTCATAAATGCCAGGAATGCAGGTGTCACAAAAGCAGGCAGAGGTGCACTGTTAGTAACTGTTCCAGGACAGGTCATTTGGGAGAGGTACTTACCGTGCTCCTCAGATGCCTGCTTCCAGTCATCTTAGTAAGTCCAGTTTAACAAAAATGTGCCTTTCTAAGTAAATGTGGGTCACAGCTCACAGCTGCCAATTAACAAAAAGGACAAATGTAACGTGTAAGAAGGCACAGCCACCCCACGCCTTCCTCAGAACATCAGTGTCTGATACCATGTTTCACTGCTTCATAGGCTTCATTCAGATTATGAATGCCTTCAAAGTGGCGGTAAGACATCTTGGAAAGAGCACTGCACTGGGAGTCAGGACATCTTGGGAAGAGCACTGCACTGGGAGACAGGACATCTTGGGAAGAGCACTGCACTGGGAGTCAGGACATCTTGGGAAGAGCACTGCACTGGGAGTCAGGACATCTTGGGAAGAGCACTGCATTGGGAGACAGGACATCTTGGGAAGAGCACTGCACTGGGAGTCAGGACATCTTGGGAAGAGCACTGCACTGGGAGTCAGGACATCTTGAAAAGAGCACTGCACTGGGAGTCAGGACATCTTGGGAAGAGCGCTGCACTGGGAGTCAGGACATCTTGAGCACTGCACTGGGAGTCAGGACATCTCGGAAAGAGCACTGCACTGGGAGTCAGGACATCTCGGGAAGAGCGCTGCACTGGGAGTCAGGACATCTCGGGAAGAGCGCTGCACTGGGATTCAGGACATCTTGGGAAGAGCGCTGCACTGGGAGTCAGGGCATCTTGGGAAGAGCACTGCACTGGGAGTCAGGAAACCTGGGTTTCCACCTAGTTTAGTCTTCCCAGATGAGGGGAAGGAGTTGAATGAAGCAATAGCTAAGCCCCGCACTTAGTATCCAGTGCAGACCTTTTATGAGGCTGCTTCTTTTGGGAACTGACAGATGTTGAGCTTGGGTTTCCTTCTCTTGGCTCAGAGTGAAGAGGCTTTCAATCAATCCAGAGATATTTGCCTAGGTCTTTTAATTCACTGCACTGTAAGCCCTGTGGTAGAGCGACATGCAGGAAAACCTGAGGCTCATTATGAGCAAATGGCATAAGGGGCTTCTTTCCTGACTTCCACGTAGAGTCCCGGAATCTTGGCTCTGACCGTCAGGCCAGCTCCACCTGGGCCAGGTATTTGTAGATGGCATCCTTAGATAGGGAACACAGAGCTAGCTGCTATAATAGAAACTCAAAATAACAATGAATTAAATAGGGGTAGATGCTTATTTCTCTCTCAAGCAATGCAGGGTGTCTCTGTGTCAGACTCCCAGGCCCCTTCTGTGTGGTTGCTTCTGCCCCCACTGGAGTGTTGCCCTCCCTGCATGGCCCATGATGGCTTCCCATTGCGTTCACAGTCTAGGCAGCAGGATGGGAGAAGGGGAGTCAAAGGCAGGTTGCACCCATCCCTTTTCCCTCCCAGCCCAACAACCAGAACTTAGTCCACCAAAAGGCAGGAAATGCAATCTTTGTTCTGGGCAGCCATGTGGGAGAGTGGATACTGGCAGACAAGTAGCAGGTTCTGACATGTGGCCTGTGTCTTGGGATTTGATTAAGATGAACCAAAGGGCCTATTGAGAGCATCTGCACTCGGACCTGTGGGGAGATCTCTATGCACTTTCCAAGAACGTATATGCAACAAACCACAAAGACCAAAGCAGGCTGTGGCACCAATCACCCAGCCCTCCTCCAAGGACCTGGTGCGGGCCCTCAGCTGATGTGGCCGTGGCTGTGGTCTCTGTGCTAGTCCAGTCTGGGTCTTCTCTGACTATCCACTGTTCTTGTTTGGACTGCTCTGGAGTGCCAACTTTTCTTCACAGTTCTTCTGACTAGGTGCTAAACTTCATCTATGCATTTGTCACAATGGAGGCTCTAAGCACTTATTTCTGGGGAAGGCAGGCTTAGCCTCCCCCATAGCCTCTACCGAGTGCTGTTAGTTCCCTTACCCTGAGTTCTCTGTCTCTTTGTGCGACTCTATGGTTGTAGCGAAGGAAAGGGGGCCCCTTGGCCGCTTCTAGTGGGAAGAGTCACTTCTGACTTAGATTCAGACTGGAAAGATGACCTCTCCACCATTCTGCATTCCACACAACATCTGGAAGAGCTATTCCAGGCAGTGGTGTCTCAGCACAGCTGGAGCAGTGCCTCCTGCCCCTGGCATGGTTGACATCCATTAGGTGAGTCCCCTGGAGGTGTTAGAGGCTCTAGAGGTGAATGTGGTGGTCAACTTTTCCCCTTCCAGCTCGGCACTCTCTGCACTCTAAGTGTCTCCAAAAATGGTTCTGGGCCCATTTTACTTTTAGCCTCTAAACATGGTTTGGGCCTTCCTGTTTTCCTTTATTCTTTCACATCCCAGCCTTCCAAATGCTATCTCATCTTCTGTCTTCAGACTCAAATCCTCTTCATCCTTTGAAGACTCCAATAACTCCTCTTGGAGAAGCTTTATGACACTTGTTGGTTCTCTCCCATATTTCTTTTATTGGTGGAGCAGAACCATTACAAATCTCTAGTGTTCAGTATTTCACTTCACGTATTTTTGTCCTTGTCTCAGGTTTTAAACTCCTGACTTGTTTTATTCATGCATTTATCAGTCATTTACTAGGATTTGCTAGGCACAGATCAGACAAAGACAAATAATTCCCTCTGTAGCACCTCGCTAGGGTAACCAAGGCGGGGAAGGCAGTTACTGGAAACAATAACAGAACAAATTATTACTTTACTAGTAGACATATGTGCAAAAGTCTTTGAAAGATCAGAAGAAAGCCAGCTGCCTAGCAATATCGAAAAGTTTCGTGGAGGAGCTGGCATTTTTATTGGCCTGCCCAGTGGTGGCTGGATAGAAACAGTTGCTGGGTGGAAGAGGTGTGAGTGCAAATGTTCAGCAGTTTGCAGAAGATGAGGGTTGGAGGTCTGTTTATTTGGGTGGGAGAAAAGGATACAAAAGAGAAGGATGAATAGAAGATAAGGCTGAAAAGGTGAGTTGAGGAAGATGGACAAGTACTTATTGGCTCTGCTAAAGCTTTTGGATTTTCCTGTTGCTAATGGGGAGCCTTGAACATTCTTAGGGAGGGAAGGTGCACGGTCACATTTGTGTTTTAGAATGATGAGGTTGGATGTAGAGGGAAAAAGTGATTGGGGATGAGGAGTGAACCTCAAGTCAGATGGATCCGTTAGATCCAAATTTCTGCCAGACAATGACACCAGCAAAGGTGAGAGGTGAGGAGAATTCTGAATTATTAGCAGTGGCAATGGGTGGGAGGAACGGAGGGAACATATTTAAAAGACACTGAAGGTGAGTAATTGGATGCGCAGGAAGTTGCAGATGCTGAAGGCCTTCACTCCTCTGTATAAGGCAATGTCTTTTTTTATTCAATAAATATTGGCTTTTTTTTTCACTGTGTACAAATGGTATATGCTTTTCTGAACATTTGGTTTTTGACACAGACTTCTAAGAGTTAAACCATATGAATATTCTTTTTCAAAGGTAGATTGTAAAGATTTCAGGTGAGCATTCACTGTGTGAGTACCAGACTTGGCAGTGTTGGTTTTCAGTCTAGCTGGTGGTCAGATTCTTTTCTTATGAAGTACTATTGGGGACATTTTATTCTGGGAATACAAAATCAAAATGTGTACCCTGTTATGTTTTAAAAGAAGAACTAAAACTGCAAAATGATGCTTTTCCTTCAGGTTTTGTGGGTTTAAAAAAAATTATTTTATTTCTCTATTATTTAGTAGAGAAATAACTTTCTAATTCTTTCTTGCCACTTCCCAAAGAAAGACACTGTGATATTTTACTAAATTCAAATGACACCAGCATTATTTTTTTGTTTATTGTCACCAGGCCAGCAATCCAGACAATGCCAGGGAGCAGTGGGTGTAAAGAAAAGGAAAATGTTTCTTGGTATAAACTCTCTTCCAGTGATAAACAAGAGCTTTGCCCCTTGGGTGGTGTTTGCCACCCAAATGCAGAGCAGAGGGGTTTAGGAGGATGTTTTTTCCTTTTTGCCTGGTGTTGCCCATAACTACGTAATTGTTTCTTGGTTAATTGGTTCAGATGCTACATTGTTTCCAAAGGAGATCAATCTTTCTTCTCTCCATCGCTCTCCTTCTGTCTTCCCTCATTTGTTAAGCTCCTTTGCTTTAATGCTTAAATGCTTAACAGTCTTATCTGCGGATCCTCTCAGCTCCCAGATACTGAAAATAAATTATCTTTATGTTATGGCTGCTATTAATATATTCCTGTTTGTCTTGGCCTCTGAGTTATGGGTAGCCGTCTGCCTTGAGCATTGCATCATAACAATTGTATAACCTCTTCCAAGCACTGCAGCAAACTTAAATTTATAAACGCCTATGAAGTGAGAGGAGAGGATGGAATCGACTTGAGTGTGGGCATTTAGAGCAGAACCTCCCTTCCCTGGAGGCCTCTGGCAGTTGATCTTTCCAGAGTGAGCACAAGGGACTCACTCTCTCCCTGACACTTTTTGTCCAATTATTCATTGACCAAGTTTAATGATGGAGGCCAGATGAAATATCAGTATTAAGTTTCATGAAGAATTAAGTAGTACTACTTTGATCAATGTCAAACTCTCATACATAACCCAGCTTAATAACTGTAGAGCTATTTAGAGAAAACACACAGACTGAGAATTGAACAGCTGGCCTCCCAAGAGGGGCCCACTAGGCTGGTAGCATCTAGCAGTTAGTTAAGAGGGATGCTGCGCCCCCAGAAGGTTTAGGTTTTGAAAATCCTTACACGTCCTTGGAATGATCCCCTTGCACTTCATACCCGAAACCTTCGCCTCCTCTGCACAAAGCCATCAAGCCAAACCAATGCTTTTGAGCAAAGTGACCAGAATATTGTAAGTTTTCCCACAGTGTTAAAATACCTAAGGATGCAGTATTTGAATTTAATGCTTTTAGGTTTTATTTTCAAAAGAAACTTTGGAGGTTTTCAAATTGTATTCCACAGAGTTTCAGGGGTTCCAGGACAGTCTCAGGAGCTGCTTGGGGTGTGGAAAGAGGGTCTGCATCCTCAGCCAGAACAGCTCCATGTTTACTCTGTTTTAGATGTTGGGCTTCTAAGTGAGGCTTAATCTGAAGACCGTTATACTGATTAAATCATTGGAAAATTATTGCTCTAGTCCAACTTCTCATTTTATAGAGGAGGATACTGAGGGCAAGAGAGGTTTTATAATCTGCTCAAAGTCACAATACCAGTGACCAAGATGGATCTAGAACACTGATCTTCTATCGTCCAATGTTCTTTTCTTATCCCACTAACTGTTGAGTTCCTCCATTTATCCAGGACAAGCTTGGTCCTGTCAGCACCAACCTTAGGACTGAAATAAAATGCATCCTGTTTATGGAGAGGCTGTGAAGCAGAGAGGTTAGGCATGTAGGCTCTGGACCAGACTTTTGGGTTCAAATCTCTACTCCACTGATTATTCCCTGTATGATGGCCTTGCATAAGTTATTTACCTTCCCATAGCTCTGTTTTCTCATCTGTAAAATGGCTGTGATCATGATGAAATAAGCCAGCGCACATACAAATACTGAGAACAGTGTATGGCAAGTACAGAATAATAAATATTAGTTTTTGTTTAAAAGTTGGCATCCTCGGGCTTTCTTTGAGTTTTCCTTAGATACTCTGTAGCCTGTTGATCCTCCTGCCCTTTGTTTGGTGCTGAGGATGACCGCGGTCATGGATGTATGTTCCCTCATGCCTGTTATAACCGTTCTCCCAGAGGGGGGAGGAGTAATAGGATCATAGACCATTTGGACTGAAAGCATGTCTTATGTCACAAGCAACTGAGTGAGAACTGAGGCCCTGTGAGTGGAAATGACTTGCTCAGTAATCTTAAGGGGCTTTCCGAAAGTGGTGGGGTGAGGGCAGGGAAAGAGAGACTCCTGATACAGTGCTGGGGAACCTGCATTCTATCAGAAAGCCAATTCTCATTCACAGGACCAATATGTTGATGCTGCATTTACAAATTTTTAAAAATTGAGGTGTGATTCATTTAACATAAAGTGAACCTGTTTACCATGTAAAATCCAGAGGCATTTAACACATTCACAACATACGACCATCACCACTAACTTTTTCATTAACCCCAGAGGACACCCTGTACCCACGAAGAAGTCACTCCCTACTCCTGGCTCACCCAAGGCTCTGACAGCCACTGCTCTGCTTTCTGTCTCTGTGGATTGAGCTATTCTGGATTTTTCATGTAAATGGAATCATCTAATAAGTGAACTTTAGTGTCTAGCTTTTTTCACTTAATGTTTTCAAGGTTCATTCACACTTTAACATAAATCAATATTTCATTCCTTTTCATGGCTTCTACGTTGCATTTTGGTTAAAGAATTTTATCATCTTTCTTTGTCTCTCACCACCCCTGAGGTGAGGCTAACTGACCGTAGCACAGTTTTCTCTTTACTATTTCTCTCTCCCTTTCCACCCCACACCTTGGTCATTGGTAAGGGCTAATACTGTGGCTCTATTATTTGCAGAAAACTTGTTCCTGGTTTTATCGGCCAGGAGACCAACAGCAGAGAAAGCCCAGTTGCTGCTATACTTGTGGGACCTGCTCTGTTAGCCCCACTGCCTGTCACTGTTGTTGTGCCCAGGTGTTTGTGAGGGCCGAGGGCTGCAGCATGAAGAAGGAAGGGACTTCAGGGGCTGGGTGATTTGGCCCCACCATGATACCCGGGTGTTGCACAGAGCCCACGTGGCAGTGGAAAGGCTGTCTCATCGCTGCCTTTGCTGCCAGCTTCTTGTCACAGCCCCCAGCTGACAGGGGAGCCACACTGATAGGTGGGCCCTGTGGGTCCTGGCAACAATGTCGTAACACAGATTACCAGAGCAATATGTCACAGTGTCATTTTACAATGTCAGGTATTCCATTTGTTAATGGAGGGAATTTCTTGTCTGTAAACATGAACATCTGAACTATAGAGGAGAGATTAAAAAAATACAATTGCCACACTAATCAGGCCCAATAATTCCTTTTTTAAGCTTGGATCCAATGCTGAGGAATCTCTGGCATCCTTGGAATCAATTACAGTCAATTTCTTCACATTCTACATCAGTTAAAGGAGCATTGTCAAGATAAAATCTTGTCCAACATAGATTTTTTTGGGGGGGTTTAATTTCCTTGCTCTCATAAACCAAGACCTTCATAGGTTACTTTGCCAAAAATGCATTTTTAGAGCCAAATCTCTGGTTTGTCTTTATTTGGGCTGTGCTGAGGAAGTAGCATCTTCCTTTCTGTGGTTCATTTGTTGCCGTGGGCCACTCCATGGCTCTCAGATGCTCCCTGGGGGCTGCATTTTGTCCACACAGGCCCGTGCTCTAGTTCCTCAGGTACATGTGAAGTTGTGTCTGCCTTGCTGATGGGGTTATTTGTGCTCATCTTTCTGGGGCCCAGGCACAGGCCACAGCAGGGCAGAGATGCCTGGAAGGGGTCAAGGCTGGGTGCCAGCATCCTAATGGGCCACAGAGTCAGGCAGGTACGAGGCCACATTCCATAGACCTGAAGGAGCAGGCAGCTTGGGCTCAGGGAACTTAGCTGAGGCAGAAAGGCTCAAAAGGCACCAGAGGGGAGGTAGATGGAAGCTGGAGACCCAGCAACAGGTTGGGGACACTGCCCCTGAGTTTAGGTTATAAGACAGAGGCAAGCTTTGTCCTGGCATCTCTGACCTTCTCTTCTGTCCTGTGTTAGGCAAGAACTCACAGGTGTGTGTTTGTTGCTAGAAGGCAAGACAGGTCTCTGAGGTTCAACTTACCCATAAATAAGGATGGACAGCAGCCTAGACCTTCTCAGAGGTTACCTAATGTGAGTTGCTAACAAGAGATTTTATTCTGTTGTAGCAAAGGGACCCAGAGACTTGCTACCTAACTGCCCGCGGCATCCTTGGTTCTTGTCTACCAGGCAGGCCTTCTCCTCTGCATCAGAATTGGAGGATCCAATCACTCTCTTGGTGGTCCAACCTGGATTTTGTCTTTCTCAGCATTGTGGTCTCTGCATGGAGAACCCAAAACTCGTGGCACTCAGGAGCTCGTTCACTCTTCTGTTCTCCAAACCCTCTGGTGTCCAAGTAAGTTTAACTGGCTAAATGGGAGGCCAGATTCACTGGCGCTCACGTGGCCGTGCGGTGAGGGGGCTGTGCTGTGTTCTTCAGACGAGACCTTCCTGAGGACGATGCATACCTGCCTCCTCTGCCGCCTTCCTTGTCCCATATCTTTTGTTTGAACAAAAGAGGATCGAAGAATGAGTTTCTTTTTTATTTGTCCTTATTTCTATGGATGTGAAACTTGAAAGTCAGTCTTCTTGGGTCTCTGTCTCTCTACCAATCCTGCTCCCCCTTACCCTAGAGTGAAGGTTCCGAATATAAAATAAAGTTATTGGGGAGATTTTAAAATTCTGATGCCCAGGCCATATTCTAAATGGAACTGATGGTTGGATTTTATTATACAGTAAGGAATGCTTTGGTACCATGTTGAATTCAGATGGCTCAGTGGCTTTCTTTGGCTTTCTCCAAGTCCTGCTCAATCCTTCCTGAGATGCCCCAAGAATTCTGGCCTCCTGAGCAATGGTGGCAGGATCTCACGAGACAGAGGGCAGCTGTGGGCAGTGTCTTCCCATGAGTATGCAATAGTCACCTTTGTTTATTATTTCCCCACCCTGGAGACAAATGTGTTGCTCTTTCTGTGTGAGTGTGTGTGTGAATGAATGAAGAGTGTGTGTATATGTTTGGAAGGGGTAAGGGCAGTGTAACCACAGCTCCCATCCCCATGCTGCAAGCTAGGAGGGGTGGCTCACAGTGAACGGGAACATGGCCTGCTGCAGTCTTGGTAAATGGATGGGGAGGGCATGCTCTCAGGGAGCAACTTGGGGGAATTCCTGTGGTCCCAAACACCCATCCATCTCTGCTTGAGTTCTTGCCCAGTTTTGGGTTTCGTATGAGTGTTTATATCACTATAACTCACATCAGCCTTAGTGCCATGGACAATCCCTAAAGTGAACATCAATCTCTCTGTCACCTGCCATAGTTTTTGGGTGTACCCTAGGGGCATTTAGCACCCGCAGCCAGGAGGCTGAAGCCTGTGCCTGTGGATGGCACATATTGAGAATGGACTCTGTTGCTCTTAGAAAGGATTGTTAAAAAATCAAGTTAGCATCTTGTTTGTAAAAGTTAAGACAGTTGATATTTCAGAATAATTGACAAGCATGAAAATCTGCTGGGAACAGGAATGTTATTAGGCGACTGTGTTTGTGAGTGTTCCGATGTGAATTAAACCAATCCATTACACTTGTTTGATGTTCATTGGGGCTGCAACACTTTTATGCAAAACATGTGAAAGGAGACACAGTTCAGTGGTGTTTATGAGTGACCTTGTCTTGTCCTCTGAATTATGGACAGGAAGCTCATAACATCAGGAGCCAGCGCTAACAATTGTGCTGTGTTTTCTTCATATTCCGTATCCCTGAGATGGTGCTGCCATCTCGGGCTTAGATTTTGAAGTAGAGAACATGAATGTGGCTTTTCAAATCAGAAATATTTGTAGAACTAGATTCTGATTTAACAATCACCAAAGCCCTGGTCCTGGAAGTAATAACACAAATTAGGAAAGAGAACCTCCCTCCCTATAAAACATGCTCCCCCAAGCACTTGCTTTTGAGGGGCCTTGTTTGTGAAAAATGAATGTTTGCCAATCTGATCAAAAGGGTTTTAAACTGAAAATGGGGGCGGAATAAAAAGCCAGGTGAGCCTATGACACTGACAGGCAGTGCCTGCTTAGGTGCAATAATGTAGCTAGCCCTTCTTGGGGGGGTTCCCCTGGCCTGTTCCACTGTTCCAAGGAGGACGTGTTCACTCTCCATTCCTTGATCTACAAGGAACCCTGAGGAAGGTATGGGCAGGATGTCCCAGAACAAGTGAAGCCAGTCTCTGTGTCCAGCTGGGTCCTCTTTCTGGCCCTGACACAGATACTCCCAGGATGCCACCATCAGCAGGCTCAAGTCCACCCATATGCTCCTCCACCGCCTGGCCTGCAAGTCTCTCCAGGGATGCTGAGAGGGCAGCTCTCACATCCAACACTCTGGACCCCAGAACACGGATCCCGTTTTCTCTCCAAACCCAGGCTATGTTTACACCTTCAAAACACATAAGGCCGACTATCTCTTCTTTCCTGAAAATTGGAGCTTCACTCTCACTCTTCCAGGCTGTATGTCTCCTGAGGTCTCAGTATCCTTGTGGCTTGTCTTCAGGGCTTAGAACATGATTCACACTCTAATCCTAAGGACAAAGGCAACCTCATGCTAAAACAGACGAGAAAAACGAAATCCCAGCTCTCTCTCATTTTAAATCATTCCCCAACTCAAATCTCCAGCAAACGTCCCACTAGGGAAATGAGAATAACGTAGTTAAAATGTCCGGTAACCTCAGCAGATGCAGCTACCAATAAAGCTAACATAAGTGGAGGCACCATTAATAGAGGTCTAGCATCCAGATGGAGGCGGTGAGGGTTTGCCTGGCCCTGGCCTTACTGCCGTGGAAGACAGCTTAGCTCTGGCGGCATGTTCTGAGAGGAGCACTGACAGAGAAAGGCACAGGAGCATGGAGGGGGAAGGGAGAGTGGCTCATGTTTTGGCCTAGAAAAGAAAGGATTCATAGAGAGGGGAGGAAGAGAATATATTAACTGTATTGCAACATTTGTTAATAATAATAATGACCACATTTTTGACATCTGCTATACCCCAGGCCTTTAGAGCATACTAATTCATTTAAATCCTCACAGCTACCCCGTCAGGTGAATATTTTTATTCCTTTTATACAGATGGATATCTACATAAAATATCAGGTAGTTTTTTTTTTTTTTTTTTGAGACAGAGTCTCTCTCTATCGCCAGGCTGGAGTGCAGTGGCGCGATCCTGGCTCACTACAACTTCTATTTTTTGGTTTCAAGCAATTCCTCTGCCTCAGCCTCCCGAGTAGCTGGGACTACAGGCATGCACCACCATGCCTGGCTAATTTTAATTTTTTTATTTTTAGTAGAGATGGGGTTTCACCATGTTGGCCAGGATGGCCAATCTTTTGACCTTGTGATCCACCCACCTCGGCCTCCCAAAGTACTGGGATTACAGGCGTGAGCCACCGCACCCAGCCCAGGTGGATGTTTTTATTCCTTTTATACAGATGTTGAAACTGAGGTTTGCAGAGAGAGATTTAGTGACTTGCCCAAACTCACATGCTTAGTGTGGCAAAGTTAAGATTTTGCCACATCCAAGTCCTTTTAGATCCAAGGCCACGTTCCTTTTTCTAAGCCTCCCTGGTGTGTAGAAGAGAGTACACTTTCTCCGTGAGATGCCAGAGAACTGAATGAGAACTAGGGAAGATGTCGGAGCAACAAGATTTGGCTCAGCCTGATAAAGAACCTGCTCATGGTCAGAGTTGTCCAGAGATGGAATGAACAAGCCAAGCTGGGGCTGCGTCTCTTGGGGGTCTCAGGCAGAGGCTGAGGTACTAAGGTTGAGGGTGCAGTGGTGGGTTATTCAATATTATGAGTCCCTCATAATGCCTCCTGTTTTATTACTCTAAAGTAAACTTCCCAAGCACACAGCTCAAAGAGAAGGCCAATATAATATGCTGGGTCAATATCCGATTACTTTGAAATAATTAGAGGGCTAACTGGCTCATCTAGGGTGATTAAAGCTCAGAGTTACCCTTTCACTTATTCAAAAAATACCTTTCGGAGTGCCTACTTAGTGCCAGGCTCTGCAGATAAAGCGGTGAATAACATACAGTCCCTGTGCCAGGAATCTCTAGATGGGAATGGGGAGACACAGGTAAACAGGTGATTTTCATTCCGTGTGTAAATACAATTAGGAAAGTACAGGATGCTATGAGACATTGAATCCAACTTCGTGGGAAAAGGGACGGACTTAGGAGCTGGCAAGGTGATGGGGTGAAGAGGAGAAAGCGGTCTGGTCACTGGAAACAGCACACGTGAAAGCGGTAAAGGCGGACCCCAGTTCAGAGCAGGAACTGCTACAGCCCGGTCCTCCACCTCAGGTGCGGGCGCCCCCTGCTGGTGCACGGAGATGGCAAGGCCCGGGGGCGTGGCTTCCCCTGCGCCGGGCGGGTGTGCCCGGGCCCTCCGCGGGGCGCTGGAGTCTGCGCCAAGGCAGGGTCTCCTGCTGCTCCAGATCTGCCTCCTTCCAAGTACTGAAGGAGGCCGTCTCCCTGTCATTTTCACCTGGCCGGAGACATTCTGGATCTTTTAAAGAAACAGTTCTTTCCTCCTACTGGATGCTGTGCTTTGTCATTTGGAAATAAAGAAGGGCTCTGTTTCTTAGAGTCCCTGGGTTCTGTCTGCAAGAGCTGCAGTCCTGAGACGTGCAAGGCAGGAGTGGGTAGGGTGGTGCTACAAACGGCCAGGAGGTGGTGGGGTCCAGGGAAATAAGGTTTCCGTTTCTTCCTCCTCCCTTCTTTTCTCCCCGGTGACTCCTGTGCGAACCTCTTCTATGCAGACTCCTTCCCGCCTCACCTCAACAGAGCCCCGTGGGCCTCCCATGCTCTCTAGGTGTGCGGACAAATCTGCGTGCCAGTAGGGGACACAGCCCAGATTCAACCTGGGATCTCCATGGTATGTGCACCTGCAGCCAGGTGTGTCTATAAAACCATAAATGCGACAGGTGAGGGGATCATCTTATTATTTTCCTACTTCCAAGGCAGGACGGTACTTACACCATCTCAGACAGATGGTTAACTGTCCTATTTTAAAAGATCTCCAGGGAGGACGATTTCACAATTCCCTGTGGCTGTCTGTTCTAGTATTTAATCATCTTCATTACCAGCGTGTTCTTCTTTCTGCCGGATCTAAATCTCCATGGTTGTGATTTAAGTCTTTTTCCTTGAGGGTAGTCGCTGTGGCTCTTCTGCTTCAGGGGAGGGAGGATTCTGGTCCTAATTTTGTGGTCTTGGAAATCATTTATCTCTTGTAACACCTTCTTTGGGTTTTTTTCTTTATTGGTAAATGGGATTGGGGGGTGAGTTAGGGATGGTTCCCAAGGACTCTTGTACCTCTAAAAGCTGTGATTTCTCAAATGTCATAGCTTTCAGACAAGTGCTGCATTGGTATCCTGTGCAATTCAATACTCAGTGAGCATAATAATGCTTTGCTGCATGAAAAGTTGTAGCTGAAATCTGAAATGATGCCGTGTAGACCTAGTCCAGAAAGCTGTCTTTCCCTTAGTGACTGAGTGGGCCATGGGAAGGAAGTCCACTCATGGTAATGGAAGGGAGTCCATTCCCCTTTTCTGTACAATAGATAATCAGAGTGCCTATCCACAAGCAAATGCCCTAGGAAGGGTTATAGGTTAAGCCATTATCAGGTAGCCTTTTAGTGACCAAATAAGTAAATGGGCTACAGAGTAGCTTCTTAGTCTCCAGACCGGAGGGGTTAACACAGGAGGATTCGGGGTACCCTGGGAGGGAGGTTTGGCAAGAGCAAAAACAAAGGCTCCACACCAGCAGCAAGAGACCAAGTTCATTTATTTCCCGTTGTTTTCAAAACCTTCTTGTCTGCTTACTTTGGTATGTGCGTCCTTAGGAGCTGGTTTTGCTCCAGGCAGCATGATTTACCTTGCTTTAGGGGGAGTTTTCAGACCGGGTCATCCTAGGCAAAGTTCCACCAACCAAAGCTCTCTGAGCATCCTGCCTCATCTGTACATAGCAGTAAATAGAGCTACAGCCAGCGACTGGGTCACATCAGGAGGCAGAGTAATCTGCTATTGACTTGTATTCTCTTACCTCCTTGAGTTGTTTAAGAGGGAAATAAAGACTTCCTTGTTTGGTAGGCATGGGAGGAATTTTAATCTTCTGCACATGTAAATGTGAGATTGTAGGATTTCTCTTGCCTTTATTACTGGTATCATTAAACATTGCACTGGGCTCACTGTCTGCCAACACCAATTCTCGTATTATTATTTCAGCATTAGCTGGGAGTTAAAGTATTTTAGGACCCAACTTGGTCTTGAAATTGTTAAAAGGCATTGGGTACACCAAATATGACCCTGGGCCTCTGAAGGGAAGAGAAGGGGCAGGATGGTCCCAACTCAGATACAAGTCTCTTGGAAAGGGACATGTTCCCCACTTTGTGCAGGTCAGGCAGGGGTGCACTCCAGAACTGGCTTCCACCATTGTACCAGTCATGGAAGGGTTTCCATTAGCTCAGGATTGTAATTGTGTCCCACTGGAGGAACAGCATGAAGTTCTGAAGATGCTCGGGCCTTCTATATAACTCCCACTGTTCAGAGCATGGTCTGGGGTAAAGCAGCATCAGCCTCACCTGGAAGCTTGTAAGAAATGCAGAATCTCAGGCTCTACCCCAGATCTACTGAACCAGAAATCTGTATTTTAACAATATCCTCAGGTGATTCTTAAGCACATTTAGGATTGAGGCCCCTGGGCTAGCCCACTGGAAAATAGAGTCCTTCTTGCTGGATTTCGAGTGCATGGTTCTAGGCAACATTGTGAAACAGGTGAGGCTTCTCTTTGGGACCACCTACTTTACTTTTTAATATTCTTTTCTCTCATTAAAGCTTCCTTTTCCCTCCATTTCCCTTCACTCCCTCCCAAAAGCACCCAAACAAAACCCTACTGACAAAGACTGTGCACTCAACATAGCCCAGGTCCCTGACATACTGTAGAAAAGAGACATGATTAAATAATTCCTATTAAGCCGCTAGTGACTTAGGATTTGAAGAGTTCTTTCTCATATGGATATTGCACTCTAAAATAGGATACTTAATGAATCACTGTTTAACCTAAAGATTACATTTCCTTTCATAGAATTTGAGTCACTGTGGCACTCTGACAGAGATTGCAGATATCTGGGGATAGGGTGACTTTTATAATCACGCATAGGATGCTATGTGAGTGACTACTTCAACTATGTAACAGACTGGACCCCCACGTTCCCAGCTCAGTAAGTGACCCCCAAAAGTTCCCAGCTCAGTAAGCCCTCCTTATTGCGCACAGACACTGGATTCTTAGTGCTGCTTCTCAGATACTTTTTTCTTACTTTATTATTTTGCTATGCTTGGCCACTTAACATCCAAAGTCCAGTTTTCAAAAGAAGTAATGGATTTTAGGAGAGTTTTTGATAAGTCAAAGAAACATAAAAGAATTGTTGAGATATGATTCAGGAACGATTTCTGGAGATAGGTGGACCCATGCTTATTAGGGTGCTAGTTTCGCCGGGCAGCTTTGACACGTGACAAATGTTTCTTCTTTTAATTTCCAGTTATTGTAGAAATGAATCTGGCTTCTATGGTATTTCTCCTTTTTGTTGCTTGGTCTGACATTTTTTTTCCTAGGCAAGTCACTTCCTAGTGATTCACCCCAGTATCACAGCAACTCAGTGACTATCCTGGGCCCACGTATGTTGAGAAGTGAAATCCCTTAACATAAATTTTGTCAAAAAAAAAAAAAAGCCTGTAAAAGACAGATGCTGGGAAATGGAAATGGATACACCCAGGTGTTACAGATGGACGTTGGCAAATGCAAGGACTGCAAATGTTATGTGAGTAAACAGACTGTCCATAGTGACAGAAATTTGAAAGACAGATGCTGGGAATAATGGTCTGTGAGGCCAACAGACAGCCCTTTGCACATAACACGGGGCTCTTAATAGACGAATAAGAGCTAAAACTTTCATGCAGAGTCCCAGTTCCCGGGTAGAGGGTCTTTTTAGCTAAGTTACTCACTAAGCAATGATGAGAGGACAAGTGTAACAACCTCCCTTTAAACTAGTCTCCCTGGGTACCTGCCAGGGAGTTTTTCCAGGAACATTAGCTACCAGCTCAAGAGCAGCCTTTCATGTAGATACTTTTGTGAGATGATTGATAGAAGTAGGGCAGGTCTCTTGGTCCCCAAATTTCTCTTCTACCAGCCTGAAATATGCCTGAAATTGCACCATTAGCAATATATTTTTTTGATTAATTCTCTACCAACAACAAGATTCATAGAGCAATCATTTATTTATTCTTCAAATGTTTATTAAGCACTTACTACAAGCCAAATACTATTCTTGGTAAAGGAATTTCAAAAGTAAGTGCAACAGGATTCTTGCCCTTGAGCTGTTCAAAGTCTGGTTGGGAATATAGGAGGTAAATAAGTAACTACAGCAATATAACTAGTGCTTTGATACAGATAGCTGTAGGCTCTATGGGAACACAGAGGGAGAAGAGCTTGACCTGGGACTCCTGAGCTGAGTCTTAAAGGATGAGTAAGAGCTTGCATGCAGATGTAAAGGATGGAGGCCTGCAGTTTGGGCATGGGAAGGGAGAATGAATAAGGGATGATTTTGGACCATCGAGCCATAGGGGTGAGCATCCCTGTGCCTGGCTGGTATTACAGTTCCTGGGTTCCTGTGGAGCATCAGTGTTGGCTGCCTATATATGTAGAGAGAGTGCTTCTAGAGATGGAGGTGGGGCAGGATTTATGCAAAGAGGAGATGGAGGATGGCAGAGATCAGTGTGTCTACTTGGATACCATGGAAATCCTGACAGCACTAGATTTTTATTCTAAGTCATCACCTCTTTATTCAACTTGCTTTCCCATCCAGGTGCTTTTCTACCCAGTGGTGGTGCACCCATGACTTCAGCAGGGAGAGAGTTAAGACTTTGAGGATGGACAGCAAACATCCGTTTTTTTTTTTTTTTTTTTTTTTTTTTGCTTATTTGTTTCTGTTTTTAACATTCATGATTTGCGTATTGTAGAAAATATGGAAGATGGCTTAAATGAGGTCTTTGTGTGATAGGAAAGGTTCTTAGCCCCATGTTTTTTTAACATTGAACTGCTCTCTGCAGAACTTCCATCTTGGCGGGCCTTCGCTAAATGCAGAGAAGAGACAGCAAATAATTTAGCTAGTCCAACTACTGCCCCAGTAGGATTTACTTTCAGAGTTTTAAGGGAAATTTTCAAGTGGAAAATGGCTTCATGGATAAAATTGTTGAGATTTAATTTGACTTTTATAAGAAATTTGGCAGAATTTGGTTATCGAAGTCTAAGGGGCAGGCTGGGTGACGTGGAGATGTTGAATACCTTGACTTCCACGTCCAAAGAACTGGTTTTAAGTATCCTCTTATCCAGCCAAGTGGTAATAGATACAAGCTTTAAACTTAGAGTTCTTACTAATACCTGATGCTTTTGTCTTCTAGACCGTAAATGAAAATACAGCAGAATCAGATCTGTCCGATAAATCCTGACTGAAGGCCAGAATTGAAAGTATTTCTTCTGAGGTTGAGAAAAATTCCACCTCAAATCATTGAAAGGGTAGAAATAGGCAGTAAAGTCCTAGTGTCTGTTCTGTTTGGCCTTTCTGGATTAAAAACCTACTTAAAAATTGAGTGACTCTGTTATGGAATAAAATCCAAATGATCTGGGTTCAAAAAGACTGCGTGAGGGTGTTTGGGTCACAGTGCTGCTAAGGGTATTCTTGATATCTTCCGGGATAATGTGACCGCAGGACACCTTGCTTTCTTTCTCCAAGAATCTCAAGAAGATTAAAAACCCGAAGAAGGGAGGCATATTGTTCAAGATCGTGTTAGGGACAGAAGACAGAGTGAGAATGAGAAAGCAGAGGTGTTCATTTGTTTTGTGAACATTTGCTTATCTGCCAAGGTCTGTAGCCCTGGCCTTCCTTGTGAAGAGCAGCAGCCTGCACCAACATTCGAGGCCGGGATGCCCAGCCAGGGCCATCCAGGGCTGAAGCCTGTGTGGACCCAGGGCCTCCACAGTGCTTTGCTTGCAGACTCCCCCAAAAGAGTTGTGAAAAAGTCTGTGCCTCATCGTGTGCTTTCAAGTTGACATCCCAAAAGTTTCATGATAGTTTTAAATGGTTGTAAATGATGCAATTTCTGGTTCTTTGTAAATCTTGACAGTTTAACATAAAATTGTTGCATTACTCTTTTAAAGTTTCCAGTACAATATAAACACTGCAGCTATTTGATACCTTCTATTATCTATTCAAAAATATATAAAAGCCCTGTTTTTAACAGTCAAAGATATTTCGTCATTTGTTTCTCTCCTTGGATACATATTTGCATTCCACTTCCTTCTTAAAATTTTACCCTCATACAATATTTGATGCTTGAAAGTCTTTCACTGATCACACTATCACATTACTCCACAACAAAAGAGGTATATACATTAAAATTTAAAATTAAAAAATTTATAACCATAAGGCTTTGTGTTATATATTCCTTTTGGATTGAATTATTATCACATATACTATTAATGTACAACTGAGCAAAACAACATAATCACATTATGAGCTTTTTGAGGTAATTCTTAATATAAAATGTATTAGAAATATATATTTTAAAAAGATCATGATTGAAGGGGTATGTTGTCTGATTCAAAATGCTTTCTAGATGCCTGTATTTCAAATGTTTCCTTTTCTGGGCACCAGCATTTCCTAGTTCTCCTTGTCTGGTGACCTGGGGGCACTCACACCACAGGGATGTGGGGCTGGAAGGATGCAGGGTGAATGACAGGTGTGCCTCCCTGCTGAAGGACAGGATAAGGATTTCCCTTTGAGAGAGAAGAGAAGCAGCAGGTGGGCTCCAGGCTCTGCCCCAGGTTTTCCTCCAGTGAACATGAAGACTGAGCACATATGAAAGTTGAGGGTCTGGAAATGAATTCTATGAAACCATGACTTGTGCACCAGTTTGAAGATGTCCTACACTACTCCAATTACTTTCCAAGCCCACTTGGGAAATTGTTGACACGTTCTTGATTTATCCACATAAGAATAGTTTGCATAAGCTATTCAATATAAAAACAAGCATAAATATGCCTGTACTTGGAGCAGATTTTAAGAGGAAAACGTGTTTTGCGGTATTTCATCTGTATAATCAGTTCCATAGATGCCGTCATCAGTGTATCTAGAACAAATAATACTATTATATGCTACATAAATTATAAATGCTTTCAATATTACTTCATCACCGGATTATTATGGTTACAGCCTGCCCTCCTATAAGTTAGAGTCATCGACTGATATTATGCTGATTGGAAGGGAAGTCAATTCAGTGAATCAGAACTTGGCAAATCCCTAACCACACGTGGGTCACACACATGGAGTTGTTGATTTATTCCAGCCTGTTAGTCAAGATAGGCAACATTACGCTATGGTAATATTATCCACACTCCTGGAGCTTAATACAACACAAATCTATTTATTGATCACACTATATCCAGAGGGGGCTAGTGAGAGGTTCTGGTTCACAAAGTCACTCAGGGATCTAGGGTTGATGCATGCTTCTCTGTCTTGCAGTTGTACCATCTGGATAGTGTGGCAAGAGAGGGGAGAGACATAAGAATTGCAACAGGTCTTCCATCACCTCAACCTGGAGGTGACACCGTCACTTCTACTTACATTTCATTAGTCAGGACTAGTCCAATAGTTGTGTCCAAATGCAGAATGGTTGAGAAGCTCACTCTGCCGTGTGCCCTAGAGGAGAAGAAAACAGAATATATTCTTGCTAACTAAACTGTAGCAGCAGTTGATATAGGTGGCATTGGTCAATTGGTCATTGATTAAAAAAATGATTACCAAGAATTAGTGATTAGTAATAAAATAATAGGGTTATAGTCATCACAAAAAATCATTATGGAAGCAGGACCAAACATGACAAAGGCAGAAAATTGGAATCTGCTATGGAAAGAGGAAAAAGTGATAAACTTTGAGAGATTGAAACTGACCTTCATATATGACTTTGACCAAAGGAAGACCTATCTAGCTGGTAGCCGTACCTCAGCAGGGTCATACGAAGAGGTGACTGGAAGTGTTCTGCCATATTTGACAACTCTGCCCAGTTCTTGTTTCCACCAGGCTCCACCTGGCCACTGAGTGGCAGTCATTTGGCAAGTTAATGATAGTCACTACTGAGAAGATATTTCTTTGGTGGCCCCCTTGACTTTGCCTATATCTGGATGTATTATGGAGCAACAACCTCTCTAGCAGGGTGGTGATTAGCTGTAACTTCCCACCCCCGGGGACTTGGAAAATGGCCTAATCAACAACTTAGAGTGAACTAACTAAATGTTAATTAGTTATATGGTATTTGGGTTTACCGTTCCAGGAATATAAATATTTGGAATTATTCCTATCAATGTAGTCTATATTCTTTTAGATTTCAGGGCTGAGACTGCTGCCGGTTGACTCAAGGGTATCCCTATATAAAGATTGTTGGACTTTACAATTGGAACAGTGCATCAGCTTTAAAAAAGAGGTATTAGAGAACAAGTATCCCTTTTTGTCTATTGAGGTGGCCAGGTCCCAAATGTCATATCAGGTAAAGCATTACCTGACCTGTATCAGACTAGGAACCAGAAATGTTTAGGGCTAAACAACTCTAGTCTCGCATCACTTCTGATACTGTAGGAGAGCAAGCTGGAAATTAACAGGTGGACTTCGAAGAGAGATGCATGCACAGTGACCATTCAGGAAAGAAGAATCCAGAGTGCAAACACAAACTGAGCCATCATTTATTATTCATTCTTGGGTGAGAGGGAGAAGAACCAGGGCTCAGAGAGAGAACACATTACAGATTGAATGCCAGCTGAAATAAGGAAGAAAAGGCGAGTTTGCCAAGAATTATATTAATAGGAGGACTGTGAATAGAATGAAGGTTGATGGCTGATTACTGATTGCCAGATAAAGGTGTTTACTCTTAGGACTGTGTTTTGACAATGACAGAGAACTTAGAATGCATTCAGAGAAGGGTAAAAAGAGACGAGGGGACATTTATAAAGCTAATTAGAAGAGGACGGTTCTAAAAGCCCTACCCAAAAGAACACTCTTCACCTTCCTTTGAGAAGACATTTTCTTTTTTAAAAAATTTAAAACTTTTAATTATTATACTTTAAGTTCTAGGGTACATGTGCAGATCATGCAAGATTGTTACATAGGTATACACATGCCATGGTGGTTTGCTGCATCCATCCCACCATCATCTACATTAGGTATTTCTCCTGATATTATCCCTCCCCAATCCCCCCACCCCCTGCTATCCCTTTTCTAGCTCCCCAACTCCCCAACTGGCCCTGGTGTGTGATGTTCTCCTCCCTATGTCCATGTGTTCTTATTACTCAACACCCACCTATGAGTGAGAACACGCGGTGTGTGGTTTTCTGTTGTGTCAGTTTGCTGAGAATGATGGTTTCCAGCTTCATCCACGTCCCTGCAAAGGACATGAACTCATCAGTTTTTATGGCTGCATAGTATTCCATGGTGTATATGCGCCACATTTTCCTTGTCCAGTCTATCATTGATGGGCATTTGGGTTGGTTCCAGGAATTTGCTATATTGTAAACAGTGCCGCAATTAACATAGGTGTGCATGTGACTTTATAATAGAACGATTTGTAATCCCTTGGGTCAAATGATATGTGTAGTTCTAGATCCTTGAGGAATCACCACAGTGTCTTCCACAATGGTTGAACTTATGCTCCCACCAACAGTGTAAACGTGTTCCTATTTCTCCACATCCTCTCCATCATCTGTTGTCTCCAGATTTTTAAATAATCACTATTCTAACTGGCATGAGATGATATCTCGATGTGTTTTGATTTGCATTTCTCTATTTCTATCTAGCTCCGCTGAATATGTTTGAACTGGCCTGGAACAGTTAAGAAGGTAAAGGTGTTAGGGAGGCTGAGGATCAGAATGGTCTTTGGGGTTTAAAGCCAGGTCCATTCCTACCTAGCTGAGTTGGCTCGGCCAGGTTGCTGAACCTCTCCAAGCATTCGATTTCTCTAAACAGCCAAGGGTGATTACCTGAGAGCGTGTTGAAACGTGAGACTAAGTTCTGGGGAGGAGCACCTTCTATAGTGCTGCACCCTGTGGGCTTCGTCACCACTCACTTTAGCTCTAACATACGCCAATAATTTCTGTTTTGTAAGTGAAGAAACTGCGCCTCAGTGAGAGAAGGAGGTTGCTAAAGTTTCAGGAATTAGCAAACATTGGGCTTGAGATTCAGGTGAAAATGGGTAAAGAAACACTCATGTAGCTTAGGGTAGTGTGGTGGGTGGAATAGCGGCCCCTCAGGATGTATGTCCATGTCCTAATCCCCAGAAAGTATCAATGTTAGCTTATCAGGAAAAAGGGTCTTTGTAGATGTAATTAAGAATTTTGAGATGAAGACGTCGTCCGGGATTATCTGGGGAGCCTGAAATCCAATGACAGGTGTCCTTGTAAGAGCGAAGCAGAGGGAGATCTGACTGCCAGGAGAGGAGGAGGCAAGGTGACCATGGAGACAGAGTGATGTGGCCACAAGACAAAGAACGCTGCCAGCCAGCAGAAGCTGGAAGGGATAAAGAAGGGGTTCTCCCCGAGAGCCGCTGCAGGCAGCACACCTGCTGGATTTGGAACTTCTGGCCTCCAAAACTGTGAGAGAATAAATTGCTATTGTTTTAAAACACCCAGCTAGTGGTAATTTTCTATGGCAAAAACTGAATACATGTGGGAATGGCTTCCACTTTGTAATGGCCTTTGAGCACTTAAAAAGTGGACATAATAGTGGATAGGTCTGAGCTTTGACCTTCGGGGGGTCAGCAGGTCACCCAGATGAAGCTAACTTTCTCAGAGCCTTAACAAGTAACTAACGATATAGCTTTGGGGATTGAGAACTTCCCTTGGTATCAACTTCTCTTTGCAAAGAACCTCAGGACACGAGGCCACCCATTCCCACTTTGCAGATGAGCAAACAGAAGTCCAAGATAGTTACATAATTAGCATGCACCACTGACTTGCTGAGGTAGAGGGGGCCATCACTTGAATTCACACATGGTAGATGAATTTTCCCAGCCTGAGAGCCAGCTCCCAGGATCAGGCCATAAGTAACTTTGCTGCTTTCTGTCTTTGGGGCTAGTTTTGGCTGAAAATCACAAGGGTAGACATGTTAGCCATGTTACCACACCATGTTATCCTAACAACGTAGGCTGCTGTAGAATGAGGCTTGAATTCCCCCCACACTCCGAGTACTCTGGTTTCCCCTTGGGACAAGCTGGGGCTGCACTGCCAGGGGAGTTTTGCCTAAGTGTAGTGTATGAAGATAGCCCAGTGGGTTAGGTGGGATCTATCTGGTCTATCCTATGGCTTCTAGATAAGCAGACTGGAGGAAAGATGGAGATGCGATGGAAGGGAGAACTCTGCCAGCTGAGGTTCTTAAATATTCACATGGGTTGCGAAGGCATCAGCATTTCTATGGGTCTTCCAAAAGAAGGAGAAAGGCCATTCTGCACCTCTTCAGCTCTGCTCTCTGAACTGTGGGTTGGGGGACTTCCCATAAAGCCTTCCTCTCTCCTCCATTTTAGTTCTTGTGCCTGAATGTTATGGATAGCACGGCCTCTGGGTTTGTGTAGACTTGGGTTCAAATCCCAATTCTATAATTTGCTGATGAAGAAATCTTGGGCAAGGAAGTTAACCTCTTAGCTACTGTTTTGCACCTGTACAATGGTGGTAAGTCTCTTTGGCAGGGCTGTGGTGAATTCAGGGTACATATTAGTTGCTCAACAAATCTTTCTTACAAGGAAGAAGGATGATAACAGCTAACATAAAATGAGGACACTGTGCACCCCACACACTTCACATGGACTACTTCATTTCATTCTCACAACCACGATATGGAGGTAGGTGCCACTGTTAGCTTCATATTGTAAAAACTGGGTGTTAGGAGGTAAAGTCAGGTGTCCACATTCCCGTAGCTCATAGCACGCAGAACCTGGCTCTGTGTCTATCCTGTCTCCAAGGACCAGACTCTTAGCTGGATTTAAAGTGTCTATTAGAGCACCTGATAGTCACCAGGCATAATTAGTATGAATTCAACAAATGTATATATTGAGTGCAATAATGTGCCAGGTATTATTTACTCACAAAAATATCTAAACAGTAACCTGGTCACAGGTGGGAACCCTATACCCATGCATTAGTCAGGTTTGATCAGGGAAGTGGCATCACCGTGAGTGACATGGAGGAAGGGATCAATCACAGAGATTAGAGCTTATTCAGTTGTGGGAACTGGCAAAGAATCTACAGAAGGCTGCTACCTCTGCATCTGAGGATGGGTCTGAAGTTGCTGTAGTGCCAAAAGGTAGGAGGAAAGCAGGACGTGATGTGGGAGAGAGTGAGGCCAAAGTGGAACCCACAAGGACAAACATAAAACCCTTGTTTGCTCTCACTGCTTCCGATCTTGACCATAAAACATAAAGCTGGAATCTACTACAGAACTGAACACGTACTTTGTCCAGGCCTCAGAGTAGCTAAAGGAGGAGGTCTAGCAGGAGCTGGAGGAGCCGTGGGCCACACCAACGGGGTACATCAGCAGACTGGTGACAATGAGTGCATGCTGCTGCTTCATGTCCACTGTCCAGAGGCTCCACAGATACCTGTTGTGGACAACCTTAATGCAGAACCACATAAGGAAGGCAATTCCAGGAAAGGGGTTCCAGCTTAGTTAAGTTGACCTAATGTAAAAACACCACACTGATGTTCCCATCTCTGGCCTTTGAGAAGGAATGGTTGTGCATGGCCCTACACGGAGGTAAAGAAGTTAAGCTGTCAGAAGGCACATTTAAGCTGGGCTGACTCCCCTCTTCCTACTGTGGCTTGCTAATCACTTTTACCTGGTTTGAAATGCCCACGCTTATATACAGGTAATCAGATGGATTAGAAACTAAGGATGAAACATTTTCCCGAAAGGTCACTGTTAAGATTTACCCATCATCTTGGTGCTCCTGGCTCTCTGCCATCAACACAGAGTGGCTGACACTTCAACCAGGGAGCTTGGATTGGATTGCAATGAGGACATGCCATGTATTTGGGCTAGAAACACTGGACGGGTAATTTTTGCAGGTGGGTGGCAGCATTTAGTGTGGAGTGGCTGCTGCGGTGGGCAGAGGGAGAGAATAGAAGGGACACCTTGCACACTTGATGGAAGAGTTATTTTGAAGAGATTTATTAGTGGGGTCGTCCCTGGCTAGGCAGTTGGGGGAGGGCTCTGTGTCAAGAAGTGTGTGTGCCTAGGGAAGAGGAAGAGTCTTCTTGGCAACCTGGCTTTCCAAGTCTTGGGTCAGATAGGGAAGAAGAAGAAGAAACATTTACATGTAATCCCACCTCCCAAAGAAAGCTACTGTCAACATTTTTTTCCCACATACCACAGCTTGAGGATATTGTCAACATTTTGCCGTGAACTCTATTTAGTCTTTTCCCTAGTTCAAATATAAACATGATTTTAAAAGGAAAATGAAATCATATTGCCTGTGATATTTTTGTGACTTTTCTCTTAGTGTAAATCATCTTTTTCCACGTTACTAATGCTCTTCCGTAATACTGTTCACATCTATGTAGGATTTCACTGCATAAATGCACACTAGTTCCTCTATATGGCAGTTAAGAGCATGAATTCTGAAAATTTCTAGGGTTCAAATCCCAGGTCTTTCAACATTAACTGGCTGTGAAAACATGGGCAAGTGAGTAAACCTTTCTGTGCTTTGGTTTCCTCACCTGTAAAATGGGGATAAAAGCAATTCCTTGTTTGGAGGAGGAGCAAATGACTTTACATATGTGAGACATTTAGAATAATCTCTCAGTGTTATTATTTAACCAACATTTTTGTTGAATATTTAGTTCATTTCCAGGTTTTCACTCTTACAAATACACTGTAATTAACAAATTCAGTGCACTCTTAATTGCTTCCAAAGAAAATATCTGTGGTCACATTTAAAAATCTTTTCCAGAGTGAATCATGCGTTCAACACAAATTGAGTGTCCATATGTACAAGGCATTATGTTCTGCTCAAAGAATGAATACAGTTCTCTTCTTGAAGACACCTAAAATGCAGTAAGGAAGAGGAGAGAAAAGGCTCATGCAAATATAAGCATCATTCTATGTACAAAGAGGGCACACATGAAGACCTGTGGGAGATTCTTTAGCTGGAGAATCAAATCATTCAATGACAGACTTCCTCCTCTGCTCCCACCACCTCCCAAATTTCCAAATCAGAATTCACAATGGTCTCCCTTTGTCATGCTGAGAATTTGTTACCTCGAAAGAGCATACCCAGTGCTGTGTTCCAAAGTTAAAAGCTGGGATATGGGCGTATACTGCAAGACCAAATATTTAGGAAATACCTTTTTCTGGAAAGGAAAGAACACATTTCATAGCTGAAAAGAGAAGTGAAGAATGAAACTAAAGAAGCATGAAGGTAATATTTACTTGCTGGATTTATACAGTGCCTACCTTGAGAAAAGCTGGGCTATAAATCCTGCACGTGACCCCCTAACACACACACACTCTGTTCCCAGTGACTTGGCTCTTTGTGAATTATCTGCAGCATATTTTGCAATCATTTCACACTGTTCATGTCCCTGAAGTCCTGCCCACACCAGCTCACCCACAGTTAATCCCTCAGAAGAAGGAATAAGATAATAGAGGAGCCCGAGTTTGGTGTCAGATATGCCTGGGCTAAGTCCAGCCTCCACAGTTTGTCAGTTGGGTGACCCTGGACATTATAATTTAAGTCTCGAAGTCTCAGTTTCCATATCTATAAAATGGGGATAATAATGACAATAACACAGAGCTTATTGGGTTGTGATGAGGATTAAATAAGGTAATGCCTGTAAGATGCCTATCACAGTACCTGGCACAGAGCACTCAATAGTGTTAGCTATTATTATTATTTCTGCGCTTGTGTGTAAAGGGGATGCAAAGCAATTTTACTATTCATTTAAACAAATTATCAGCTACAGCAGCCTCTGAAACACAGGCCTATAATGCATCCTAAAGTAAATGGGAAATATTTGAATTTGTATCATTTCTAATTTTCTCTATTACATTGAAAATTGAGCACAAACACACCAGAATGTCAAAGAGGCCCGATTTCTCTTGTAACCAACAAAATTGAGATCGCCATTCACATCAGAATAAAAATAACTGATAAAGCTTAATACTTCTCCCAGTAGCACTTGCATTTAAACTGGGGCCAAAACCACTGGACAAAGGAAGGAAACGGGAGTGGTAAGGTTTCAGGTATCAACCAAAGGACAGAGGGAGGCATTTTGATAAGGGGAATTCCAACACTCCTGAAACTATCTCAGGTACTCATTCTTTCATTCAACACATATTATATACTTACTAGCCTGACATTGCTCTAGGCACTGGTGAACAAAATAGACACCTGCCTTCTTGGGGGTTATATTTTAGTGGGGGGATACAGACAATAATATGGTTAATGAATAAACCACGTAACATGTTAGGCAGGGATTCAATAAAAGAGTAAGGGGAGATTGGGAGTGCTGTGGGGGGTCCATCAGTACTGAATCAGGATGAGGTCCAGGTGAGCCTCATTGAACAGGTGAGATTTGCAGAAAGCCTTGAAGGAGGTGAGGGAGTTTGTGTTCCAGGCAGTGGGAACAGCTAGAGCAAAGGGCTTAAAATGTGCGTGTGTGTTGGGGGTTATTCCTGGAGTGTCTGGGGCCCAGCCTGGAGGCTAGTGTATCCGGAGCGAGAGGGACAGCAGTAGGAGATGATATAAGAGAAGTTGGCCGGGCGCGGTGGCTCAAGCCTGTAATCCCAGCACTTTGGGAGGCCGAGGCGGGTGGATCACGAGGTCAACAGATCGAGACCATCTTGGTCAACATGGTGAAACCCCGTCTCTACTAAAATTACAAAAAATCAGCTGGGCACGGTGGTGCGTGCCTGTAATCCCAGCTGCTCGGGAGGCTGAGGCAGGAGAACTGCCTGAACCCAGGAGGCGGAGATTGCGGTGAGCCGAGATCGCGCCATTGCACTCCAGTCTGGGTAACAAGAGAGAAACTCCGTCTCAAAAAAAAAAAAAAAGAAGTTGTACTTGGCCATTTCTGTAGCTCATCCCAAGGACCATGGCTTTTACTAAGTGAAATGGGTCACCTTGGAGGATTTTGAGCAGAGGAGTGCTGTGCTGTAATTGTTTAGAAGGTTTACTCCGACAGCTGAATTGAGTAATTGCATTGTTGTAATACCGAAGGAGAGGAGAGGGAAGGTAGACCGAGGGGGGGGGGTGTCAGCCTCGGGAGAAGCCTGGGTGAAGGATGCCGGTTCAGCCCCTGGCTGGGCAGTGGAGGAACTGAGGAGTGGTCAGGTTCTGGATTCACCTGAAGCTAGTGCCAACAGGATGTCCTGATGGACTAGGCATGGAATGATGAGATAAAGGAGTCAAGAGTGACTCCAGGATTTTGATCTGAGCAATTAGAAGTACGGGGTTGTCATCGACTGCGATGGGGAAGGCTGTGTGAGGAGTAGGCTTTGAAGAGATCAGGAATCCAGTATTGGGATATATTAGGCTTGAGATGTCTGTTAGATGGAGTCGGCTGTAGTCTGGAATTCAGGAGAGAGGTCTGGGCTGGAGACAGACATTGCTATAGACAGCTGCTGAAAGCCACGGGAATGGGTAGGGTCACCTAGGGAATGGGAATGTCTGTGGAGACAAGGAGATCTCACGGCAGGCAGGTAGGGGTTTTCGCCAAGAGGGAGTTATAGGCCCCTCTGAAAAGGATCGCGAAGCCCCACTGGAGGGGAGCCCGGTCCTGCAGGGGGTGCCATGGAACTTGCTGTGGCTGCAGGGAGTGATGGAGGGAAGTGTTTGCCTCTCCGGGAAGGAAGGAGAGGTGCTGGATAGATTCCTGCTGGAGTTGCAGAAATAATTAAGAGAAGTAGGTAAGGATATCCTAGTAGAACACGTGCTCGGCTGCCTCCAAGGAATTAGCAAACCTGGGTCTGGGAATCTGTTCAGACATCTGGGCACCGCTGCCTCGCCTACCAGGCTCCGCCTCGCTGCCCCTCCCGCTTCCCCTCCCCTCGCCTATCTGTCACATCTACAGCCGCTCTGATTATAATTGATCAAACAGAATCACGGAATCACGGCTCATTTTGCCGTTTTGTTCAGTGGTCCGATCCGAAACGAGACTCTGGTAGTTGGGCAAATTGTATTCCTCCTCCTTGGAATTCCGCTCACAGAGGCCTTCCCGGCGCTGCCAGCCCAGCAGGGACGCGCCGCCGCAGCGGAGGAGAGGAGAACGCGGGCGGGGGGCTGCAGACCGGCGCGGGGGCGCGAGGGGAGCGAGGGGCGCGAGGGGGTGTGTCCGCGCCGCGGCCACCGCTGCGGGCGCCCCGGTCCCCCGCGTGCCCCGGACTCCCTGGGGGCTCCTCACGACGCCCCTCGCCCGCCGGCGGCCGGGGCCCGCTCCCCTTGACGTCATGCGGGCCGAGGGCTCGCTCGGGCGGCGCTGCCGCGGGCGCCGACAGGGGGCCCAACTTCGGGCTCCAGTCCGCCGCCGTGCGCCCCGCGCTGTGCGCCCGGCTCCCTGCGCGCCGCCGCCGCCACATCTGGAAGCGTTCAGCGCGTCTGCCTCCGGCGCGCCGGGCGGGCGGGCGGCGCGGGCAGGGGCGGGCGCGGGCGCGGCGGGGCTGGGCCGGGGGGAGTGAGCGCGGCGCTCTCGCGCGCCCGGTGTCTCCCTCTCGCTGCCTCTGCAGAAACAGCTTCTGCCAGAGCGGCGCTCGGCGCGGCGCGGCGGGCCGGGAGCGGCGGCGGCGGCTCTTCCTGCCTCCGCGCCCAGGAGTTGCCGGCTGCCTTTGACAGCAGAGAGCCGGGCAGGGGCCTCAGAAGGACTCGCCGGGAGTGGGCAGAGGCGCCTCGGCCCCTGCCGGCCCAGGAGGGCCCCGCGCGCCCCCCGCCCCTCCTTTCCGCCTCTCCTCGCCCTGCCTCTCCCGATTTATTTTTTCAAATGGTGTAGCCGCCAGAGGTGCGGTGCTCAATTCTTGGAAGGGGCCCGGATGTACTGAGGATGCATTACAATTTCACTCGAGGAGGCAGTAGTGGAAAGGAGCAGTTTTTGGGGTTTGATGCCATAATGGGAATCAGGTAATCGTCGGCAGGGAAGAAGAAACACTGCAGACCACGGCTTCCTCGAATCTTGCACGAAAGCCGCCGGCCTTGGAGGAGGGATTAATCCAGACCCGCTGGGGGGTGTTTTCACATTTCTTCCTCTTCGTGGCTGCTCCTCCTTTTAAAACCATTTTTGGTCCATGGTCAATGAGAATACGAGGATGTACATTCCAGAGGAAAACCACCAAGGTAAGGCTGGACCCCGCCGCCTCGCCCGGGCTCCCCGCCTTCTCTACCGGGTTCCTGCTTTCCCCGCGCTCTCCGCGGCCCCGGGGCCGGTCCCTGCGGAGTGGCCCGGGGACGCGTCCGCGAGGGGCGCCTCCGCCTCGCCGGAGCTCCCGGGAGCCTAGCGGGACCGGGGCCGGAACCGCCGCGCGAGACGGAGCGGAAAATTCCCGCCCTTCCCCCTCCGGGCCCCGGCTTCTCCAGAGCATGTGTTTCCTATGAAATTCCGGGCGAGGGGGGAAAAGTTCCCTAAGTGGCTGCCGCCGCCTCGCTTTCTCGCGTTCGCCTAGAGAGCCCGACTGCTCCGCCAGCAGTGCAGGGGCCCGGGCGCGCCGGCGCCGGGGAGCCCAGCGGCCCGGGGTCCCTAGCCCAGCTCGGGGCGCGGCTAGGAGCGCGCGCGCGCGCACCCAGCGCCGACTGAGCCCCGCGCCCCCGGCCGCCCGCGGGGCGCCCTCGCGCTGCTGGGCGTCCACTGTCGTCCAGGAGCCTCCCGGGCGGCGCGCTCCAGGTGGCGGGTGGGGGCGGCAATGCAGATGTGAGCCCCAGCGCGCCCCTCTCGCTCCCCCTCCGTCGGTTCCCCTCTTCCTCTCTCCCTCCCTCCTCCGCGGCTCACCTACACCCACCAACCTCTCCACTGCCGTTGACCCTGAGCGCGCCCACGCCGCGTGTGTGCTCATTCGCACCCACATGTGGGCTAGCACCTGAGGATGGAAGCGGCGAGGAGCCGGGCGGTGTGTGGGCTTTGCTGTTTCGTGTTTGAAGGAGATCATGAAAGGGTGTGCCTGGCTCACGCGGCTCCATACTATTGCCCAGTGTTTTCCGAGCATCTCCATCCTTGGCCGCAAGTGTCACCAGCTCCCCCTGTGATGGTGAAAGGCAGTCAGGTAACTCCCCACTTCCTGGAAACTTTCTCCCTCACCGCTCTCCCCCCATATTAACAAGTTATTTTCTTTGACGTTGCTCAGCATTTAATCTTTTCTTTTTTTCTTTTTTTTTTTTTTTTGCGGGGTGGGAGGTGTCTGGCAACCTCCAGGCATGACATCTTTTTCTTCTCGCCACTGCTCTCTCTGTCTCTTTTGGTGTAGACTCTCCCTCTTCTCTCCCAGTTCCCAGAGCCTCCCTGTTTGCCCTCTTCCTCTTCTCTTTCCCTGAAAGCCTGTCACTGCCGGTCTCCGTTCCTTCTCTGGGTTCTTCCAAGTGATCCTCTGAAGAGCAACCTGGTGGAAGGAGTTGTCTCCAAGTCTCTTTGTCCAGCCTTTTCCCTCTGTTTGTCCCCAGCTCCACCTTTTGTGGACAGGGCCTTCACTCTTTAGAGCCAGAAGCTGCCAGCCAGCCTGCCTGGTCTCCATCTATCCTGAAACTGATTTCGGGGCCAATCTTCTCTGCTTTCCAGCATGGGTGGCAGCATGGATATTTTGGCCTCCTTTGAAAGAAAGAATCATGTTAAGGGTCATGGATTCTAGAGTGAGCCAGGGCTTTGGGGTCACAATGGCAACGTCCATGTTTGGATTTCTCTACTGGTGTCCCCATTCCTCACCTGATCCTCTGTCCCTTCTGTAGCTGATGGGGTAGTGGATGGATTAGGAGGGAGGGAGGGAGACACAAAAGAGAGTGGTATTTTTGAAGAGTGGGGATGGATGACACCCCTCCAGGTTCTGAGACTGCCTGCTTTACTCACCTCCTCAGTCTAAGCAGCATTGAAGAGGAGAGCTCTGTAGTGTTGCCCTAAGTGTTACTGTCAATGGCAATGTACTGTGGTCATAATAATGATTATTCATAGGATGATAATCCTAAATAGTTTATAAGGTCTCCTTTTAGCGTGGGATAAACCCCTTCTGAGCCCATTTCCTTACTCTGTTTTTTTTGTACCTTTGCTTCTCATAATTCCCCCCTCCTCTCCCCCACCCCCACCCCGCTGTGTGCTGGGAGCAGACATTAAAAGTAGGAGTGCCAACCCTGGAGAGAGGTTCCTGAGAAAGGTAGAGGGGAAGGGAGCAAGTGGCTGGGAGCTCTACCTTTCCAGCAACATGCCAACAAATACTATGGCAACCTGAATTCCAGTTCTCTCACTTGAAGCTGCAGTGATTATATAATTCACAGGAGCAGTTTTGCCTCCATTTCTAGATGTGGTTCCCAGGTGGAAGAGCACCAAGATCCCTGTCCCCCTCCATTCTCCCTCCTCTCTTCTTTAGTTGGTTGGCATTGCCCAGGTTTTTGGGAGAGGAGAGAGGAGGAGGGTGGTGGAGGCAGGAAGGGCAGACCTAGAAGAGCATGAATATGGACAAGGAAGAGGTTGCTGTGGCTAATCACTACAGGCGGGTGGATGAGCCATTATAGGGGTTAGAATTTGAGGAGACAAAGAGGAGTCTAGGATTGCCTCAGAAGATCAGTAATGGTGATGAACCAAAGAGTTGAGAACCAAAAAAGTTGCCAGTGGCTGGGGCTGTGCATTCCTCTCTTCCCGACATGCCCCAACACAGGGAATGCACCAGTTCCTGTTCCTTCACCTTTTCTGTGGAGTGTGTGCCTGTGTGTGTGTGCCCATATGTGTGTTTTGAGGGTTGAACTGGGGACTGGAAGTCAGTGCCTTGGAACATCCTGGAAGTTCATGGAAGTACCAGGCCTCTGACCCTGTATTTCAGGCAGGGGTGGCACTCTCAAGCCTTGCCTTACCTCTGGTGCCCTGTCTGCTCTAGTCCTGTGCCAGACTCCCACTTTTCTGAGCTGATTTTCCACTGCAGGCTCCAGCTAGCAATTGAGTATCTTAATAGTCAATGATTGAACAAATAAAACACCAGAATGTCCCTTATCTGCTAGAGACAAGGCAGAGGGGAGAAACATGTGTTCTGGGAGTGCAAGACACACTGTGCTTTTCTTTTAACTACTTAGCGATACAGCAGATACAGCAGAATAAGAATCACTGTAATAAGGTAATAATAATAATGATCACAGTTAACTTTCTTTACACATGGTCAGAGAATAATGTTGCTCGCACATCAGCTTGAGCAGGTTAAAGAAAGCCATGGCATTAGCTTTGCTTTTTCTTGATCCTGCATGGAGAAAACTGGAGAAAAGGGGATTTTGGAGTTCAGCATATCATTCCTACCATTGCTCAGGTACTTTTCAGTGTGTTAGAATGTGACATACTAGAATACATTAAAAAGAGTCAATTTTCATTATTTCCACAGAATACATGCTAACAGTACTTAAGTGTGTATACACACACACATAGAATAAGGAGAAGCTGTTTTAAATAGATTACACAAGAGGCTAATGCCCTTCAGGGACCTGGCATGTTGAGAGAAGAGAATTGATAATGCAGTCGCCCAAGACTGAACATTTCTTCCTCATAGTAAAGGGAGACTTGTTCTGAACAGGTAGATGCTACAGGCACAGTACTTTGCAAATGAAATGATGAGCCATTAGCCCACTGGGACCATTTCTCAGTCTTGGCGATGACAGGACTCTTCAATTTTTTCTTCCACTAAGACTACTTGAGTTGGATTCTTCTGTAAGACCTACCAAAGGGACCCAGGGAGCATACTGAATAGAGATTTCAAGGCCCTGCTAATCTTTGGATCTCTTCTTCCTAGTACAGGCCGCTGCTCAGTCCAGGGCCTTGATGCAAGGCTGAACAGATAAATGCCTGTGTGAATGAATGAGTGAATGCGACCTGGCCAGACCTGCAGTGGATGTGGCTTCTGCCTCTTCCAGTAGGTGGCGCCACAGGGCTTAGGAGTCAGGAAAGGGGCTTTGGGGGCCAGCGGATGATGAAAGGTGTACGTGGAGTTTGGAGCTTGTGACCTGTTGGGGTTGTGCTGCTTTATCATCCCACACCTGCCCTGACACAGGTAACCCAAAAGACCAGTGTGTCTCCATGCCACCGCATACACCAGAGGCCCTCGTGGCATTGCTGAGGGATCCAGTTCCCACAGTGACCTCTCCACGCTGTGGTGTTGAAAACCCCTTTGGAGACCACCCTGTCCATTGCAGGCTCTTCCCACAGATCTCTGTTTACCTCCAGCACAGACAGCACCCTGCTGAGCCTGGAGGGAGCCTTCTGGGTGATTTGCTGAACTTGGTATGACCGTATGCTAATTTTCTCCCTGCTTTTTCACAGATGGTTTAGTAACCAGAGGGCTCAGTGGTGCCCAAGCCCAGTGGAGCATGGGGTGACCTGAAGCGTGGGATCTGGGAACGTGAACCTGTGCCGTCACAAAGCTTGTCAGCTCAAAGGCAGGAAGACATTTTCCTAACTTTAATAGGGAGAAGAACACAAAAACGACTGGGTGCACTTCACAGCTGATTTCCGTTTATGAGTCTGCCTGGGTCTCCCGCTGGGTAATGGCAGAAAAGCTCAGGAGACCCAGGTTAGGCATCACTGAGATTTGTTCTAATTTCCTGTGATGTTTTCCAGGGCCTGGCATTTGCTTTTTTATTGCTTTCTTCACTCGGTTTTCTTAGTTGTGTGGCAAGTTCCATGAGGTCTCAGGAGCCCTTGGCACTGTGTTAAGAAGGGGTGAGTGGCTGGCAGCTCTTTCTTCCTTTTACAGTCATTCCTCCCGCCTGATATAGCAGCTGTTTGCTCTGTAGGCGGTACAGGTCAGCCAGCGTCATCTCACCCCTTCCTTGCTGGGACCCTGAAATCAGTGCTCAGTATTCAAATTCAGCAGACAATTTTATATTCCAGTATGGACTGCGGAAAGCTGATAGACTGTTTGGGAAACACCTGGAGACTTAACAGGCTTAATTAACAAAGTATTCACACTGATTCAGTCTGTTTCTAGATTCCATCCTCACAGTTGCTCAGGTTAATGCCGGCCACTGTGGAGGAGAACAGGAGATTGGTTAAAAAAAGGCAGGGGGAATTATTTTGCAAAATATCAGGTGCTAAATATTTAGCAACATAAGTGCTAAACATTCTGATAATGAAATAACACTCTGAGCTTGCCTGTCACTGTTAAAATAATTTAGTAAACACCTGTTTACATGTACCTCAAGGTTAGATACCCCGTAAAACAAGTAAAAGTGACAGGATCCCTCGGGGGAAAATGGAATGGAATGTTTTTCGGTGCCGGTTCCAAGCCGGACGTGTAGACTTAACTGAACCCACTGCACAAAAAGCAAACTGGAAGGCTGACATAATGAATGCCGTTATTTGAACCTACACCTGGGTGCTCCAGAGAAGCTCTTTTCTGTGTTTTCATTCCCAGATTGCTCAAGACCAGGCTTTCCTGAGCCCATGTACACGTGTGCCTGGAGCATGTGGGCAGAGCTTCTTGGCTTCTATAGTTGAGGAACACCTGAGGCAGCTGTTTATCATGGCAAGGAGGGAAGTGGACCCATGCTCTACTGCCCCCTTTCCCCTGCCGAATTTAGGCAGGACCTGCAGGTCCCTGGAGAACCTTGCTTCGGTGCTAGCTGTGTGTACCATGTGGACAGGACTCCAGCTGGGAGCCCAGGAGCCCAGGATGACCCCACAGAAAAGCAGAGCCGTGAGATGGCTGGAGCTTCTGAGAGCTGAGGTGCAGAAGATGATGGGAAGCCAGAGGAGACCCAACCCACTAGGGTGTCTGGGAGGGCTTGGGGAGCCAGGTCATCCCGGTAGTCAGTTGCTCTTTGTGGAGCTGAACTAAATTTAAGTAGGGATTGTAGGGACTGTAGGAGAGAAGTTTGGATCTGGAGCTCAGGAGTTAGACAGAGGTTGAAAATAGACCCTTCCTGCCCGGAAGCTGAGGGAACTAGAGGAAGTGTTCATCTGGCTTAAGCAGAGGGTGAGGAAAGCAGGGGTTAACTGGCAAGAAACCCAAGCTTCTCAGTCCCTCCCCTCCCCCAAACACCCAAAACAGTTCTCTCCATAACACATTCACTTTAAAACGAGCTTCTTGTGCTCTACTCTGTGTGTAGGGGGCAGGGGGCTAGGCTTTTTTACCTTAAAGGGTTTGTCAAACAGAATAAATGCAATGTCTCTTTGGAAATTTACTTCCTAGGATCAGGACATTTTATGGGTAAAGGATCCTTAGAGACAAACCTCATTTCCAATTGAGAAAACAGAGGCCCCTAAAGGGTAACTGAGGCAGGGATGTCGCTAAATACAAGGTCTTCAGTCTCTTTATTCTCCTGCCTTTGCACAGGAGGGTAAAGGCACTTGGTGCTGGCTTCCTGAGAGAGCATTGTTAGTGCTTCTGGCTTAATTTTTGCTTGGTAGATCTCTCAACCTCTCTATTCTTCCTCCTTTTGCCTCCACCTTTGTACTGCCTTAAAATAATTTCTGCGATGTTAGATTTAGGAACAGAGTTGGAAGGGTCCGGTGGGGGAAATCTATCACTGGGAAGGTTTAAAAATAATTTCTTAGACTACAAGAAGTTCATACATGTCCGCAAGAAACTCCTGTAAAATTCAGATCACGATTTTGTCTGCAAACAGATCTGCCTCTAAGCCTTTTTTATTTGCTCACTTCCTCTTGGCCCCAATCTAGGCTTGTTTCAGCCCCTTTGGGAGAGTGGGATGGGGATGGGAAGCCAGGCTGTGCTGTGGGACTTCCCTGGTGAGCTGTTAGGATTCTTCACGGGCCAGCTGGCATTACCAGTAGCCAGGGTATGGACACGCAGATCAGCTCCAGGGTAGAGACCATGAGACGGGCTGCATACTCCACCTGAGCTGGGTGAACAAGGGCGTCTTTCTGCTCCCATGTCAGGGTTGGTCTCCTGGGACCCCTGGCCTATTCCCAGGAGACATTCCCAGCAGTGGTGGTAGATTGAGCCCATGGAAGAGAATCACTAGACCTGCCTCTGACATTCCCGTCTTCCTTGAAGTGTTCGTTGGCTGACTTGTTTGATACACTTTCAAGTGATCTCTGAGAAACTGGAAGGGCTCTGAGGCTGACTCGGTCTAGCTTGAAGATGGAGGCATGTGCCAGGCTCATGCTTAGAGATGTAGCCTTTGAGTTCCCTGAAGGAAGCCACCATTTCAGAACATAGTGTTGTGATAATTTCATGAAATATTCAAGCTGCCAATTTGCCAACAGGGGTTTCTTTTAATACACTCGGCTACACTTGGTGTTGCCCGCTTGAACCTAGCTAAGAGGAAAATAAAATGATCTTGTCTCCTCTCCTTTAGAGAACCAAGCCAAAATCTAGACAGTAAATGAATGTTCTTCTCCATATTGCCTGTGGGCAGAAATGTTGACTTGATTACTCAATTAAGCTCTATTTACTTTATAACCATTGTGTCATGTTCAGTCATTTATATTACTGTTTTTCTTCCAAAATAATCTATGTTGGGCTAAAACCTTTCAAAGATATTAGCAAAAGTAAGAAAGTAAATAGCTAAAGAGTAAATAAAGCTGTAGGCTAGAGAAATGACTTGGGTCTTGGGTTACATTCTTTGACTTGATCTCTTTCTCTGAGAGTTCAGAAGGAATCAAGTCCCCTTTATTAAATATGTACAATGGAGATAATAATCCTTAGCCAGTTCACGTCATAGGGCAGTTGTGAGGATCCAAATGGGAGAATGAGCGTATATCACTTTTCAAACATCAGTGATTCTTATTCCCCCAATCAGAGAGCAGAACACCAGAGTCTGGAAAAGCAACGCCACGAAGTAA
This sequence comes from Callithrix jacchus, assembly GCF_049354715.1. Classification (NCBI taxonomy): domain Eukaryota; kingdom Metazoa; phylum Chordata; class Mammalia; order Primates; family Cebidae; genus Callithrix; species Callithrix jacchus. The sequence continues at coordinate 15,291,679 of NC_133510.1, forward strand.
CATTCACAGCATTTCAGACAACTTTGAAGATATTATTGGAGGGCTGACATTATTCAGTATTTTAAAGGTGAAAAAGTAAAACACAGAGAAACAAAAGTCAGAGGTGGTCTGCCTGATACCACAGTAATCAGTGAGGAAGTGAGCCACTGGACGAGATGGGCCTGGCGTTTTGCCCTCCAGAGAGTCTAGGACCCTGTCGCCAGTAGGCTGCCAGGACAGTGGAGCCATGTGCACTGCTGCTGTTTCCAAGCTGAGGGTGAGGACATGGGGATGCAGGGTTCCTGATGTCCGGCAGCCATCCATCTGCCAAGCTGCTATGCTGCTGTCCCCTCACTGCCATCACACGTGGCTGCCTGCCTTTATGCTGGCTGGAAGTCCTTTGATGGCCTGAATATCTGAAAATAGGGCCATTGAGGGCAGGAAGGACACCACCTGGGCAAACCAATGTCTCCTCACTTTTGAACATGAATTACCCAGACCTAAGCACAACTTCCCAGTACAGGAGGACAGGATGTAAAATAAAACTTTGCTTCAAAAGTAAACTTTGGGCTTGGAAAATAAACTTATTTATTTTTCATAGCAAAAGTGCTGCAGGTTTGGTAGTAGAGGGAACAGTTCTGTGCAGCTCCTTAAGACACTGATCAGAACAGGAAAGGGCTTTCACATTATAGTTTAAGTGACAGGATTAGCCTTTAGTTTCCCAAATCAAAAATAATCCTGTCATCAAAGTGTGTGCTGGGAAACTTTTGCATTTGTTTGCACCTTGCGCTACCCCCAGCTCTGTTCCTGTGATCTGTGGAGCCATATATGTTTTAATTTTTATCTAAAGAAAAAAGCTATATTGAACATGAATTACCCAGGTAACATCTACCTTTTTATAATTTTAAAATGGAGCAAGAGAAACCATTTATTGAATGCCTAGCATGTGTTAGGCAATGTTCCTGGTGCTTCATATGCTGAATATGTTTTATCCTTATAGCAATCCTACCACGTGGCAAGCCACAGTCACCCAGACAGTGTTGGGGCTGGGAATTAAATTCAGGTCTGCTGGACTTTCAAAACATGTATTCTTCCTGTTATCCCTCTCCATGGGGAAGAGTAGAAAGAGGAACCCACCACCCATCTATCTTGGGGAAATGACCTTGTCCTCGCCTTCTGGAACCTGGCTTCGGTTTGCTTTGTGGAAGCTTAGAGCTGGAATCCTTGTTCTTACTTGATGGCCGCATGTGGTCTTGGTACCACGCCTCGCCTCCTAGCTCCCCGTATGCCCAGGGTTTCTCACAGGGCCCTCCTTGCTTCTTCAGCTCCTTCCACAGACCTTCGCAGACCACCTAGGTCGGTACACCTCGTCTCTCAGGGAACCCCTTTGTGGCATTGCCTTGCTTCACGACCCATTCTTGAAATATCTTCTCAGTCACTCCTTCCTTGGAAAATAGACACTATCCATTCTCGAATGGGATTTCGATGATTCTGGGGACCATCCCTATAAGCTGAGCTCTCCAGACGTAGTGTGTTATTTATTTACTTTGAAATAGCAGCTTTGTTGAGGCATAATTCAAGTACCATAAAATTTACTCTTTTGATGTGTACTATTCAGTGGTCTACCTAGTTCCCCAATATTTTCGTCACCCCCAAAATACCTGTTACCTGTTGATAGTCACTTTTCATTCTCCTCTTTCTCCAGCCCTTGGCAATCATGAATTTACTTTTGTCTTTGTGGATCTTCATGCATCATTGATAGCAGTAAATTTTTTTTTTTTTGAGTCGGAGTTTCGCTTTGTCGCCAGGCTGGAGTGCAGTGGCGTGATCTTGGCTCGCTGCAACTTCTGACTCCCTGGTTCAAGTAATTCTCCTGCCACAGCCTTCCAAGTAGCTGGGATTATAGGCGCCCACCACCACGCCCAGCTAATTTTTGTATCTTTAGTAGAGACAGGGTTTTACCATGTTGGCCAGGATGATCTTGATATTCTAAACCTGTGATCCACCCGCCCTGGCCTCCCAAAGTGCTGGGATTACAGACATGAGCCACCGCTCCTGGCCAATAGCAATAATAATTATACAATTGGAATTTTCTGTGTAGTCTGACTGTTGGCAACATATCTCACAAATTTCAGACCTAGATAGGTCATGACAATCTACATGATAAATGATGGAGTTAAAAGGAAGCGTGTGAAATTAGTTAGGGAGTTGGATGTCATTTAGAGGTGGGAGTGAGCATTTTCTTTCAATTACACAAAAAAGTGGTTTTAGCATTTTTAAAAAGTGTCTTAGTGTCATGTCTTCAAGGTTCATCCATGTTGTACCATGTGCCAGGACTTCGTTCCTTTTTATGGCTGAATAGTATTTCAGTGAAAGCACATGCCACGTTTTGCTTATCCGTTCTTCAGTTGATGGATACTTGGGTTTCCACCTTTTGGCTATTGTGAATAGTGCTGCAATGAACACCAGCATTCAAGTATCTATTTGAGTCAATTTTTAGTTATTTTGGGTTTACCTAGGAGTGGAATTGCTGGCCCTGCAATATGAGTTTTTAGCCATAAGAGTCCATTTCTTTGTGTAGTGCCCCAAGTTTGAATCCTGTGTAGCTGAGAATACAGCATTGGGAAATCCTATTATGTTAGTAGTGAGGGTTTGATATTTACTCTGGGTTCCCAGTTCCTATACCAGAAATTTGACTTTAATTGGTGTTTCGCAATCTGACGGCTGCCTTTTGATGAGGAGTGACTGATACTGCCTCTATTCTGAAAATAAATAAATAAATAAAAGAATGTCTCTACATCCAGTTCGGCTTTCACCTCATTGCTGACCTGGCTTTGTAACTCAACAGGAAATTGGTGTTTGGCAAGACAAAGCTATTTAGTCTGTCTCTGTCTCTCCCTCTGCCTGTGTGTCTAGTCCAGGAGCACCCATGCCTGTGGCTAGAGATGTGGGCCTGATAAGCCTCAGGACTGTGGGAGAGGGTGGCTCCCCCGATGTGTGGCTGGGCTGAGTCCTCCCTGGACTGTTGGGGGGGGCGGGAGGCTGCTCTGGGCTCTATGCTGGCCAGGGGCTGCCTGCCTTGCCCCAGGCACGACTGATTAATGAGGGATCTCTGCCTTCATCCTGAAAGCTGCCTTTGTGGGGGCGGGCAGCAGCTTCCCAGGGCTCTCACCTGCTCCTCGCACATCTAAAGTCTAGGCAAGGGAGGCGAAAACGTGAGAAGAAAGGTAAACAGTCTGGGGAGAAAACTGGGAAAGGAGGAAGGAGAGAAGGAAGTGAGCAGAGGGTAGACAGCCAGGGGAAACAGCAGCATGTGGTAGGCCCTTGGATGTGGATTGATGCCCCAGTTAAATGACTCTGGAAGCCTCTCTCCAATCTTGGGGTGGGTATTTTCTTGGCAATCATTTTACCTGAAAGTAATAATATCATCGGATACATTTCTGTTTTAGCATGCTGAACTCTTTTAACCTGAGGAAGAAACAAACACACACATTGATGCCTTGGCTGAACTCATTAGTCGGAGACCTGGGTATGGGCAAAAGAGCTCACAGGCTCGTGGAGGTGTGTGGCACTCAGAAGACTGCATTTTGAAGGCCAACGCACTTAATTTATTTCAACCTACTATTAGTAAATTTCTCTCATGTGGCCTCTGCCCTCACACCCCCACACTGGCCCTGGCTTACAGGTGGGTCTGGGCCGCTGTCCAGAGCTGGAATGTTGTGCAGAGTTTCTCCAAGATGGAAGCTTCTGTTGCCATATCTGGCTGCCCGAGACATCCTGGGGATTCGAGCTTCACATCCAAGTGGATGGCAGTGACTCAGAGCTCATATTTGGTCTGCCGTGAATAGGATCTTGTGCCTCTGTTTTTTAAATTATTTAAAAGGCAAAAATTTTGACCTATGCCCAGCTGTCTGAAAGACCAGAAGATAAGAAGCCTTTTCTAGGATAAATGACTGTGAAATATCTCTGAAAATGGAATGTCTCATGCCAGTTGTGATGAAAACAATTCTAAATAGATTTTTTCTCTGGAATAGGAATGGTTAGTCATTAACAAAAAGTTATTGAGCATCTGCCATCTGCAAGGCAGTTTGCTTATAGGATCTCTGGATTAAGGGTACCTTCAAGGTTTCAGCCCTCAACTCTCCCTTCCTTTAAGGAGTATCTATTCTGCTAGGAGGTAAGATACATGCCTAGACACACAGACAGCCGCAACTGTAATAAAGGCAGAATATGCTTGATGTTACAAGGATATAAGGATAAAGGCTCACAGATCTAAAGAAGAAGGGTGATATGAGAAGATGGAAAAATGGAGGAAGCATTATATGGAGGTTGTGACTCAGCCAAACCTTGAAAGATAGACTGAAATGGGGTGAAGAGGAGAGGAGCACATTCCCAACAGACAGCGTGGAATGGCCTGTAATGTATTGATAAGCATGTGCATTGGATTTCGAAGGAGTAGTGAGTTGAGTTTGGCTGGAACAAGGTTTTGCAGGGGGCAGGAATGGGAGAGAATGGCAGGAAGGGGATAACACATGGAACACTCCGTATTGGGCTGAAGAGTTTGCATGGCATTTGGTAGGCAATGGAGGGACGTTTAAAGTGTATGAGTGGAGAGAGGGTGTACTCACAGCTGCCCTTCCAGGCAGCGGGCTAGAGGATGAGGTAGGGGAGCCGAGGCTCCAGGTAGAGGGGAAGTTCTGAGGCTGCTACCACTGTCCAGGCAAGAGAGGGAAAGAGTGATTTAAACAACAGAAAGAGGACCAGGGAGCCCTGTGCTATGACCTGGATGGGAAGGGGAGAGGCTGTATTTGGAGGCAAGTAGAAGATGCCCAGCATGCACGCAGAATTAGACTTCTGTCTAAGAAGGTGCTATCCGAAGTGGTGGAGATGGAGCCATTAGGGAGAGAGACCAGAGAGAAGGAACGATGGAGAGCTGAAGACAGACAGGAAGAGGATGAAATGGAGGAGACAGTGACAGAGCAGTCAGGGAGGTGGGGGAGAGCCTGACTCCTGCAGGGTCCCAGGGATTGAAGCAGGAGATCCTTTCCAGGAGGCTGTCATTGCTGAATGGAGTAGGAGAAGGGAAGAGGGGAGGAAGAAGCCCACTGGAGAGTGGGTTTGGAATGACTGTTGTCCAGCCCAACTGTGCAATGCTGAGGCATGGTGGTTGTGAAGTAGGGGCAGCACATGGGGACCACTCTTTCAATAATTTTGGTTGTGAATGAAAGGAGAGGGGAGGGATTTGTTGGCACACTAGAGGTTGGAAATGCAAGAAAGGGGAGCAGATTGGGAAGAAGGCAGTAGGCAGTGGCATTGGGGATGGGAGTGGAAGGCTCAACCGGAGTAATGGAGGTAGCACTCTGTCTTCAGAGGCAGACATGTGGCAAGCAGTGGATGAGGGAATGTAGAGGGTCGAGGAGTATGGGGGGATCTGGAAAGGGGGATAGAAGGGGCCTCAGGCAGGGGTGCTGAGTCCTGGGAAGGATGAGGCCGCTGCAGTGCAGCCTGAGCATAAGGAGACTGGAAGAGGGAATAATCAGTGGGAAACACTATGAGACACCCCAGAGAAATCCCTAAGGGTGCCAGGTCCCAGAGGGCACTGGCCAAGATCTGGAAGAATGAGTTAGGGGCCATGAGTGACTGGCATTCCTAGAGAAAGCTTCCCCAGAATTGAGTTTGGCAGAGTGAGACAGCTGCTGACTAGGTCTGGGGGCAAAGGCATCTAGCTCTGCAAGGAGGCGTGCAAAGCCGGAGCTGGTGTGGGAGAATCGACGTGGCCAGTGGGATGCAGGTGCCAGGATGCATAATTTTAGTGGGAGTCAGGGAGTCGGAATCCTCCAGCCTGCCTCCATCCCATGGGAATTAGTCATCAGAATAGCCAGTGGGCCCCTTGAGCTCTGAGTGGATGCACAAAGGGCCAGGTGGGCTTTATTTGGGGAACATAACAGGAAGAAGATATCAAAAGCCTGGGTGGTGGAGATGGTGGCAGTTTAAGGATGTGGGCTTAGGGCTGTGGACTAGGATGCACGCGTGTGTGTGTGTGTGTGCGCGCGCATGCACGTACATGTGTGTAAGTGTAGGTACATGAAGACAAACTTTACTGGCTTCACAGTTTGGCCTCCAGAGGGTCTTCTGGGTACTGACACCAAAGCAGAGAGAGAGCTCGTGGTGTGGAACCCTGAGGTCACATTTGTGACGTGGATGGAAGGAAGCAGGGGATGTGGGGACTGTGGTGGAGGGGGATGTCAGATACCAGGCTTCCCACAGACTGTCTTGGGCATCAGGGAAAAGGAACTTACACTGTTAACCTGAGTCAGGGCACAGCGGTAGGGAGGAGGAGCAATGGGGCAGTTGGGATCACAGGTTTCAACCTCCACGCACTCACCTGGAGAATATTTACCTCCACACTGTTCCCAGCCCTGTTTCTCCATGCCCCTCCATCCAAACCACGCCCAGCTTCCCAGCCTATGACATTGGCTCTCTGGAGAACCAGTTAGCCTTTGTGGAGTGTTAAGCCCTGTGATTTTTATATCCTTATAATTATATCAGAATATCAAATTCCTGAGAACACAATGTTTTATTATTTTTTTCTTCATCCTTTCCCCTGTTATAATCCCACAAGAAAAGTGTTACAAACCACTGGAAAGTCTCTGGATGGATCCCATTTGAGCTTTGTGATTCCTGGATTTCCCTGTAAACAAGAAAAATATGATATCCTGAATGTTTCATGAAAGGATGCGAGTATTTGGTGCCAAGGACAATAACACTCTTTGAATGCCATGGAAATATGCTCTGCTGTGTGGCTCTGAGTTTACCCTTGGAGGAGGAAGGTGTGAATGACCAGGAGGTACCCCCCAGACTCTGCCTCAGTCCCTGTCATGTATGTGGGGACTCTGGTCAGGAGGGGTCTGGCGGAAGTAGGGGTGTGAGTGGCCTGGAGGCCTTCCCAGAGGCAGGCAGAGAGGTGATGGCTGCAAAGGCCTAGTGTCTCTGAGTTGGGGAGGCTGGGCTCCTGTACGCCGCTTGAATTATCTGCAGTGGCCAGAGCCTCTGCATTCATTCTTATATGTTGACATTGTTCCCAAAAGAGACGCAGTTGTTGACGTGTCATAGATGCCAATTTGTGTGATGTTTGGAGCATTAGCTCCTCATGGTGCAACACACAGACAGACCAGTGGCCCAAAGTCCTTGCCTCTGTTCTGTCGTTGGCTAGGGAAGTAGCACTAGTCTTCTGTGTGCCTTGCCTGGAAACTGTGTGTTATGACAGCTCTTGTGGGAGTTGGCATGGCAGGCCCTGTGGCCACCATCTCACCCTGTCTGGCCTCACCTACTTGCAGAGTTTGGCCTAATTCTGATGAACCTCAAGGGCAGCACTGACCCCAGCTTGATCTCTTGCTGGGTCTGGGCAACAAAAGGCTTTGGGATTTTTCCTTTTTTCCACTCCAGTGAAACTTAGGCAGAATACAATGTTTTCCTCTGAGGGTATCAGTTAGGGAATGAACTCAGCGTCCAGATGGACAGTTTTCCACAGTTCCAGTTGCTGCCACACTCAAACAACTGGCCCTCTGCCTTTCTTTGGCGTTTGAGTTGGCTTTAATAAAATGAAAGAGAAAAGAAAATCCTGAAGAAGAAAAGGACCAGAATAATAGTGTCCGTGAGGTGGGGGGAGCCATGGAATGGGCTGGTGTCCCTGAGAAGTAGACTCAGCTCTTCTTCTGAGACCTGTAGACATCACAGCCTTCAGTCCCATGCATCTTTGGCCCTCAGACGGGCACAGCTATCACCCCCTAATGATTTTTCCTGGGTTTGTCTGAAAGGGAGAGGATAAAATGGCGATTAGGGTCATCAACTTACGTCTTTCAGGCCCAGAAGGAAATGAACAGAAAATTTAAACCAAAGACAGAGCCTTACAGAGAGGCTTCTCTAACACTTGGGGGGGGGGGGGCAAACCCTATACGTTCTTTGACTTGCATGTAGGGGGTGTGCATGTGCGTGTGTGCATATGCATTCGTATGTGTCAGAGAGAAGAGAAGCAGAGAGGAGAGAGCAGTGTGACCGAGCTTGTAACCCCTGAAAGACAGCATGTCGTCACAAGATGCAGCCATATCTGGGAGCAGGAATTTATGTTTAGATTTATTGTTATCTGTCACGTTGCCATTTTGATTGAATCATTTAATTTCCCCAGGTCTGGGATTCTGCATCTGACCTTCCCACCTATGGATCTATTTATTCTTTTAACCCTATTTATAATGACTATTACTCGAGTGTTTAAAAGGGATTGGTGGAAATATGGCAGGAGAAAACTTTGTGTCTGGTCCTTTATGTACTGTTAGCTGCTTTGGGACATTATAGCATAGGCTCAAATGCTTAAAGAGTATTTCTTTTCTTTTCTTTCTTTCTTTTTTTCTTCCCTGAGACAGGGTATCACTCTATTGCTCAGACTGGAGTGCAGTGGTGCAGTAATGGCTCCCTGCAGCCGCAAATTCCTGGACTCAAGCAATCCTTCCGAATAGCTGAGACTGTAAGTGTCTGCCACCATGCCTGGATAAATTTTAAATTTTTGTAGAGGCAGGGTCTTATTATTTTGTCCAGGCTGGTCTCAGACTCCTGGCTTCAAGTGATTCTCCTGCCTTGGCCTCGCAGAATGCTGGCATTATAGACTTGAGCCACCATGCCCAGCCTTAAAGAGCATATCTGAGCTAAGTTCACACTAAGTTCACACTAAGAAAGAATATCTTGAGGGTGGAGCAGAGAGAGTATAAAACAGCCCTGCTCCATGACTTCAAAATAGTACCAGGGTAAAAGGACTTTGGGTCTTTTTTTTTTCTTTTTTTTTAAATTTTTTATTGGATTTTAGGTTTTGGGGTACATGAGCAGAGCATGCAAGACAGTTGCGTAGGTACACACATAGCAGTGTGCTTTGCTTTCCTTTTCCCCTTCACCCACATTTGGTATTTCTCCCCAGGCTATCCCTCCCCACCTCCCCCTCCCACTGGCCCTCCCCTTTTCCCCCCAATAGACCCCAGTGTTTAGTACTCCCCTTTCTGTGTCCATGTGTTCTCATTTTTCATCACCCGCCTATGAGTGAGAATATGCGGTGTTTCATTTTCTGTTCTTGTGTCAGTTTGCTGAGGATGATGTTCTCCAGATTCATCCATGTCCCTACAAACGACACAAACTCATCATTTCTGATTGCTGCATAATATTCCATGGTGTATATGTGCCACATTTTTCCAATCCAGTCTATTATCAATGGGCATTTGGGTTGATTCCAGGTCTTTGCTATTGTAAACAGTGCTGCAATGAACATTCGTGTACGTGTGTCCTTATAGTAGAACGATTTATAGTCTTTTGGATATATACCCAGTAATGGGATTGCTGGGTCAAATGGAATTTCTATTTCTAAGGCCTTGAGTAATCGCCACACTGTCTTCCACAATGGTTGAACTAATTTACACTCCCACCAACAGTGTAAAAGTGTTCCTTTTTCTCCACATCCTCTCCAGCATCTGTTGTCTCCAGATTTTTTAATGATCGCCATTCTAACTGGCGTGAGATGGTATCTCAATGTGGTTTTGATTTGCATCTCTCTGATGACCAGTGACGATGAGCATTTTTTCATATGATTGTTGGCCTCATATATGTCTTCTTTTGTAAAGTGTCTGTTCATATCCTTTGCCCACTTTTGAATGGGCTGGTTTGTTTTTTTCCTGTAAATCTGTTTGAGTTCTTTGTAAATTCTGGATATCAGCCCTTTGTCAGATGGGTAAACTGCAAAAATTTTTTCCCATTCTGTTGGTTGCCGATCCACTCTAGTGACTGTTTCTTTTGCCGTGCAGAAGCTGTGGAGTTTCATTAGGTCCCATTTGTCTATTTTGGCTTTTGTTGCCAATGCTTTTGGTGTTTTGTTCATGAAGTCCTTGCCTACTCCTATGTCCTGGATAGTTTTGCCTAGATTTCCTTCTAGGGTTTTTATCGTGCCAGGTCTTATGTTTAAGTCTTTAATCCATCTGGAGTTAATTTTAGTGTGAGGTATCAGGAAGGGGTCCAGTTTCTGCTTTCTGCACATGGCTAGCCAGTTTTTCCAACACCATTTGTTAAACAGGGAATCCTTTCCCCATTGCTTGTTTTTGTCAGGTTTATCAAAGATTGTATAGTTGTAGATATGTTGTGTTGCCTCCGGTGCCTCTGTTTTGTTCCATTGGTCTGTATCTCTGTTTTGGTACCAGTACCATGCTGTTTTGATTACTGTAGCCTTGTAGTATAGTTTGAAATTCGGTAGTGTGATGCCCCCCGCTGTGTTCTTTTTGCTTAGAATTGACTTGGCTATGCGGGCTCTCTTTTGGTTCCATATGAAGTTCATGGTGGTTTTTTCCAGTTCTGTGAAGAAAGTCAATGGTAGCTTGATGGGGATAGCGTTGATTCTGTAAATTACTTTGGGCAGTATAGCCATTTTCACGATATTAATTCTTCCTAACCATGAACATGGAATGTTTCTCCATCTGTTTGTGTCCTCTCTGATTTCGTTGAGGAGTGGTTTGTAGTTCTCCTTGAAGAGGTCCCTTACGTTCCTTGTGAGTTGTATTCCAAGGTATTTTATTCTTTTTGTAGCAATTGTGAATGGCAGTTCGTTCTTGATTTGGCTTTCTTTAAGTCTGTTATTGGTGTAGACGAATGCTTGTGATTTTTGCACATTGATTTTATATCCTGAGACTTTGCTGAAGTTGCTTTTCAGTTTCAGGAGTTTTTGGGCTGAGGCGATGGGGTCTTCTAAGGTATACTATCATGTCGTCTGCAAATAGAGACAATTTGGCTTCCACCTTTCCTATTTGAATACTCTTTATTTCTTTTTCTTGCCTGATTGCTCTGGCTAGAACTTCCAGTACTATATTGAATAGGAGTGGTGAGAGAGGGCATCCTTGTCTAGTGCCAGATTTCAAAGGGAATGCTTCCAGTTTTTGCCCATTCAGTATGATATTGGCTGTTGGTTTGTCATAAATAGCTTTTATTACTTTGAGATACGTTCCATCGATACCGAGTTTATTGAGGGTTTTTAGCATAAAGGGCTGTTGAATTTTGTCAAATGCCTTCTCTGCGTCGATTGAGATAATCATGTGGTTTTTGTTTTTGTTTCTGTTTATGTGGTGAATTACGTTGATAGACTTGCGTATGTTGAACCAGCCTTGCATCCCCGGGATGAATCCTACTTGATCATGATGAATAAGTTTTTTGATTTGCTGTTGCAATCGGCTTGCCAATATTTTATTGAAGATTTTTGCATCTATGTTCATCATGGATATTGGCCTGAAGTTTTCTTTTCTTGTTGGGTCTCTGCCGGGTTTTGGTATCAGAATGATGTTGGTCTTGTAAAATGATTTGGGAAGGATTCCCTCTTTTTGGATTGTTTGAAATAGTTTTAGAAGGAATGGTACCAGCTCCTCTTTGTGTGTCTGGTAGAATTCGGCTGTGAACCCATCTGGACCTGGGCTTTTTTTGAGTGGTAGGCTCTTAATTGCTGCCTCGACTTCTGACCTTGTTAATGGTCTATTCATAGTTTCAGCTTCCTCCTGGTTTAGGCTTGGGAGGACACAGGAGTCCAGGAATTTATCCATTTCTTCCAGGTTTACTAGTTTATGTGCATAGAGTTGTTTGTAATATTCTCTGATGATGGTTTGAATTTCTGTGGAATCTGTGGTGATTTCCCCTTTATCATTTTTTATTGCATCTATTTGGTTGTTCTCTCTTTTATTTTTAATCAGTCCGGCTAGTGGTCTGTCTATTTTGTTGATCTTTTCAAAAAACCAGCTCTTGGATTTATTGATTTTTTGAAGGGTTTTTCGTGTCTCAATCTCCTTCAGTTCAGCTCTGATCTTAGTTATTTCTTGTCTTCTGCTGGGTTTTGAGTTTTTTTGATCTTGCTCCTCTAGCTCTTTCAATTTTGACGATAGGGTGTCAATTTTGGATCTCTCCATTCTCCTCATATGGGCACTTATTGCTATATACTTTCCTCTAGAGACTGCTTTAAATGTGTCCCAGAGGTTCTGGCATGTTGTGTCTTCGTTCTCATTGGTTTCGAAGAACTTCTTTATTTCTGTCTTCATTTCATTGTTTACCCAGTCAACATTCAAGAGCCAGTTGTTCAGTTTCCATGAAGCTGTGCGGTTCTGGGTTGGTTTCTGTATTCTGAGTTCTAACTTGATTGCACTATGGTCTGAGAGGCTGTTTGTTATGATTTCAGTTGTTTTGCATTTGTTGAGCAGTGCTTTACTTCCAATTATGTGGTCAATTTTAGAGTAGGTGTGATGTGGTGCTGAAAAGAATGTGTATTCTGTGGATTTGGGGTGGAGAGTTCTGTAAATGTCTATCAGGTTTGCTTGCTCCAGGTCTGAGTTGAAGCCCTGGATATCCTTGTTGATTTTCTGTCTGGTTGATCTGTCTAATATTGACAGTGGAGTATTAAAGTCTCCCACTATTATTGTATGGGAGTCTAAGTCTCTTTGTAAGTCATTAAGAACTTGCCTTATGTATCTGGGTGCTCCTGCATTGGGTCCATATATGTTCAGGATCGTTAGCTCTTCTTGTTGTCTCGATCATTTTAGCATCATGTAATGGCCTTCTTTGTCTCTTTTGATCTTTGTTGCTTTAAAGTCTATTTTATCAGAGATGAGAATTGCAACTCCTGCTTTTTTTTGCTCTCCATTTGCTTGGTAAATCTTCCTCCATCCCTTTATTTTGAGCCTTTGTGTATCCTTGCATGTGAGATGGGTTTCCTGGATACAGCACACTGCTGGGTTTTGGCTTTTTATCCAATTTGCCAGTCTGTGTCTTTTGATTGGTGCATTTAGTCCATTTACATTTAGGGTTAATATTGTTATGTGTGAATTTGGTACTGCCATTTTGATGCTAAGTGGCTGTTTTGCCTGTTAGTTGTTGTAGATTCTTCATTATGTTGATGCTCTTTAGCATTTAGTGTGATTTTGGAATGGCTGGTACTGGTTCTTCCTTTCTATGTGTAGTGCCTCTTTTAGGAGCTCTTGTAAAGCAGGCCTGGTGGTGACAAAATCTCTGAGTACTTGCTTGTTCGCAAAGGATTTTATTTTTCCTTCACTTCTGAAGCTCAGTTTGGCTGGATATGAAATTCTGGGTTAAAGTTCTTTTCTTTAAGAATGTTGAATATTGGCCCCCACTCTCTTCTGGCTTGTAATGTTTCTGCCGAGAGATCTGCTGTGAGTCTGATGGGCTTCCCTTTGTGGGTGACCCGACCTTTTTCTCTGGCTGCCCTTAGTATTCTCTCCTTTATTTCAACCTTGTTGAATCTGACGATTATGTGCCTTGGGGTTGCTCTTCTTGTGGAATATCTTTGTGGTGTTCTCTGTATTTCCTGCATTTGAGTGTTGGCCTGTCTTGCTAGGTGGGGGAAATTTTCCTGGATGATGTCCTGAAGAGTATTTTCCAGCTTGGATTCATTCTCTTTGTCCCCTTCTGGTATACCTATCAAACGTAGGTTAGGTCTTTTCACATAGTCCCACATTTCTTGGAGACTTTGTTCATTCCTTTTTGTGCTTTTTTCTCTAATCTTGGTTTCTCGTTTTATTTCATTGAGTTGGTCTTCGACTTCAGATATTCTTTCTTCTGCTTGGTCAATTCGGCTATTGAAACTTGTGCATGCTTCGCGAAGTTCTCGTATTGTGTTTTTCAGCTCCTTTAATTCATTCATATTCCTCTCTAAGTTATCCATTCTTGTTATCATTTCCCCATATCTTTTTTCAAGTTCCTTAGTTTCTTTGCATTGATTTAATACATGTTCTTTTAGCTCACAGAAGTTTCTCATTATCCACCTTCTGAAGTCTAATTCCGTCATTTCGTCACAGTCATTCTCCGTCCAGCTTTGTTCCCTTGCTGGTGAGGATTTTTGGTCCTTTCTTGGAGGCGAGGTGTTCTGGTTTCGGGTGTTTTCCTCCTTTTTTTCGCTGGTTTCTTCCCATCTTTGTGGATTTATCCGCTTGTCGTCTGTGTAGTTGCTGACTTTTCGATTGGGTCTCTGAGTGGACACCCAGATTGTTGATGATGAAGTATTTCTGTTACTTGGTTTTTCTTCTACCAGTCTAGCCCCTTTGCTGTATGACTGCTGAGGTCCACTCCAGGCCCTGCTTGTCTGGGGTGCACCTCTAGCAGCTGTGGCACAGCGAGGGATGCTACCAGTTTCTTTTTCTGCTATCTTTGTCCCAGGTTGATGCCTGCCAAATGTCAGTCTTTTGGATATAGAGGGGTCAGGGAGCTGCTTGAGGAGACAGTCTGTACTTTATAGGAGCTCAATTGCTGAGCTGTGTGCTCTGTTGTTCATTCAGGGTTGTTAGGCTGCTATGTTTGATTCTGCTGCAACAGAGCTCATTAAAAAAACCCTTTTTTTCTCAAATGCTCTGTGTTGGGGGGTTCGGGCTTTATTTTTGGATGTCTGCTCAGGTGTTTGCCTGCTGAGGCTCCGCCCTGCTGTTGTGTGGTTCGCCCTTTTGCTGCAGGCTCTGCTGTTCTGCTGTGGTCTCCGCCACGCCCTGCGGCGGAGTCTCTTCGTTGTAGCGGGTTGCCTCGGCAACGGCAGGCTGCGTCAGCAGTGGGCGTGTATCTCAGTAGGGACGGATTGCCTCGGCAACGGCTGGCTGCGTCAGCAGTGGGCGTGTATCTCAGTTGGGGCTGGTTGCCTCGGTAATGGTGGACGCCCCTCCCCCACAGAGCGTCTCGGACCATCTGCCCAGGGATTGTTTGAAATCACGGTTTTGTTCGTCCCACTGGGCTACCCCAAACGCTCTGTCCCTGCAATCCCCTGGGCTGGCCCCCGTCCAAGTCTTGTTCAGTCTCAAGTCCAGCCCTCTCAAGTCTCAGGTTGCCGGTTCAACAGGGCACCTGGACAAGCACGCCCTGTGGGGAGCGCTGGGGGGGGGCCGGCCGCCGCCACCCCGGCTGCCGGCTTCGCCAGGCAGAGGTACTGCCTGGCGTCCCACGTCTCCTTTATACTTGGGAATTTCCCCGTTCCTTGGGCAACAAAGATCAGTCTGGAAATGCAGTTCCGACTCACCTCTCCGTGGATTCAATGAGAGCTCCAATCCTGGGTTGTTCTTACAGCGCCATCTTGAGTCCCCAGTCGGACTTTGGGTCTTAAAGGCAGGGCATGTTGCATGTTTCCATGGCCTTGCATAAGAAACTACTGTGAGAGTCTTGCATTGGGGATGCTTTATCCTGCTTGTGGTAGATGTGACTAACAAGTCACACCCACTTTCAGGAAAGTCTTTGAGAGGAAGTGTCATTGCATCTTGCATTCCTTTTCTTCTTTCTGGATTTCTTTCCTTAGTGCTGAAGAATGTATTTTGTAGTTCTTTCAGCAGTGGTCTATGAGTGGTAAATGTCCTCAGTCTTTGTCTGAAATTTTCTGTTTTTCCTTTCAGCTTCTCACTCTAGAATGATAGTTGAGTTAGGTACAGGATTCTGTGCTGGCAGTTGTCTTCCTTCAGCCGTTTAAAGATATTCCATTATCTTCTGGAATCTATTGTTGCTGATGAGAAGTCTGCCATCAGTCTAAATGAATACTCACTATTCTGATTTTTGAAAAGATATATTAGTGTTATGCAGTTTTACAATGTTGTGCTAATTACATAGATTAAAAAATTCTTTCTGGGAGATGGTGAGATACTTCAACCTGAGGATTCATATCACTCACCAGTTCTTAGTCATTATCGCTTTCTTTGCTTTGCTTTCTTTTCTGAGACAGGGTCTCACTCTGTTGCCCAGGCTGGAGTACAGTGGCACAATATCTTGGCTCACTGCAGCCTTGACCTCCCAGGCTCAAGCAATCCTCCTGCTGCAGCTTCCTGAGTAGCTGGGACTACAGATGTGTGGCACCATGCCTGATTAATTTTTTCATTTTTAGTAGAGATGAGGTCTTGCCATGTTGCTGAGGCTGATCTTGAACTCCTAAGCTCCAGTGATCCTACCACCTTGGCT
Organism: Callithrix jacchus; assembly: GCF_049354715.1. Taxonomy (NCBI): domain Eukaryota; kingdom Metazoa; phylum Chordata; class Mammalia; order Primates; family Cebidae; genus Callithrix; species Callithrix jacchus. The sequence continues at coordinate 15,307,654 of NC_133510.1, forward strand.
TCCTAAAATTCTGGGATTACAGGCATGAGCTGCTGTTCCCATCCTCTTTTCAGGTATTACCTCTCCCCTAGTCACTGTATTTTATTCCTCTGGAACTCTATTATAAAACCATGTATTGATCTTCCTCTTTTTATTTTTTTTTGAGATGGAGTCTCACTTTGTTACCCAGGCTGGAGTGCAGTGGCACAATCTTGGCTCACTGCAACCTCTGTATTCAGGGTTTAAGCGATTCTTCTGCATCGGCCTGCCAAGTAACTGGGACTAGAGGTGTGTGCCACTATACTTGGCTAATTTTTGTGTTTTTAGTAGAGACAGGGTTTTACCATATTCGCCAGGCTGGTCTCGAACTCCTGACCTTGTGATCTACCTGCCTTGGCCTCCTGAAGTACTGGGATTACAGGGGTGAGCCACCATGACCGGCTGATCATCCTCATTTTACCCCCCCCTTTTTTTTTTTTTTTTTTTTTTTTTGAGACGGAGTTTTCCTCTTCTTACCCAGGCTGGAGTGCAATGGCGCAATCTCGGCTCACCGCAACCTCCATCTCCTGGGTTCAGGCAATTCTCCTGCCTCAGCCTCCTGAGTACCTGGGATCACAGGCACGCACCACCATGCCCAGCTAATTTTTTGTATTTTTAGTAGAGACGGGGTTTCACCATGTTGACCAGGATGGTCTCGATCTCCTGACCTCATGATCCACCCACCTCGGCCTCCCAAAGTGCTGGGATTACAGGCTTGAGCCACCACGCCCGGCCTTACCCTTTCTTTTAAATGTTCTTTCATATTCTATATTTTGTTATATCTCCTGTGCTACATTCTGGGTAATTTCTTCTGCTTTGCTTTCCAGTTTACCAGTTTCCTCCTCATCTGTATCTTATTTGCTGCTTAGCCTTTAAGTGCATTTGCAATTTCAATGGCTTTTTATTTCTAGAAATTCTACTTTTTCAAATCTTTTAGTTTTTTCATAGAGCATTTTCTTCCGTTTACGATTTCTGTTTTGAATGAATTCACAGTATGTGCATGAATTCTCCATTCCTTGGTGCTCTGAGCATGACCTGCCATATTGCCAGAACAGGGACTTTGCACCTGTGTTTCACAGTCCACTAGTAATACTTCCGCTACCATCACAAGGATGCTGTGATGACAAATGACATAATGGATGTGGACATGCTCTGAAAGTATTCATATATTTTCTGTAAAGGGATTATAATAAATATACCTCTGATTGGTTTGTTAAATAATTCTCTCTTGAGTCCAACGTTCAATAAAACTATATTTGTAAAGGGAAATTCTTCAAATCCATGTGACAAGATAATTTTTTTTTTTGTGACTGAGTCTTGCTCTGTTGCCCAGACTGGAGTGCAGTGGTACAGTCTCAGCTCACTGTAACCTCTGCCTCCTGGGTTCAAGCAATTCTCCTGCCTCAGCCTCCTGAATAGCTGGGACTACAGGTACAGGTCGCCTTGCCTGGCTATTTTTTTGTAATTTAGTAGAGATGGGTTTCACAGTGTTGCCCAGACTGGTCTTGAATTCCTGATCTCAGGCAATCTGCCCACTTCAGCTTCCCAAAGTGCTAGAATTACAGGTGTGAGCCGCCGTGTCCCGCCTGTAAAGATAATATTTAATAGCTTACCTCCTTTATTGTCTCCTATTTATGTCACCTCATGATTTCTAGTCTGTTTGTTGGAATTACTTATTTACAGAGTGTTTTAAACTTTCAAGATATTACTCCATTGTTTCTCCTTTTCAGTGTTTTGGTATATAATTTGGTGTAAGAGGTATACATTAGATCTACATTAAAATATATTTCTGGTACATTAGTATCTTTTAGGTAAATTAGGTTAGGTATATTGGGTATATATCAGGTATATTAGGCTAACTTATTCTACTGCCTTCATTTAGGGAACCAAAGACAGGGCAGACTGTCAATCAACAATCAATCAATCCATGTTAAATGTGTGCTTACTGTGAGTTTGGCACTGTAATAGGCATTGGCAGAGGGCATAAACAAGCATAACCAATTTTGACAGCCATGTATTAAGTGTCTACTAGATACCAGATGGACACAGTGTTAGATATGTTGATGAATAAAACAGATGGGCATCTGCCATGCTGGAGCTGACAGTGAGGCCACTGGCTAGAAATGCATCACATGTTCTCAGTGGTAGCAACACAGGCCATTGTTAAATCATACTTGTTTGAGAAGTGAGTGAATCTTCCAGCTCTGAAAGTCTTGCTGTGTTTTACATGGAGCTCTACTGCACAGGCAGATCCCATCAAGGACCATGTGTTTAAAAAAACGTAATCTCACAACTTAGCAGCTTTTGGTATGAGGGGGTCAAATACAGGATGAAAGATGATGTTTTCTGGGGTTGAGTGGCTATCTGTATGTCATTGAAGTTTGTCTTTGGTTGTCATCTTACCCTTCTGTGCCCTTCTATTGCTGTGGGACATTCTCACTTCACCCTCAGGGATCTAGGGCTCTTCTCTCATATCTCTCCTTCCTTCTGCCAAAACATGCCCACAGAGAAAGGCCCCTTGCTACTCTGTTCTTGCTCATCTTGGCAATACAGTGCTGACTGTGTCTTGGAGGAGCTGGACTGGCCCTCCAGGCCGACTTTGCCAGGTTAAAGCTCAGGTGGGAGAAGAATTATCCTTAGGATGCAGCTGAGAGCCTCACAGAAGCAGGGACACCTGGAACCTACTCAGAGGGAGGCTGGAATCAACCATTTACATTTTTATATACATTTAGGTCATTTTGTCTTCCTTCTGAAGTATTTGCACGTTCAGCCTTTTCTCTAATTGTGAAATGAAAGACTGTCTCCTTTCCAGGAATTTCAGGCATCAGCAGATAAGTTCAGGAGGAATTAGTAAGATGAATTCTGTGGATGATTTTGCTGAGCCTGTGACTTCCAGTTAAATCCAGCAAAGGAGAAATCTAAGATGACAAATAGGTTTCGGGTCCTGCGTAGATTCAGGACTGGTTATGGCCACCTGGAGTGCTGTGTCAAAAGGATCCTGGACCATTGCTTAAGCTCCTAGGGGAAAGTGTTCAGTGATGGATTAGTGATGTCTACCACAGGCTTAGGCAGGGGTGAAGGCAAGTGGCACAGCTGCAATTTTGGCCATTTGTCGTAGAGTCAGAAATGTGCTTAGGTTGCATTTTATACAGCAAATTGATTCAATCAGTTCCATCAAACAAACTGCCAATTCAATTTAAAAAAAGAACTGTTGAAATATGTGTCAGGATAACGTAGGAAAAAATATCTACCCATTAAAAAATTATATTCTTCTCTTATTATTCAACTAGGTTGGCAAATCAGACAGATTTTAAAGGTGAATTAATTTGAAAGCTTCTGATTTCTGGTCTAACTTTCCTGAAGGGTCAGTAGATAGTACTTTATAGTTCTACTGCACCTTCATGCTAAGGATTTTTCAAAACATCTCATGCATGTTGTCTCATGGCATTGTTTACTTGACCCCATGACAAATTTGTTTCCTGCATACAGGTGGGGAAACTGAGGCTCAGAGATGATCAGACTTGCCAAAGGTTGAATGGCAAGTCTAAGCAGGTACAGGCTTGACCCTGCTCTTCTTCCTTTGTACCATGAACTTGCTGTAACTCCTCTGGGAGGTGGAAATTTCCACCCGGGGAGTCTTGTTGATAGGCTTTCTTAGGGGCAGGAGACTGTTAGTCCCGTGACTCAAAATAGCTGTCTCTTCCCTGCTGAAGATGTTGCCTTTTCTGCAGCAAATGGATGAATTAGACCCCCCTGCTTCAATAAAATACTTTAGGGTTTATAGGGTGGAAAATTTTGTTTGGAAATGAAAATAGCCCATAGCCATCCATACCCTGATGCTGTCAGCTAATGCTGTCTGAGTCACCCCTCCCCATCTTCTGGCACCTGTGGGGGGCCTCTCTGTGGTCAAGCTCATAGGGTCTGAGTTTGGCCATATTTGGCATTCTAGAGCCTCCTGGCTTTGGAAGTGCCTTTCAACCTGCCAACACCCACATGGGGACCCAGATCAAGCCATGTGTTTAAATGGCTGGGCTGTGGAGGGAGCTCTGGTGGAGACGTCCAAGAGATGTAGGGCCATTTACTTAACATAAATCAGTTCCCTGAGTGTGAGTGTCTTAATGCATTCCTTCGGTTATAAACAGTTTAGAGTCATGACAGCCAACATCTTTTCACCCCCACTCTTCTTAGCCCAGGCCTCCATTTGGATTTGTTTCTACAGCCAGAGACTTTGATGATTGCAAGGGATGATAGGGAGGCCATTCTGAAGACAAATAGCTATTGTTTATGGAGCCCTTACTCCTGGGGTTGCGGCCGCTCGCTGGGGGCAGGCGTGAGCCCTACTCTTCAGCTCCTGGTGGGCACTACATTAAGTGTGTCCCATACACTGTCTCATTTGATCTTCCCCTCTCCTTGATGAGGTGGGAACCTCATACATTTTACGCTTTACAGAAAATTTCATATTTATGGAAACCCATTTTACAGAGAAGAAAACAGACATTCCCAGAGCCTAAGTAATTTGCTCAAGGTCACGCAGCTAATGAATGGTAGATCTAGAATTTGAACTTAGGCAGCTTGTTTTCTGAGCTCTGGTTTCTAAAGTGCTCCGTCCCGATTGTATTATTTCCTGCCTGGATGGTTTGTTTTTGGGCTTTTGAGATCTTGCTTGCTTGCTTAAACAGCAGCCCATCGATTGGCAGAACCAGCCTGTGGATACTGCCCCAACCTCCCCAAGCCAGGGGAAAGTTTGGGGTAGGAATGTTCACAGAAGTGGTGTCAGTGCCATGGACTTGTTCTTGTCCCAACCTTGGATGTGGAACAGTGGAGCCAGGTTCCCAGAGTCCTGGCTTATGCTGTGCCCCAGGTTTCTCCTGGGAGCAGATGTGCCAGGGCTTGTTCTTGGGAGTCTGCCTGCACCCATGGAGAACTGACAGTCAGGGAACCCATTTTGGTATAAACAGGGGTTGGTATATTTAGAAATAATCTCTAGAGACTGTCATATGTGCTTATCTGCATGCTCAGAGATAAAAGTCAGGGAGGTGGGTCAGTAAGAAAATGCTGGGGTTGACATCCAGTTGACACATGGCTCTTTCCCAGGGACACAGGGCAGCCTGATACGTAGGGCCTATTTTAGGGTCTTTCATTATCAGTTTGGAATTGTCGCTGTCTGCACTGCAGTAAAACAAGACTCGCCTGGATCTGCCTTTCCTGACTTGAGAAAAAGATCCTTACACAGGCTTGCCTTCGATTCCCATCTTTCTCCAACATGCTCACATGTGCTAGGGCTTTTTGTTTTCTCTCTGCAACCCACCCGCAGATGTAACCTTCTGATTCACTGTCTAATTTAGGGCAGAAACTTGCAGAGCAATGTCAAATGGGTCTGTTTTCACTTCTGGATATTACACATGCTTAATGTTCTCGCTTTGAAAGCATTCCAAAAGGATATGATAAATAAAGGGGCTCGTACACATCCAGCTCAGTGGCCACGTGGCTCACATGGGCCTGCTGCTTTTGGGAGTGAGCCATGTTTCTTTTTCTTCCCTTCCTTCCCTCCCTCACTCCCTCACTCCCTCCCTCCCCATCCCTTTCTTCCTTGTTTTCCCCCCTCCTTTCTTTCTTTGTTAAGCAAAATATTTTTTCATTCATGAGCAAAAACAGTTTTCTAAGGGATGTGAGAGTAACAGAGATGGCATCTGTAGCACCTTGTATTTTTCAGTTGCAAAATTATTTGCCTCTGGTGTTTCTCCCAAGTTTGATTCCCATTTATTCTACAGTCAGCTACACTTGTATTGGAACCATTGCTGTTTTCTGTGAGATGACACTGGTAGAATGAGCCCCTGCTTTATAGAATGGGACTTGTTAGATGTGCCGCCCTGTTTGGAAGCCGTGGGAGACCTCTGGCTCTTTGAACATGCAGTTGCTGTGTGTGAAGGACGCTGGGTTCTGCTCTATGGTACTTTCTACTGAGTGGGAAAGTGAGACGTGGAACATGGACCAGCCACCTATGGAATCCAGGAGAGGGCTGAAGCACTGGTTGTGACCTGGAGCGGATGCCATGTTGGGCTCACTGGCTGTGGCTTCATGTTTAGCAACGAGGTCGAGCAACATTCATTACAACATGTTGCCCACTGAAGTTTGATTCAAGATGTGTATCATTTATGATCAACTGGGAAATTGCATTTAGTACAGCTAATAGCTGCATATATGAATATGTGTGTGTGGCAGCTTGGTGAGAGTTTCAGGCATTTTGTTTAAATTTGAACATTAGCTAACCTTCTAGGTAAGTGTTTCATAATGAGGTTTCTCTTATATAAAAATGACATTAGGATTCAGACTTTGCAATTAATTGCACATATCTCTTTCTTTTCTAAATGTTTTTTTCTCTTTTTCAAGAGAAAGGGGAGATTTTAAGGTATAGGTAGTCCAAGGTACATAATGTTGTATATCACTGTTTTAAATTTGTTTTACTTTTTAAAGAGGAAGGTGAGGTAGTATTGGCTAGACTGGGCTGATTTGGGATTTGCAAGTAGAAATAGCCTACTTTATAGAGTATCTAGTGTATGCCAGGCCTTATATCAGGAACTTTCTGTGAAGTGCATAATTTAATTCTCACAACAGCCCTGTTGCAGATACGAGTGTGAACAAGGAGAGAATAGGTTCAAAATAGCTAATGCCATGGCAGCCTGTAGACGTTCGGAGCTGGATATATAGGGTACAGGGTTTGGGGCTGGGGAAGCAAGAGTTATGGTCTCAGGCCTATAAGAATTGGGGGAGCTGGAATGGAGCTGTTGCATAAAGCCCAGAACCTTAAATAGTTTCCTGTTCAAGGAAGGGAGATGAGAAAACTCTGTTTACTGCTCTAGATCCAACAGCAAGGAAGTGTTCTGTTTGTCCTGGGGCTTGCCGTGTCACCTTTGAGAAAGTGAAACTCTAGGCCTGTATCACTCACATGTGTGGTACCTGAATTCACACTACTTGTATACTAACTTTAGGATAAAAATTAACATAAAAATGAAATCTAAGACATTGATAGATGAATGGATAAAGAAAATGTGGTGTATACGTACTGCTATGGACTGAATAGTGTCCCCCCAGATTCATGTGTGGAAGACCTTGCCTCCAATGTGATGGTATTTGGGGATGGGGCCTTTGTGAGGTAGTTAGGTTCAGATGAGGTCAGGAGGTGGGGCCTTCATGATGGGATTAGTGCCCTTAGAAGAAACAGCAGAGAGGCTGCTCTCACTTTCTCACTGCCACATGAGGACACAGCGAGAAGGTGGCCATCTGCAAGGCAAAAGGAGAGCCCTCACTAGGAATCCATCTGCCGGCATCTTGACCTTGGACTTCTACCCTCCAGAACCGTGAGGAAATACATTTCTGTTTCTTAAGCCACCTAGTCTATGGTATTTTGCTATGACAGCTTGAGCTGACTAAGATACATACAGCAGAGAGTATTATCCAGCCTGAAAAAAAGAAGGAAATCTTGTCATACGCTACAACAGGCATGAACTTTGAGGATGTTGTGCTAAGTGAAATGAGCCAGTCACAAAAGGACAAATACTGCATGATCCCATTTATACGAGGTATCTAAAGTAGTCAAACTCTTAGAAAGTAGAATGGCAGTTGCCAAGGGCTAGGGGAGGAGTAAGTTGGGGGTTGTTCAATGGATATAGAGTTTCAGTTACACGAGATGAAAAAGTTCTAGAGATCTGATCACAAAATGCAATATAGTTAACACTAGTTTAACTGTACACTTAAAACGGTTAAGATGGTTGTCTTAGTCAGTTTGGCTGCTATAGCAATTTATTATAGACTGAGAGGCTTAAACAGCAAATTTCTCACAATTCTGGAGGCTGGGAAGTCCAAGATCAAGGTGCTATTAGATTTGATGTCTGGTGAGGACCTGCTGCCTGGACAACTGCCTTCTCATTGTCTCCTCACTGGCAGAGGGTTGAGACCTGAAGAGCACTCTCATGGCTCTTTCTATAAGAGCATGAATCCCACTCATGAGGAACCATCTTTATGACCTAATTACCTCCTGAAGGCCCCACCTCCTCATACCATCACATTGGGGTCCAGTACTTCAATATATGAGTTTTGGGGAGACAAACATTTAGTCCATAACAATGGTAAATTATATATATATTTTTTGCCTCAATAACAAGAACTCCACATAACTAGGTCTAGGATAACCAATACCCATAGGACCCTTCAAAAATAATCACAAAAACTCTGAAGCCTTCTCCTACAGCTCAGGACCCTTCAGACTTTTATAAAATAAGCAGTCGAGGCTGAAAATGAGCTTACAATAAAAAATATACACCTCACAACAGAGGTGAGGAAGAGTCAGCAGATATAACAAACATAATTACTACCTTGAAAACTAAAATTAACAGGACAATTTGAGGAAAACATAAAATACCTTGTTTAGGCTGGGTGTGGTGGCTCACACCTGTAATCCCAGCACTTTGGGAGGCTGAGGTGGGCAGATCACTTGAGGTCAGGAGTTTGAGACCAGCCTGGCCAACACAGCAAAACCTTGTCTCTACTAAAATTACAAAAATTGGCTGGACATGGTGGCACAGACCTATAGTCTCAGCTACTTGGGAGGTTGAGGCGGGAGAGTGTCTTGAACCCAGCAGGTGGTGGTTAAAGTGAGCCAAGATTGCCCCACTGTACTGCAGCCTGGATGACAGAGTGAGACCCTGTCTCAACAAACAAACAAACAAACAAACAAACAACAAACAAACTAACCTTGTTTAAAACAAAGAGATAAAGGAAGAAATAGAAAGCATAATAAAATAATAGTGCTGTGTGAAAAAGGAGAAGATTTTTAAAAAGGACCCAATTGTATTTTTAGAAGTGAACAACACATTTAAATAAGTAACTTAATGGATGGGTTAAACCTTAGGTTAGATATGGTAGAAGGTAATATCAGTGGATTGGAAGTTAGATCTGAGTAAATTGCATAGAATACAGTCCAGATATTAAAATATTGCATATATGAAGGAGCCATTGGAAGAATTGGTGGAAAGAATGAAATGTCTAAATGGAGTTCTAGGAAACAGTGGAGAGGAGGTTGAAAAGGCATTACTTTAAAAGATGATGCCAAGAATGTTTCAAAATTTAAGAAAGATAATTGATTTTTAGATTATAATAGCACACTGAGTATTGAGTAGGGTAATTAAAAATACATCTAGACCTAGACACTCAATGTAGAAAACTGCTTAGATGTCAAAGAAAATCTTAAAAGCAAGCAGGGAGAAAAGACAGATTATTTCTTATAAACACCAGACTTCATTAACCAAAATTGAGGCCAGAAGACAATGAAATAATATCTTCAGAGTGCTCAGTGAATTTCAAACTAGAATTCTATACAAAGCAAAGCCATCATTCAAGAAAGAGTTAGGATGAAAATACATTTGTCACATAAGCAGAGGCTGAGAGTATTTACCTCTAAAGCATTCCAGGCTGAGAGGACTACTGAGGGACTTGTTTAATAAAGAAGCATAATTTTTTTCATGAACCTGACATTGCAAATGTATTTTTTAAAAATAAGATTAAGACTTCGGATGATTCAAAGTTAAGGTGGTTTTAGACATTGAACAATAATAAGGTGGAAGGTTAGTGAGAGATGGGGTGGGTGCAAAGATCAGAATTTAATGTATTCTAAGGTCTCGGTATTTTTCAGAGGAATAATGAACTATTATTTGAAATATTTCATAATTCAAAAGAAAGACGAGAGAAATACCCAGACATTGGCCTTTGGGCACCATCATTATCACTGGAATAACAACTAATATATGCGGAGTTCTTACTGTGTGCCAAGGACTTTTATGGTGTCATTCCATTTACTCTCACAGCAACCACATGAAAAAGGTAACGCTGCCACTTTGAGAGGTAAGAAAACGGGGAGAGAGGGGATATTCACTCCAGTGCTCCCCCACTGAGAGTAACGCACAGCAATAGTCTGTGTTCAGTGAATGTGTATGAATCAAACTAAGCTGAGGTTAAACTACAATAAGCACTTTGCCGGTGTCACATGTTAGAAGAGTGATGAAACTGTGCTTCTGACTTGGGCTGGTCTAGCCTTAGACTCCCTGGTCTAGCCTTAGACTCCCTGCTCTTCTCCACAGGGTCTACCCCTTACTCTTTCCTTCGCTGGGTGCACGACTGGAAAACAGATCTGGCCCTGCACTTCCTGTGAATTAATGCCCTGCTTTTCACCTCTCACACACCCGTGTGACTTGTCTCATTCAGGCCCTGATTTTCCTGGTGCTGTCTTTCCAGGTGCCACACAGCCTGGCAGAGTCTCCTGGATTCTTGCTTTGCTTTCAACAAACCTGGGCCAGCTGTTGCTCCCCAGTTTCTGTGTGGAGCTCAGACAACACCCCCTGCATGGTGTTGCTAGGAAATGCAGGAGCAATCATAGCATTTGGAGCAGGGGCCCTCACTCCTGCCTCCTGTACACACCTGCTTTTACCATCTGTTCAGGATGCCCCTGGCACCTTGACCCTGCCACACTGAGATGCTTCACTGCATTCTAGACTGTGGACCTTAGAGCTTGGGCTTTCTTAATGGAGGAATTATCAGGGAGAAAACTGGAGCCTGGGGTTGCTAAGCTACCCTGGACCCTGTTGTAGTCACACACTGGAGAAGAGGTGCCGAGAGTGGGATGTCTCGTGTTCAGGGAATTTTCATTCAGTTCCCTATATTTTCAACAAGACGCCTATCTCTGCTCAAGTCTACTTTATATCCTGTATTTATATATAGATATGCACACACATATGTGTACATATACACACTGAATAATTAACTTGTTACGTCTGTGAAAATAGTTTTTTGATGGTGTTTGCTTTTTGCCCCTTTGGTTTGTTTAATCATGGACTGTGTTGCTTGGTTTCCTGAATTGCCGGGTAATTTCAGGCTAAGGCAGTTAATCAGGTATTCCCACATGGCCTGACTTGAACATAGAATGGACAGGGAGTTCTGAATGCATTTAGGTTCCTATTACTGGCTTCTCACACACCGTCATCATTCTTTTGAGGGTTTTTCTGACCTGAGCTCAAATCATTCCATACCAGAGGGGTTCCTGATTTAAATTGTCAGTGTTAGCAGGCCTGGTGGACAGATGGTGTCTTAGAGGCAAACAAAGGCTTTTGGCTTGCTGCTGATGGAAGCCATGGACTCCTCCAATTTCTGCTGGAATTGCTGCAGATCCCAGCATTGCCAGGGCAGCCTGTGTTGTTGAGGACTGTGTCCTGCCCTTTGGTGACCAAGAGCATTTTATCCTCCCAGGGGTATGTATGCCAGAGGATCAGGCAATCCCTTTCTTAGGGACACAGCCGAGGGGAGGGGAAACAGCATGCACCTTGCCATTGGAGAAGCTGGGTTTATGCTGGGACTCACCCAGCCATCTCAGGTTATACTCTTGGGAAAGTCTTTGATCCTCAGTTTCCCCAGCTGTAGGTTGGTGATACTTATCTCCAAATTGTAAAGAGAATTGATGATACAGAGGAAAATGTTCTGTAAACCTTAAAACACAATACAAATGTAAGGCATTGCTACTCTCAGTGTTTTGTGAGAAGTTAATGGCCCTTGCTCTACCATATTTCAGTGCCAAGAACCATGAGAGCTGTCAATAAATATTGATGAATGATGAGGTGGAGAAGCTGTTTGACTCTGTGGAAGCCAGTGCTTTAGATATTAAATGCATGCTTTCATTGGATCATTCGTTGAGCAAATATTTCTTGAGCTCCTACTAAACATGAGGCACTGGGAATACAACAGTGAATAAAACAAGTGGAATCATGACTAATGTTTCCTCTGGCTTTCACAGAGTTGGAAAAATTAGGTATGTTGTTTTCATAAAATTAAATTATTCTATATACATGAAGATTTAAAAATGCTGATAGTGTATCTGTCTTGCTCTTTGGTGTTAAACTGTCTCTTCTTTTGTGTGATGATGGTGATAGTTGATTTTAAATTTTACATAGTAAAATTTAAAAAAGGTGTTGTTGATTTTAAATTTTACATAGTAAAATTTAAAAAAGGTGTTGTTACTTGTCCTTGAAATCCAGCTTGGGAATGACTGATCGAGCCCAACTTCCCACCCACTGCAGACCTGTCTTCAGCATTCTTAACAAGCGGTCATCTGGTTTCTACTTGGGTAGTTCCAGGGAAAGGGACCTCACTAACTTCAACATGCAGCCATTTGAATGTTAAATAGCCTTTATCTTTTGAATGTTCTTTTTTATATTAAGTTGAAATCTGCCATCCTATAACTTCTGCCCATCAAGCTTGATTCCTCCATCTGGAGCAAACAAAATATATTTACTTCATTTTCGTTAGCCCTCCAGATTTTTGAAGCAGACTATTATGTTTTTTCTAAGCATATTTTCCAGACTTCTTGTCCCCACTTTCTTTACCCAAGTTCTCTCATGGCTTCATTCCTCACCCTCTTGTCTTGCCTTTGCTGGTCAGCCTCTCCTTGCCAGTGTTCCTCCTGGAGTCTGTTCTCCAGAAGGGACACAGGGCTTCAGCTGTGGGCTGGCTTGGATGGAGTCTCAGCCTGCTACCTCCCTGATTTGGAGCTCTGAATGCAGATTAAGGAATAAGTAAAGATTGCATTTGCCTTTTTGGCAGCTGTGCTCTACTGTTGACTCATATTGAGTCGCAGCCTACTAAAACCCCTAGGGTCCTTGTCATATAAATTGCTGATAAGGCAAGCCAGGGTTCCACCTACCCTATGTTTATGCAGTGAATTTCTTCATCTAAGTATAGTCCTTTACGTTTGTGCTTATTATATTTCATCTTGTTAGTGCAGACCATAGTTTCAGCTTGTTGAGGTCATTTTAATTCTGACTCAAACTTCCAATTTACTAGCTATTCCTCCCAGATTTGTGTCAGCAGCACATTTGACAAATTTGTCTTCATCCAACTTTTTAATTTAGTGTTCAAAAGCCTAGAGCCAAAGACAGAGTCATGGGTCACATCAGTAGAGACCTCCCAGCGTAAATGTATTAGTGAGTGAATGCCTAGGCATCTGTGTATAGAATCAGTGCACCTATGAATATGTCAATCATCAGTGCATCTCTGGGTCTGCTAACTGCAGACCCTCCTGAGTGTATTAGCCACACTGGTGATGTGAGTTCTATTTTCGGACTCTTCTACTTCTCATTTCTTTAGGAAATGTCAACCTTGCCCATTATTGAACCACCATTGGTAGGAATATGACTTTCAAATTTACTTTTCAGCCCAGATATCTGTCTCAAGTTTATATTTTTTATTTTTTAATTGGATAGCTGCAGAATGTTTTAATTTTTCAAAGTAAATCCACTATCTCTGTGTCCTCTGAAACCTTCTTCTCCTTCTGTGATCACTGTTTCAGTGGTGGTGCCACCAAGTTGGCCCAGCCAGGTACCTGGAAGCCATTCTCAGTGCTTTTGCTCATTCCACAGCTAATTCAGTCATTGGTCCTAAGAGATTCTACCTCCTAATACATTATAAGACACCCCTGGACTCTAATATATCTTGCCTATGCAATTGTAAGAGCCTTCTGACCGGATTCTGTATTCCTGGCCTAACTCCTGCTAGCCCTCATGCTCTACTATGGCACCACTCAGATTATGTTAGTATACCGCACCAAGCCCCTCACTGGTTCCCTGTCCACTGTAAATGATGGCTCGCCTTGCATCTTCTTACCATTCTCAACTTTTACTGTTTCTTCTACCAACCCGACACTTTAAATGTACTATCTACTGCTGGTTCCCAATTGCAGTGTGAACATTTGTACTTTGGGCATGCTGTTCCTTGTATCTGGGATGCTTTTCACTCCTTCTAGTCAACTGACTTTTACTGCTTCTTTAGGATCAAGCATCTCCTCCTGTGGGACTCCTTCCACAGATCCAGACTGAGTTGGACATCCCTTTTCAGCACTGCTGCAACACTCTAAGCCTACCCATTGGATAACTCATCACTACATGGTAGACTGCTTGTCTGCCTCTCCTACTTGGTTGAACGTCCTTGTAGGGCAATGACTGTGCTCTGTTTATCACTGCAGCCATAGCTCTTAGCACTTAGTAGTAGGCACTTGGGATTTGCTGGAAAAAAAAAAACAGGTGAATGGATGGTTTGACAGATCATTTCCAATTTGCCTTGGACTGAGTGACCATTATTTCCCTTTTAGCATTACTCTATGATTCTGTGTCTGAGGCATCCCCTTGATGTACTAGCCATGTAATTCCATTCAAAAAGTGAAAGTGTAGTTTGACATTGATTAGGTTTTTTTCTCCATAGGTGTTCCAAGTCATCTGATTTCTAATCCATTCTAGGCTTGTTAAACTCCATTTTTACCACTTAGTTGCATATTTGTTTCTCTGATCCTGTTTTAATTAGGGAAGGCTAGCAACTGTTATAAGCAGCCCAAAATCTCACTGGCTTGGTGCAGTAGAAGTTTAATCTTCAGTTACATGGTAGTCCAGTGTGGTTATTCCTGGTCAGGTGGCCTTCCACATGGTGGCTCAGTGACTGTGGGCCCTTTCTTTCTGCAGAGCTTCTCTCTTTGAGATCTTTGACATCTTCTCTATTCAGCTAATGCACGGAGAAAGAGAAGCAGTTGCAGATGAGGAAACAGAGGGATGGTTCATGGCAGCTTCTCACCGGCCCGGCCTGAACTAGCACACTATCACTTCTGTGCACATTTCACTGGCCAGAACGTAGTCATATGGCCATATCTATCTGCCACAGCAGCTGGAAAATGTAGGCTAGCTGTGACTCCAAGAAGAAAAAGGGAACACAGATATTCGTGAGCATGAACAGTTGCCTTTGAACCCATTCTTAGATTCTGATCTCATGCTTCCCAGGGCTGCCTTCCAGAGCTCTTCTTAGCCAGGGCATTTTCTGTGCTCCAAGCTTTTTGATCTTCTGTCTCCCAGGCTGGGTTTTTGATCTCTGCCCTTTGCCTCTTTATTCTCTCAAGACTTCTTGGCCATTGGTACCTCACTTCTCTTTTCTTGCTGGCCTGTCTGGTCTTGATTTCTCATTGCTCCAGTTTCTTAGTAGCTGATCCCCGCTTTGCTCACAAATCTGGGACTGGATCATCTGATTCTTGGTACCTGCCTGTCATTGCCAGATGTGCTCCTCAGGGACAGCCCATCTTATTCCAAATCCCAGCACAATAGGGGAGAGTCCTTTCACTGTGTCCTGTGCTTTGAAGTCCTTCCTATGAGTACAGAGTATGGATTTGAACTCTGTTTTTAGAGATAATTTGAGAACTTAAAGAGTTACAGTGAGAGCCATTGGAGATACGGACTTTGGGAAGCCAAAAGAATCCATGCTGTATGACTTGAAGCAGATAAGCCTGAAGGGAATGGATAATCTTTACATATATGTAGAAAAATCCTAACGATGCTGATGCTAGAGTACGTATTCTTTCGTTAGTCTGAAAAAGAAGAAAGGGTCACATTTTAGTGTGAGAATTTTAGGTAAGAGACAAAGAAAACATTCATAAGTTCCAGAATTTGGGGATGCCATTATGGGTTCTTAAGAGAGGTTAAGTAATGTGCTTTCCTAGAAAACACGGGAGTGGCAGAGCTCCTCTCAGGAAGCTTTGCAGTGACCTGCTGGGTGGCAGGAGATGGATAAGCAAGCTCAAAATCTCTTCTTGTGCCATGATTCTTTGAAAAAAACTAAAAAGCTGGTGTTCTGCTTTTGACTCTGACCTTGTTTGAGAGATGCTCACACTGAACGTGTTTGTCTCTGGGCAATGGTTTAAGATGATTTTGTAAATGGAAGTGTATTGTCTTGTAAGGTTTCAGGAACTATGATGTCCGAGTTCCATCACCTGTTTTGTCACCCAATCATTCTGCAGGTTACCCACTTGGGCAGGCCACTTCTCTGTTCTTTTCATGGTCTGCTTATCTGTTAAGTGGGGATGGGAACAGGATGAATTTTCAGGAGGTCTGAGTGAGAAGTAATTCATGTTTCTAACATGCTTCAGAATACATAAGTACAACATCCTATGGGAATTCAAAATATAATTCTACTTTTGTTAGGTTTAGTTCTCTGTATGCTGGTTCTTTGGTTCTTGCCTTGAGACTTGCAGGTTTTTGCAAATGCTGTTTCCTAGAAATAGCTCTTTAAATATGTGTGCCTCTCCTAGTGAGGGCTGAAATGGTACTCTCTGCTGGGGTAGAGGGAGGAAAGGAGGGAGAGGAGGCTGGAAGTCAGCATCCTCAGGCCAGGGGCCTAACTCTAGAGGCCATAAACACGGTGGTTAAAGCACATACTTTGCTGTCAGGCTTTTTGGTTTGCTGGTGGCTTTGCACAAGCTGGTTAGTCCCTCTGTGCCTCAGTGTTCTCATCTGTGAAGTGGGCATCATAATAATGCCTACCTTATGGGGGTGCTGAGAGGATTAAATACATCAATGTGTGTAAAATTGTGAAAACAGGGTCTGGCCCACAGGAGGTACTCTGTAAATATTAACTATAATTTTTAAACAGGAATTTTGGAAAGACGCTTTGCCTCAGATGCATTCTCCTCAGTTACTTGAGTAGAGAGCCTCCTCCCATGTGTGTGAAGGGCCTCAGCGCAGCCTTCATGTTTGCAGACATCAGGAGAAGGACCTTTCCACTGTCCTCATGCTGGCTCAGCTTATGTTAAGAGATGACCATCAACACACGGGGAAAGCAATTTTTCAGTTCATAGGATTTAGTTGGAGTAGTTATTATATATGACCGCAGCGCAGAGGGAATGTCAGAGGACTCCACTGTATCAGGCAGGGTGGGCACTTGCTCACTGTTGATACTCTTAAATGAATCATGGTGTTAAATGTGGAGAGAGGGCTGTGCATGCAGACCTATATTCTTACTTCTGGGAGACCCTGTGGTGTTCTGAGACTTTGCACTTCTTAGTCCAAGCAAATTGAAGCTGTCCCTTGCTCCCAGTGGCTCATTCTGCTTTTACTGCTGATTCTGTGTTCTTGAGGGATTTATGGTTTGTGCCATGTGGGCACTGGGTAAGGAATGGCATTACATGAGTGTATAGACAATAGCTGCACTGTGTCACTTATAGCCTGGGTCTCTTCCATAAGTACTGAGCCACCCTGTCTGTCCCCACTGACCCTGAGGTAAGCCATGGACGTGGGGTCAAGTGGTAGACTAAATACTCCTTTGGAAGAATAGGATTAATTTGCATGAAACTAGCAACACACTTTTGAAAAATTAAATCCAACAAAGGTCTGCTGAGCACCTCCTATGTGTAAAACACCATGCTGGGTGCTGTGCGAGGTACTTGGAGTAGTAAGACTTGACTCCTGGCTGGGTACAGTGGCTCAGGCCTGTAATTCCAGCACTTTGGGAGACTGAGATGGGCAGATCACGAGGTCAAGAGATTGGGACCATCCTGGCCAACATAGTGAAACCCCATCTCTACTAAAATACAAAAATTAGCTGGGCCTGGTGGCTCACACTTGTAGTCTCAGCTACTTGGGCAGCTGAGGCAGGAGAATTGCTTGAACCTGAGAGGTGGAGGTTGCAGCGAGCTGAGATCCTGCCACTGCACTCCAGCCTGGCACCTGGCGACAGAGTAAGACTCTGTCTCAAAAAAAAAAAAAAAAAAAAAAAAAAAGACTTGATTCCCATCCTCAAAAAGTAAAGCAGGTTGTGAAGAAGGGCAACAGAGCGCGGTGACAGGAGTGTTACAAGAATCCTGGGGCTCTGCTGGGCTCATCCGGGGCATGTTATGCCCCTAGAGACTTAACATTTTTAATTTTTAAAAATTGTGGTAAAAAGTACATAACACAATTTTCAATCTGAATACTTTTTAAGTGTTACAGTTCAGTACTGTTAAGTATATTGTTGTGGAACAGATCTCCAGAACTTTTTTATCTTGAAAAATGGTAGCTATATACACATTGAACAACTTCTCATTTCTCTCTGCCTCCAGCCCCTGGCAACCACCATTCTACTCTCTGTTTTTATTCATTTGACTACTTTAGATACCTCATGTTAAAGTGGAATCATTGAGTATCTGTCTTTGTGACCAGCTTATTTCTCATAGCACAATGGACTGTGTGTTGCTGTGTGTGTCAGAATTTCATTGCTTTTAAGGCTGAATATTTCATCGTATGGATAGACTACATTTTTTTTCTAATTTTTTTTATTGTACTTTAGGTTTTGAGGTACATGCGCAGATCATGCAGGATTGTTGCATAGGTACATACGTGGCTAGGTGGTTTGTTGCCTTCATTCCCCCCATCACCTATATCTGGTATTTCTCTCCTCATTATCCCACCCCACCCTCCCCACCTACTCTGTCCCTCCCCTAGCCCCTCACTACTGACTGCAGTGTGTGATGCTCCCCTCCCTGTGTCCATGTGTTCTAAGTGTTCAACACCTGCCTATGAGTGATAACATACAGTGTTGGGTTTTCTGTTCTTTAGTCAGTTTGCTGAGAATTATGGTTTCCACATTCATCCATGTCCCTATGAAGGACGCAAACTCATTGTTTTTCATGGCTGCATAGTATTCCATGGTGTATATGTGCCACATTTTATTTCTTCCATGCATTGATGATGGGCACTTGGGTTGGTTCCAAGTCTTTGCTATTGTAAACAGTGCCACAATGAACATACGTGTGCATGTGTCTTTATAATAGAACAATTTATAATTCTTTGGGTATATACCCAGTAATGGGATTGCTGGGTCAAATGGTATTTCTATTTCTAGGACCTTGAGGAATTACCACACTGTCTTCCACAGTGGTTGAACTAATTTACTCTCCCACCAACAGTGTCAAAGTGTTCCTATTTCTCCACATCTTCTCCAGTATCTGTTGTCTCCAGATTTTTTAATGATTGCCATTCTAACTGGCATGAGATGGTATCTCAATGTGGTTTTTATTTGCATTTCTCTGATGACCAGTGATGATGAGCATTTTTTCATGTTTGTTGGCCTCATCGATGTTTTCTTTTGTAAAGTGTCTGTTCATACCCTTTGCCCACTTTTGAATGGGTTTGTTTGTTTGTTTTTTTTTCTTGTAGGTCTGTTTTAGTTATTTGTGGATTCTGGATATTAGCCCTTTGTCAGATGGGTAGATTGCAAAATTTTTTTCCCATTTTGTTGGTTGCCAGTTTGCTTTAATGATTGTTTTCTTCACTTCTTATTGTGAATAGTGCTGCTATGAACCTGGGCATGCAGATACCTCTTGGAAATTCTGCTTTGAGTTCTTTTGGATACATATCCAGAAGTGGGATTGCTGGATCATATAGTAGTTCTATTTTTAATTTTCTGAGGAATCGCCCTACTGTTTTCCACAGTGGCTGCTCTATTTTCGTTTCCCATCAACAGTGTATAAGGTTCTTATTCCTCCACATCCTCTCCAGCTCTTGTTAATTTCTATTTTTTGACAGCAGTGATCCTAATGGGTGGGAAGTGATAGCTCATGGTGGTTTGGATTTGCATTTCTCTGATGATCAGTTATGTTGGCCATGTGTGTATCATCTTGGAGAAATAGCTATTCAAGTCATTTGCCCATTTCAACATCAAAACTCAAAGATTTCTGTTTCTGCTCTGCCCATGCCCTCAGGCATCAGAACTGGCCTCCTTCTGCAGAAGTGGCAAGACCAGCCCTGCATCAGCAGAGGCTGAGGGCAGCAAGGGCTTCTCCCTCTGGAGGTTCCAAATGTATGTGGGTTACTTATCCCCACTGGCTATTTAACTAGGACCTCCTGGACCACTTAGCTCTGCCCATCCCACTGTTTCCAACTTGCTATGATTTACAGGGATGAGAAGCAGGGTATATTTATTTCTTCCTGCTTCAGTATTAATACATTACCACAAACTTAGTGGCTTAAGATGACAGTTTTATTATCTTACATTTTTGAAGGTCAGATGTCTAAAATGGGTCTGCAGAGCTGCAATCCTTGTGGAAGTTTCTTTTGCCACATAAGGTAACTTATTCACAAGTACTGGGGATGAGGATATGGACATGTCTGGGATGATGGTCATTATTCAGCCCACACTGGGCCTCTGCTATGTGGAAGGCAGGGGTGAGAGCAGCTTTTGTAGGGAGGTCTCTTATTCTGTGCCTTCCAGACTGAGACTATATCCTGGGTTAATAGGAACAGGATCCAGGGATCTGGAGGCTTGGGCTTAACTTTGGCTTGGCTTTGAGTGGGCAGGAACTTAGGGGACAAAAGGATTGCTTTCTCTGAGCTCCTGTGGCCTCACCTCTTAAAGGAGGTGGGTGGGCCAGGTGCTCTCTGTGTCCCTCTGGCTCCACCATATCCTCACCCACTCTCATGTCTCATTGCTTTTTCCCATTGGCTATGGAGAGTGAGGCTGCCCTTAAGGGTAGAAGAGGAAAATTATGTGAAGCTTTGTGGAAATGGCTCCTGGGCACCAACTAATTCAAAGAAGGACAGGAATAACAGAAATGAAGGGCGTGAAGGCACTGCTTTATTGCCCACCTCCTTCTTCCAGCCCTACATAAAGCATCCTTGGAACAAACAAATGGAAATACTGCACACCCTGTAAGCCTAATTGGGTCATATATAACTTGTACAGTGATTTCCTATGAAACTTCAATTATCCTTCTTTTCCAATTCAGACCTGATAAGCTCAAATATTTGTAAATTGCCAGCCAGATGGAAGATGTGTCTGTCTCCCTGTGGCTTGCATGTCCTGTAACTCAGTATGTGTGGTGACTGGCATGGGCATCCATATTCAAGGAAGGAAAGGAGCCTTGCACCCTGGATGTAGCATTGAGGGGCAAGAAAAGGCGTTGTTTGTTCTCTTTGGGACAGGTTGCTCGAGGCTCCTCTGGAGCAGGCTGGGAGAAGTTGCCAAGGATAGTTGGTGTCCTTCAGTGGCTGGGGAAGGAGTATGTGACTCTTGGGTCTTATGTCATTCTTCACACCTAACTCAAGGGAGAATGTTGATGTGAAATAGTTAACCTTTAGTAAGCATGCATTAGTATTAATGCACCCTGTTTAATCCTTATAATATTATCTTATTCCTGTTTTACTGATAAGAAAGCTGGGGATCAAAGAGGTTAGTTAACTTAGCAAAGATCACATGGTCAGCAAGTGGAGAGCTGAGAGTCAAAAGGGAATGAGTCTAATGTCTAATTAAATGTCGAATTTCAAAATTCATCTCTTTCTACTATGCTGCATCATATCTTCTGGCCTTTCCCCTTTACCCAAAACCATTGCCCTTGGGAGTGGCGTGTCGGGGCTGTGGGTGAAGGAGGAGGCACTGAGCCACAGCTTGGAGGAGGTGATGGCTGCAAAGCCTACACTCTGGCAGAGGCTGGTGAACTGCTTTGGAATTCCAAGTGCCTGGAGCTAACTGTGGGCCAGTCTTGTGTTGGCTACTTTTGTTTCAGGCCCAAATTTAGTTACAGACTCAGAAAGAGCAAGGCCCCTGGCAGGGCAGAGTTGCCGGAGAGTGTGCGTGGGTATGTGTCTGTGTGGGTGACCGTGCAGTGGGGCCTTTCCTTCCCAGGGATGCTGGTGGCTTGTTGTGGCAGGGGTGTATCTTACACAGTGGTGCCTCCCATGTCCCTGTACCAGGGGAGCCCGTGGTAGGCCCATACCCTGATGCTTCCTGACCACTTGTCACTGTGGGGTCACATAGTGGAATGAGACAGGGCTCTGCTCTCAGGGTTATGTTTGGACAGGAGGAGAGGTTACAAGGATACAAGAAACTCAGTGACCAAGGCCATGAGCTGTACAGATGCAAGTGGTGATGCTTTGTGCCTCCATGTCCCATGCGGGCGACATGTGTTTGTACATGTACTCTTGTATCTGCATGCATGTGCTCAAGGGTGACTGTGGAGTCACGTGGGGGACTTTCCTCCCCAGCTCCTTATCCTGAGCAGGTGGTGGTGGCTCCTTTCCCCCATCGCTGAGCCCTTTACATAACTGTATGATTGTGGATGATCTGGGGCCCGTGGGGGCAGCTTCCTAACTCTTTGGCTCAACTGGGAGGTTGGATCAGGCATTTGCCGCCCTGAGTATGAGCCCTAAGACCATAGTTTTATGCAGGAAACCACCCCTCTTTCATGACACTCAGCTCCCAGTGCCTGCACTTGCAGGCTGCCAGGGTACCACCCAGTAACAAAGCTATGTTGAGGCCATCTGCATTTCATCCTAAAAGGATATTTTTCTTTGGCAGCATACTAAGTGCAAAGAGCACACCAAAGCAGACATCCCATTTTCCCCAGTAACCTCCGCACGTGTGAGAACTAGGCAGCTCTCACCTTGAGAAAGATGCTGCTGGTTCACCCCAGAGATCCTACATACATACTGTTTGGTGCCTCCTTGTATGTGTGTAGCTGTTATTAGCCCATTTCACAGGTGGGAAAGACAAAGGCAGGAAGGCTGCAAAAGAGCCTGGTATTCAAGGGAAGCGAATGAGCAGGCAGTTATAATTCCAGTGGGATCCCACTCCACAATCTGAAGTGCATCCCTGAGGATTAGGGAGAGCAGCTTAAGAAACCAGCAGACATTTCAGAAGCTGAGCCCTGTGGGCAGTGCATATCCCACGCTCAAGGAGTTCCAGTGGTCCTAGCCCATTAGCCCTGTTTGTTGAGACTCAGGGGAGCACTCCCAGTAAGTGGCTACCCTACTCAGGAGTACTTTTCAGATTCAAGTCTTTATCAACATTAAGGGAGGAAATTCAGGGGTAGAGGTGGGCGAGTGGGGCCTACTCTCTTTTGGGAAGCCTATTTCTTTGGCCAGCGTGTCCCAAATGATAAACTTCTCCACTACCCACTTGTGAATTCCAGAAACACCAAATGCCAGAAAGTACATAGGACCTTAGAGATCATTTGGTGAACACCTTCTTTTTATAGATGAGGCTACTGAAGCACAGAGAAGGAGATAAACTTGTCTAGAGTCACACAGCTGCCTAGTTGAAGAGGCACCTCCTCCAAGCTGTGGCTCAGTGCCTCCTCCTTCACCCACAGCCCCACTCAGAAAAGTGACCACGAGGGAGAGCTGACCAGGAATTGGGAGAGGCTGGGGCTGTCTGAGCTTCAGGGGAAATGTGGGGGTGGGTTGTGAAATGCAGCCACTCTGGATGGGGCCATGCTGGGGTGCCCATAAGGGCCTTCGAGGTGCTCAGCTTCTCCTGTGCCTCTCCTTCATTGTGGCAGGCCCCAGGGGCTCAGCCCCCTTTAAAAATAACAAAATGATGCCAATTAATGACTACTGCCCCCTGAGAACTTAGATGGCTGCACCATGCTAAGCGCTTATAAATGTTGTAAGACTCTTGTCACAACTCAGAGATATCGATGCCTCAGAAATTTAAATAGGTTGCCCAGGATCACAAGGCTAGACAGGAACATAGGGCTCCTGCTTTTGCCGTTACCACCAGACCACACGGTCTCTTCGTGGAGGTGGCTGCTGTGAGTCAGTTCACTCAATGCCCTTCCAGTCCTGTCCCCTAAAACTCAGTATTTCTAGATCCTGCACTCCACCTGTCCACTTTATCTTTGCTGTTTTCGTAGACCGGAAGCAGGTCCGATTTGTCTCCAAAGCTATGGCCCTCCTAATTCCTATGGGGACAGAGAGTCAGAGAAGGGGAACAGAATCGCAGAGGAGAGAGTCACAGAGATGATTGAGTGTTACAGTGTTTTTACAGCCCTGGGTTCTGCTCTGTGAATGCTGACTCCATTCTGAGATGAAGAATGGTAGTGCCATTGACCTCTGCCTTCTGCTTTTGGGCTCTTAAAGTTGGACTTCTCCTGCCCTTCCTGTCTACTCCCTTTTGACCCAGACTTTTAATGCAATTGATGCTGTGGGAGAATCCGGGCAGCACCATAAGTGCCCCTGGCTCGAGTCAGGCCATCTATTGTTTCCTCGATCCTTCAAGAAGAGGACCCTGGAGAAGAAGGGCTAGGCAGAATTGGATACCACTGGCTCCAGAGTGGTATCTAAAAAATCCTGAGCAGAAAGAGAAGAATGAGTGCAGGACACAGGAAAATGGTAAACAGACGCCCACGGAGGAGGAGAGCGCACGTGCCCTGTGAAGACAGGGTGTAGATTTATGATGTAGAGGAATTGGAAGGTTTGGGAGTGGAGAGGTCAGTCTTAGCCTGGGTCCCACTGGATCGAGGCCATGTGCTTTTCTCTGCCTTGGTTTCATCATTCACTGTCATTGGGAATAATGTCATTTGTCTTCTTACTTAAAATGATCAGGTGCTGAGTTGAAATCAGCATTCCTTCAGCAAACAATTCTTTTCATACTAGATGTGTGCCAGGCTCTGGGCTAGGCACAGAGCCACAGAGATGAGCATGTCATGGCCTGCCCTGGAGATACTCACAGGTTCCCAGAGTGGAGCTTTTGGACAGGACAGAAACTGCGCAGAGATGAGGGGTTGATCTAACTTCCCATCAAACCAGCTCTCGCAGCCAAAGGTCTGATGCCTGATTTTTAACGGCGCTTGAGAAAACTGTTGATATATTTGGATGTGCGTCTGGTTTTACTCAATGGTGAAGGCATGTTTGTGCATGTGCACATGTGATTTATTTGATGTTTGAAAACAATTTATGACTAGAATTCTTTGCATCCTTCTCTGGACCTGTGTTCCTGTGGTGAGCAGGCTTGACGGAAGCACTTGTATAGCATAGAGACTTGTCCTGCCACATATCTCCCCTCAGGACTGGGCTAAAGTCTGTCCTCCCATCTCCTTCCTGAAGGACAGCTTCCAAAGGCGTTCCCCCCTGCTTCTCTGTTCCTGAGAAGGACAGACCTCCTTCTCTTTCTTCTTGGGATGTGCTTCCAAGTATTCTGAGTCTCTTTGGCTTTTTTAAAAAACATTAAATTGAGATAATTTTTTGTTATGGTAAAATATATGTAACATCAAAATTACAATTTCAACCATTTTCAATGTACAATTTAGTGGCATTGAGTACATTCGCCATGTTGTGTAACTATCAACCACTATCCATCTCTAGAACTTTTTGTCATTTTGAACTAAAACTCTATAATCATTAATTCTCATTATCTCTTCCTCCTTCACCCTGGCAAACTCTATTCTACTTTCTCTCTTTACAGCTATTCTAGGTACCTCATATAAGTAGAATTATTCAATATTGTTCTTTTGTGTATGGCTTATTTCACTTAGTACCATGTCTTCAAGGTTCATCCATGTCATAGCCTGTAGCAGAATTCCGTTATTTTAAAGGCTGCATAACATTCCATTGTGTGGATAGATCACATTTTGTTTGCCTGTCCATTCATTGAAGGACACTTGGGTTGCTTCCATCTTTTGTCTCTTTGGATGATGCCACTATGGACATGAGTGTACAAGTATCTGTTCGAGTCACTGCCTTCAATTCTCTTGGGTATATACCCAGAAGTGGAATTGCTGGTTCATATGGTAATTTTATATTTCAGTTTTTGAGGCACTTCCATCCTGTTTTTCATAGTGGTAGCACCATTTTGCATTCCCAACCAGCAACACATGAAGTCTCCAATTTCTCCACATGCTTGCCAATACTTGTTCTTTTCTCATTTTTAGATAGTAGCCATCCGAAGGGGTGTGAAGAGCCATCTTTGGCTTTGAGGATTTCTGTGTAAACCATGGTGAGCCACCAGGACTCTCTCTGTGGCTCTTCCTAGCCAGGGGTGCAAGGGGTAGGGGGGATCTTGGGTTGTACTTGCCTTGTAAGCACAGGCAATTGGAAGCAGGTGCTCAGGATAGCTGAGAGTGCTCTCAGGCCACCTCTGCAGCCAGGAGAGCCCAGCCAGTGGGCAGAGTGGGGTGGCTGCCGGGCTGCACCTGGTTCAGCCCCAGCTTCGAGATCAGTGGGGAGGAGATCCAGGCACCAAACAACTGGGGGAGGGGGGTGAGGCTGGCTGGAGAGGCTGAGGGGAGCAGTGAGATGTCTGGACCAGAGCGTTCTGGAACCTGAGCTGTCTGAGCTAGAAGGACCTTGTATGGTATCTGGTTGAGCCTCCTCATTCTCTGGAAGAGATTGAGAGCTGGAGAAGGAATGTGATTTGCCTGAGTTCGTAGAGCAAATGGGGTGATGGGCCTGGGGCTGGAATTCAGATTTACTGACTTATGGACCAGTTCTTTTCCTACTGAACTTGGGAAGGAGTCAAGATAACTTCATATCTATATGAAGCTTAGTATTTACCAAGGAATGACAGCCTCAGGGGAGACTTGCATATTTTTTCGTTGCCTTCCACCTTCTTGTCTGCCTGCTGTCTGACGGGGTTTTGTCGGGATTAATCAGATAAATGGCTTTGACTTTTCTAAATGAAAGAAGTATTATATTTTACACAAAGCATCGTTATTAAGTGGCCTGTGAGTGTGTAGAAAAACTGATGCTATTTCTTTTGTCGTGCCTAAATGAGAACTGGAGACTTCCAGGAGTGGCACAAAATGGGCCATGTGTGGGTACATTAGTGTGTGTGATGTTTCTAGTTCTTACATATGCGGTGTGACCCTCCTTCCCCGTACAGTGCAATCCCCTGACAGTGGAAGAATTTCAGAGGCTTTTACTAATATAGGATTCTTGGGAAAAGAGCATCATTTTCAAAGATCTCTGGAATTCGGTGTTCTGAATTTTCTGGATAGATCCATTAATATCTGTGTATGGGATATAGCAATTATTTTTGAGATTGGTTGCTTAACACAGAAAATGTACTTCTGGGAAAAGGTTTTTAAAAACTCCGTTCATGTTTTATTTTACTTCATTGAAATGGGGTTCTTCTTGGGTGCCCCGAGGCTTTATCTGTGGAATGATGTTTACTAAATAACTCTTCATATTCAGGTAGTACTTTCATAGACATAGTCCCTTGTAGTCTTCACCATTGTTCTGTGAGAGGTGTGGTATCATCTCAGTTTTATAGATGGGGAAACTGAGGTGTGGACAGCATGTGCCACTTGGCACTGGTAGCAGCACTCATGGTGTGAGGGGCGACCGAAGAGCCAGGGCCTGTGTGCTGAAGCCTCATGGCGGTGTGGCTGGGGAAGCCCTCCCTCCCTGGCATCTGGTTCTGAGGTTATGTGCATGGTGCACCCTGGACCGGGTGCTCATTCTGGACGCATAGTCCTGCTCATGCTTCCTGGAGGCGAGCGGATAGGAAATGGAATGGTTTTTAAACAACATGAAAAGAAAAAGGAAAAGATGAAGAGAAAAAGGAAAGGATCTTCCCTGTGTTTCTCAGCTAATTTTTAAACCAACCGTCTTACTCTGCCCTAAACCTAGATCCTTCTGTCTGCAGAGAGCCACAGCTGGAAACAGGAGTGCCAGTGGTCCTCTGTCTGGAGCTTAGGCTGGAGTTGAGAGGACTGCTGAGAGGCATGCTGAGTTGTCATGGGACTTCCGGCCTTTTTCTCTGCCGGGAGCTGCCTGTGTTTCCCTGCAGTGCTGGGGGTGAGGGAGAAGCAGCCTGAGGCAGGCTAGGAGGTGGGCAGCCTGTCTGCCCCCTTCCAGAGGCTGGAATCTGGCACTGGGGTGGCCACAGTCATATTGGAAGTGTACTGAAGCAAGAAAACCAAACTGTAACTTGTTTTTCTTTCTGATTACCAAAGAATTACTTATTGCACAGAACTTGGAAAATTCATCACAGAAATAGCTAATATTGTTTATTATATATTATATTTTCTCTTACTGTGGCCAAGCCAGTGCCAGATTCTAGCCCGGCCGCTGACAGTCCCACTTGGGAAGAGGGCAGACAGGTTGCCTGCCTCCTAGCCTGCCTGAGGCCGCTTCCTCCTCACCCCCAGCACCACAGGGAAACACAAGCAGCTCCCTGCAGCTCTGTCCTGAGAGTTTTATGTTCATTAACTCATTTGATTGTCATGCAGTGCTATGAGATAGGCAGTGTTATTACCTGCATTTTACAAGTGAAGAAGCTGAGGCACAGAGAGGCTATGTGCTTATTTAACTCACACAGCTAGCAATGGACAGAGCTCAAAGTTGGATCCATTCTGCCTGCTTTCCAGGCCCATGCCCCTGAGCACTAGGCTGTACTACCTCTCAGCACATGTATATTACTTGACACTTAAAAATAACACTAGTGTTTCCTTCTAGTCTTTCTTCCATGAAAACAAACAAAATTGGATGGGGGCTGGGTGCGGTGGCTCATGCCTGTAATCCCAGCACTTTTGGACAGATCACCTGAGGTCATGGTGACAGAGCGAGACTCTGTTTCAAAAAAAAATTGGATGGGAGGCTGAGTTGGGAGGATCACTTGAGCCTAGGAGTTCAAAACTGCCCTGGGCAGCATAGCCCTGTTTCTACAAAAAACAAATTAAAAAATTAGCTGGGCATAGTGGCTCATGCCTATAGTCCCAGCTATGTCAGAGGCTAGGAGGATTGCTTGAGCCCAGGGAGGTTGAGGCTACAGTGAGCCATGATCATGGCACTGCATTCTAGCCTGAGTGACAGAATTTTCTTCAAAAAAAGAAAAAAGGGCCGGATGCAGTGGCTCACACCTGTAATGCTAGCACTTCGGTGGCCAAGATTGCTGGAGCCCCAGGAGTTGGAGACCAGCCTGGGCAACAGGGCGAAAACCCATCTCTACTAAAACCAAAACAAAACAAAAATCTGAGGTTAGAGGATCACCTGAGTCTGGGGAGGTTGAGGCTCCAGTGAGCCGTGATTGTGCCACTGCACTCCAGCCTGGGAGACAAGAGCAAGACCCATCTCAAAAAAAAAAAAAAAGGAAAGTGAAGAAAAATTGTGGTCCCTTTGTATATACTTTTGTAGACCCTGTTTTTGCTTAATATTATACTGTGGAAACAATTTCTATATTATTTCATATTTTTTAAAGTGTAATTTTTATGGCTTCCTAAAATTCTGTCAGTGGATGTGCACTGATTTGTCTAACCAGTTCTCCAGTGAGGGGCTTCTAGGTGATTTCCAATTTGGTGATGGTGTCATTCACACTGTAATGAGTAGCCAGGCGCGTCGCTTTGCTAGAGTCTTGGATTAGTTCTTTCAGGGTAGCTTCTGAGAAGGGTGGTGAGTGCTGGAATTTCTTAATGACTCCCAGCAGAGTGCTGAACCCTGACGGGGTGGAGCAGACCATGCTTCTCCGGGAGGAAGTGCAGGAGGCTCTGGGAGGGGTCGGGACTCAGCCTTCCCATCCCAGGTGGGACTGTGGGAGCTACAGCTCCATCGTCCTCACAGTGCAGAACAAAAATGTGCACTCTGCCTCCCTGAGTGTCAGGTCTGTGGGTCTGTGAGTTCCAAGCCTCAGAAGCAGAGCCAGCCTCTGCTGCAGGGACCACTGTGCCGTCCCACTGAGTCCTGTGGCCTTTAAGGTGGGGTGTTCAGAGGCATGAGGTGGAGTGTGAGCAGTTCCTGCCAGTTCACAAGGGTGCCCACCAAGTTCAGTGGGTGACAGTGAGTATGCAGGGTGAGTGAGGATTAGCCGAGGGAGCTGTTCTCTCGGATGGTGGCAGGAGGAGGCGGGAGCCACCGAGAATACTAAAAACTGCCCTTGCAAGGTTTCTGCCTCCTGTGTTCTAGTTCAGGTGCCTGGGAAAGCTGTACTCACCCTCTGCCTCTGCCCTCCTACCAGTAAGGTGGGCCAGAGTAACAAAACCCCAGCATCATGGGACGGAAGTCCAAGTAATTACTATTATGGGGAAAAAAGCCTTGGGACAGTTACATGTTGAGTCATCCTTTCATTCATCACGTTGGTATTGTGCAAATCCCACACCCCAGGCTGCCCTGGGCTCTGAGAATACCGTTGTGCAAAACAGACAAAGCTCATGCTTCCTGGGACTTCCCTTCTGTTGGGAACAAGAAACACATATTCATTTAACCTAGGATAATAGATATATTGAGCATGTGGCAAACATACTAATTTAAGATAATGGAATAGCATCTTCCCCATATACTTCTGCATAGAAACCTGTGAAGGCCAAATTAAAGCTCTGCAGAAGAACTTCCACGCGGCCAATGCGTTTTGAGTGCCTCCTGGCAACACCGTACTAGGATTTGAGGCCACAGTGCTGGTTTCTGCTCTCAAGGAGCTTATGAGTTGCTGGGAGAATAAGAGAAGGACACAAGTGTTAGAGTTGAACTCATTGTAGGCATTCAGCACCTGAAGGAAAGGGGAGGCTGAGCCCGGGTCTGGGTCCCCTTGGTGTGGTGCCTGGCTGCTGCGGCATTCTTCCCACTGTCTGCACCCCCTCCCTGCCCCCAGACATCAGCAACCTGAAGGATTTCTCCTTTTTTTTAGATGGCTGTCTGTCCTCAGGCAGGCAGATTTTTAAAAAAATTTTTAACCTCAAAGTCTGCTGCCACACTAAAAAAGGTAAAATGCTGATTTTTCAATAAATGTGAATTAATCCTCAACTAGGGCCTGTAATTTAGGTTTGCCATCACCAGGTAGTGATAGGTGCCTGAGTTCAAGTAGCAAGAGATCATGACTTCCCTCCTCTCCATGCTTGGAAATAAGTGGAAGAAGCATTTGGTTATTATGGCAATTTGTCATCTTTAGTTGAAAGCCATGGCTTAGCTGTGTGTGTCTATCCATTTGTTTCTTCCCTGTGCTCTTTGACATCAATATGAGAGACATCGAGTGCCACGGGTGTTATATCAGGGTCCTCTCGCCAAAGCAGTGCTGGTCTTGTGGGCATCGCAGGTGGTTTGCTCCCAGGGGTTCCTTACGAGGCTTCCTTTTCCTTTCTTTACCTTCTGTCAGCCAGCTGCCCCATAAAGAACAGAGGGCAGCTGAGGTTTGCTGGATCACTAGTAGGTATGGATGCTGTAGCTTTCCCACTTTTCTCATTGCCTTGGGCCCCTGAAGTGCTCCAGGCTATTTGCCTTCCCTGGCCTTCATACAGTCTTCAGAGGCAGGTGGGATGTAGAATAGAAAAGAGACAATTGTATTTGAGGCAGTACTGGTCAGTTGGGTTGGGGAGAGAGCGGCAGATGTCCTGGTGCCCTGACAGTCTCCTTGTTTTGGAGAACATTTCACTGCTGTGGTCATGGGGCCTGTTCTGGGCACCACATCTCTCATGAACTGTGTTTGTAGCAGGGTGGGGAAAGGAGGGTGAGCAGAGTGACAGAATGCTGCTGGAGATGGTGTGAAAATAGCTCAGGTAGGAGGAAGCACAGTCAGATGCACAGCACGGCAACTGGTGCATCGGGAACCACTGGGCACCCACCCTGGAGAGAGGGTTTCTTTCCACCTCAGCTGGGGCGTCCTGAAACCGCCGGGTGCTCACGCTGCAGAGGGTTTCCACCTCAGGTGGGGCATCCTGAAACCAGTGGGTGCCCACCCCGTAGAGGGTTTGTTTCCACCTCAGCTGGGGCATCCTGGGGCTTTCTCTTGCTTAGGCTGGGGAGGAATGCCGGCTTCCCCATTTGCCCATTTAGAAGAAAGTCATCTCTCATTTATGTGATGAGCAGATTAGACACTGAAAAAGGACTTTTGGTTTCTACATTGTTTGTTGGATCTTAGACTCTCTTATGCTTTGAAAATATGTCTTTTTGCATAGGGCGGTTAATTCCTGATCAAAAATCCACCCACCCATCAACATCTGAATTTATTCTCGATTGCCTTTTTAAAAAGTTTTTCCACAATTCTGAATTCAGTGCTCTGCTCATCGTCACCCCCACTTCTCACACTTCTTCGTCACTATGCTCTTCCCAAGAGTACTTCCTCTTAATACAACACAACTTGTGTTGTCCAGTGTGGGAGCCTCCAGCCATGTGTGACTATCTAAATGTACAGTTATTGAAAATTAAGTGAAATTCAAAATGCACTTCCTCAGATGTGCTGGCTACATTTCAGACGCTCAGGAGCTGCGTATGACTGGCGGCTAGGGCATTGCACAGCCTGGGCTTATAGAACATTTCTGTTATTGTAAACTGTGTATTGGCCAGTGCTGCTACAGACTGGTCTATATATCTCAGTCAGGATTCAGCCCATAACAGAAACTTCTTTGGCTGTTTTTAGAGGAAAGATACTCAGTACAAGAATTTAGGGGCTTATAGAATAATTGAAAGTGCTGCAAGAGCAGGCTTTAGGCTAGGTCCGTGGGAATGATTCTCAAAACAATGCTGCAGAACAGACCCGAGGAGGGAACCGTGGCTCAGGTACATTTATGGGGGACCTGGAGGTCACTGTGTCAAGGGCTGGCTCTGGGGTCACACCACCTTATGCATGATCCAGGAATCAGGAAGCCACTGGCTTGGCCCTGCCAGCTCGATACCTGCAAAATAGACACCTCCCCACCTGACTTAGTTTTGATTCAGTTCTTGACTGGCAAAAGTTGTGTCAGGAATTCTCGCTGCAAGGGAGGTCGGGAGCCATTGTGTTTAGCTCTCCAGCCCCTGCAGTCCAGCAGGACACAGTAGGAGGAGGGTGGAAGAGCTGCTGAGACCTCCCGTCCTCCAGCCTCTCATCCACCACATGGTGCCCAGCACACACCATCCTTCCAGAGATGAGTGCCATTGGGCTTGAGATGCCAGGGCCTCAGGTTATCATCTAAGACCAAAAGACAGTGTCCTCTCTGCTCATGTCCTCCAGCTATCTTCGTACTGCAATAGATAGGGAAGATTAATGGCCCTGCTCTCAAGTCATTTGGCCTTTAGTGGGCTGAGGAAGTCCGGTTTCTGTTCCAGGTTGTCTGCTGTGCTCTTAAGGGGCATGTAGGCCCCTTGTCACTACAGCAAGGTAACAGTAAGAGCCAAGTGGGCTTCTGCAAAGGTCCTGGGTGACAAGTCGGCTTGAGAGAAGGCATTTCCTTTGCCCTGCAGAGATTGCTCAGTGGTCAGGACTTTAGGGGGAAATTCATTTGCAGTTCTTCCTTTTCTAGGAGTGAGCTGTGGCTGCTTACTCTCTCTAAATCAGTCTGGGTGTCTGTGTCTATGAGGGTGGAGGAGTGACTGGCCTTTGTGCTCACAGAAGGCACCAAGGCCAAGCAGGGTGACTGCTACTGAAGCAGGCTGGTAGCTCCAGACCTTCTCTTACACACATGGCTGATTGGGGGTCTCTTTACAATGCCAGGGGCATTGGGCAAGTTTATTCAAGGGTGGCATGGAGGTAGGGAAGTGGGGAGAACACTGGCAGCTAGTGTCTGAATTCTGCTTATTTGGACTTGAGGCTTGAAAAAGGGATCACCTAAGCCCCAACCTGAAATGTGGGAAGGGGTTGCCTAGCAAAGGGCAGAGGGGAGAACATGAAGAACATTCTAAGTGCATGCAAAGGCACTGTGGCAAGCAAGAACTGGGCATGTCTGAGGCATGAAATGAGCCACTTTGTCAGGAACGCGTTGGACCAGGCCCACAGGGGAGTGAGGTAAGCTCAGAGAAGCAGGCCAGGGCCAGTCTGTGCAGGTGTTGTAAGCTGTGGCAAGGAGTCTGGATTTTGAAGGGATCTAACTAGGGGGATGACAGGGCCTGATTTACAGATTCTGTTTCTAAAAGGTCACCTTAGCTGCTGCGTGGAGATTGGCTTGGGGATGGCCAAGTATGGAATGAGGGAAATGCCCGGGGAGGCTGCAGCATTTCTGGGCAAGAAATAGGTAGTGGCCTGGAGGAGGGTGGAGGCGTGAGAGATGGAGATCTTCCTCACAGCCTCTTTCTCCCGAACTTCTCTCCTATGGTTACATCCAAGAAGTCGGTAGAAGAGCGTGTGGCTTGAGAATAAGCATATTCTTTAGGGGTAGATGGAGTGACTCCAGCAGTGCTCTTTCTACAGTGTCCTAGCCCACCTTCATCTGTATCATGAAAACATTATTGTCACAGTCATTAGCAAACAGATGTTGAACCTTTTCTGGGGTACGACCCTGAATCAGGTGCAGAAATAGAGATGGATTTAAAAAAAAATCAATTGTTTCATCACTGAACACCTTCCAAGTCCTCAGCACCAAACCCCTCACTCACAGGGGACAGCCAGGAAGCACACGCCACCGATTCCTAACTTGGACTCCTCACTTGGACCCTTGCAGAGGAGAATGACATGAGGCTGGCCAGACTATGCTGGGGTCCTTCCCTTGTCCTGATCCCCAGCAGCAGCTCCTAGGTGCAAGAGGAGGACACAGATGCTGTCTTCAGGGGAG
Organism: Callithrix jacchus; assembly: GCF_049354715.1. Taxonomy (NCBI): domain Eukaryota; kingdom Metazoa; phylum Chordata; class Mammalia; order Primates; family Cebidae; genus Callithrix; species Callithrix jacchus. The sequence continues at coordinate 15,341,720 of NC_133510.1, forward strand.
CCGGGCCGTTTGACAGGTGGGAGGCATTTTCTTATGTCTGGGAATGAGGTCACTGCTGGGGGGCACCTACCTGTTGGTGAATGGCCTGATCTGCTAGGCAACTACTCAGGAGCTCGTTCAAGGGTAGGAACATCCACGGAAACAGCCCATTCAGGCAGAGCCAGAACAGACTTAAATGGTGGCATCCTTTCAGCTGGCAGCCAGGAGCCTGAGCTTTGAATCAGCTTTATAATTTGAAAATTGGTCTCTTTGCATTGGGTGGTTATTTCGTGCTAACAAAAGCCATCAGGGACACAATGCTGCCTGCCCTACCTTCATGGCACCACTCTGGATTCAAAACATTGAGCCAGAGATGGAGATTTTCTACTCCTGGGAGTCTTGGGTGGTTGTGCCACCCTGTTGCATGTGACCCGGAGATACTCATAGAACATTTCACATGCTCTGGAGCTGCATATGACTGGTGGCTAGGGCGTTGGACAACCTAGGATTATAGAACATTTCTATTACTGTAAACATTGTATTGGACAGTGTTGCTATAGACTGGCCTATATGTTCAGGTCAGGGTGGGATCCACCACACTGGGTGGGGAAAAGTACCTGGAGAAGGGGAGGCCCAGGCCCAGAGGTGAGCAGTCCCGAGAGGCCATACCTCTCTCACCTGTGTGTGGCTCCGCATTCCTGTGCAGGGCCCTAGTCATGTCATGGGACTGCAGCAATGCTCAGAGATGCCAGGACCAAAATAGTGTAGGTTGTTTTCTTGGCCTCTGGCTAGGGAGGTTGACATTCTGTTTTTCCCCAAGGGCTGGTTCATATGTGCTTTCTCCAGATGGTGTGCTCCAGAGAGGTCCTTGTGCTCTGGGAACAGTTTACAATATAAATACGGGCCCCCATGGAATTTTGGGAGGTCTCGGAAGGCAGCCCACCGGGATGTGGTTTCAGAGCTGCCCCAGGGCTCTGCGCAGCCAGCCGCCATCTTGAAGCTTCCACCCTATGCTCTGGGTGCAGGGATGTGCCCCACACACAGCTTTTCTGGGTGATGGGTGTGTTCTCAGGCTGGGGCTTCCTGCCCTCTTTCTAAGTGTTGTCCTGATATTTCTGGGACTCCTTGGTTTTGGGAACTGGCAGCCTGTATGAGATGGTGGGATTAAGGGCAACGCATGGGGGTGAGTACAAAGATTAGGGTCTGGGGACAGTCATTTCAGGTGAGGTGTGGGGCATGTAGGGCTTGCCATGAGTGAACTGGGGTCTGGGAATGCCAACAGTTAGGGACAGGGCAGCTTTTATGTATCTGAGGGAAAAGGAGACATTAGTCTAGGAACTGAAGTTAGTCTATTAAATTTTGCCAGGCTGGGTGCGGTCACTCACGCCTGTAATCCCAGCACTTTTACAGGCCGAGGCGGGTGGATCACAAGGTCAAGAGATCAAGACCATCCTGGCCAACATGGCAAAACCCCGTCTCTACTAAAAATACAAAAATTAGCTGGGCATGGTGGTGCACGCCTGTAGTCCCAGTTACTCAGGAGGCTGAGGCAGAATTGCTTGAACCCGGGAGGTGGAGGTTGCAGTGAGCTGAGATGGCACAACTACACTCCAGCCTGGCGCCTGGCGCCTGGCGACGAAGTGAGACTGTCTAAAAAAAAAAAATTGTCAGTGCCAAGCAGAAAGTCTAGGAAGAAAATATTATATACCACAGATTGAATGGAGCAAAGTTAGACTTCCAGCCTTCCTTGGCAAGCCAAAGAGGCAGGACCCGAGGCCGCTCTGGACTCTGGCTCCAGTGTAGCAGGTGGAAAGGGGCACTTTCCACTTTTGCCTAAGGGGCTCCCCAAGGTTACTGAGGGGCGGGTGAAATAGTGCACACTGTCACATGGTGACCATAGTAAGCAGAAAGGATGTTCTTGGGGTCAGAAATGCAGCTGCTTGTATCTTGAGGCCTGGAGAAGCCCAGGAGGAGGTGTGCGCCTTGTTCGTCACCATGTACACGGGCACGTGCGTGCATGTGGAGTGTGTGAGAGAGGGCTGAGGAGGCAGGAGTGGAGTCTGGCAGCTCACCATGAGTCCTGTGCCTGCTGCAGCAACCCTCCATCGCTGCACTCTATGACCTTTAGTGAGTCAGACACTCCTTTGTCTTCTTATGTGTTAGATGGAGACATGCATGCTTGCTGGGTGTTCAAGCCGTGCTTGTGTTTTGGGCGCCTTGATTAATTCAAATGCACTCTTTTCATCTTTTCCCTCTGGGTCTTGTGAGAAACGTTAAGGTCCTGACCTTATTAGGGCTTTCATCGCTTTAGGCTTGGGATCTACACAGTGAGGGCAGGGAGGATAGGGATGAGTTAGGGAGAGATGAGACGTCTCATTGTAGGGAGTGTCATGTCTTCCGTGAGCCTGATGTACTGGTGAATGTGGTTTATCCCTGGGGCAGAGAACAGGAGGAAGGTGAAGGGAATATATGGTAAGGTGAGGGGCAGTGTCACGTTGAGAATGTGGCCATGAATTGGGTATGGCAGAGGCAATTTTCCAGGCCTTGAGGAGTAGAGGTGGGGCTGTAATGTGAAGGGGGCCAGTTGGCGGTAGAGCAGGTGGCAACTGTTGCGGGTCAGGAGGCAGCTGACCAGCTAGTCCTCTTGGGATCCTGCAGGGGTGGTACCTACATGGCATGAGTGATACCATTCCCTGCCTTTTGTGTCCACAGTGGGCCACACTAGTCTACCATCCCCAGAGTCCTTTAAATATAGCATTTTGGACTTTGATATCAATCAGTTGGCATAAAAGTTGAAACTTACTGTCTGTCACTGGTGTGATGGAAAAGACATAGACAGGATTGGAATCCAGCAGAAATGACAGCCCAGCCAGGTCCAAGCTTTGGGCACTGGCCAAGCGTATTAGGTCGTTTTTTGGTTGCAAAGACAGAGACCCAATTCACATTAGCTTCAGCTAAGTTACGTAAGTCACTTAAACATCACAGTGGGTAGGGGAAAATCACCTGGAGAAGGGGAAGCTCAGCCAGCCTTGCAGCACCGCCATAATGGCGGTCAGCCCCAAGAGGCCATACCTGTCTCACCTGCGTGTGGCTTACCTGTGTGTGGCTCAGGTAAGGGCTAACTTCAGGTGTGGCTGTATGAGGAATCTAGTGAGGTTGCTGGGGCTCTGTCTCTGGGGCAGACTCTCTCTGGGTGAAAATGTTCACATGGCTAAGCAGGGTCATGTGCTCTTAACAGGTTCCTGTGGAGATGGGGTGGAGATGGGGGTGATAGGTTCTAGAAAGCAGGTCACATGGGGAGCAAAGTTATCTTGGAGGTCAACATAGAAGGATCAGCCCAAGGTAAGAATTGGAGAGGTGGCTGGGAGAGGCACCAAGTTCATCTGTGTCTTAATCATAGGTGAGGAGGCGAGGGGGTCAATAATGTTGAGCCAGCAACCTTAGGACACATGACTTCCCTGGAAGACCTTGTGCCTGTGGACCAGAAAAGGTCACTGTGGGGTGATGCATATGCAGTTGGTCTGGCTGCTGTGGCCACAGTCTCCCAGGCAGCTGAAGTGACCTCAGATGCCAAGCTCACCACCCACGGTGGCACCCTTTTCTCTGCAGCTTTTCTTGATCCTGTGGCACCTGGCCAACTGACTAGTGGTACCAAGTCTCAAGGTCATGCATGTGTTCTGGGAGATTTAGGTTTGGATTAGGCCGAGCTGATCGCTTGGCAAACCTTACAGATTCTAGAGTGAGGCATCCAGCCTAACAGGCTGAAGAGTGTCTGCCAAGCACATGTGCTGTCTTAGGGACCATCTAAGAGCTTTGTTGCCTTGACACCAGAGCAGTGCAGCTGTCCCTGTGCAGATTGGCGCCCTGGGCTGCGTGGGTTCCAATCAGGTTTCCTTCCTGACATTGTCCGTCTCCCCTACCCTGTCAACCCCTGCCACTCACAGCTCCCTTTCCCAGATAGCAAATGCTGTCTAATGAATCACCCCAAAACAAAGTGGCTCACAACAGCAGACACCTTGTTATTGCTCAGTTTCTGTGGGTCAGGAATTCAGGAAGTTCTTGTGTGGGTCAGGAATTCAAAAAGTTATTGATTTGGGCAGTCCTGATGAGGGGTCTCTCCTGGAGGTGGGAGTCAGATGGTGACTGGGGTGGCTAGGAGCTGGCAAGGACTCTCTCTTGCCACATGGCTTCTCTGTTGAGGCTAGTCTGGGCTTCCTCACAGCATGGCAGCTTAGGGCTGAATGGCTGCCTTGTGTGGGAGCTGGCTTCCTCCAGGGCAATCATCCGGAGACAGTCAGGGGGATGCAATGTTACCTTTTTTGTTGATTTTTAACCTATCCTTGGAAGTCACATGGTGTCACTTTTGCTGTACTTTATTGGTAAACAGTCACCAAAGGCCGAGCTCATTTCAAGAGGAAGGGGCCTAGATATTTCTCAATGAAAGGGATGTCAGATGTGAAGGGATTTGTTAATATGATTTAAAACCATCAGAGCTCCCCATCCCCTCCTGGTCAACCAAAACTTAAAGCCCAGATGGCTTTGAGGTAGCTGGATGTGACCTTACATCCAGGCTAGTCCAGCCTCCTCATTTTATTATACGTATTTTTGTTTACTGAAACTCAGGTACAGACAGTTGAGTGAATCATACTCTAGTTCATTGTACCTTTTTCATCATTGCTTCATGCAATGACCTCTCATATTCACTCACTCATTCATTTATGCTTCCTCCTTACCCCCACATCTTATTCTCATTTTCCTCTTCACCTTCCTTAAACAATCATTTTATTCTATTTAATGAATATCCTTTTGTTTGGTTCTTATAAATATGTATTTTAATTTGCAGGTAATCGTTGTGTTTTATCTGTTTCTGCAGAGGTCCATATGTGCTGATATGCACAGATCTCACCTCTTGCCCACTTAAGGTGAGGCAGAGACTAGAAGGGAATGACGTGCTCAAGGTCACCCAGCGAACCAGGACCGGAACAATCCTGGCCCTCTTCCCTCAGCATCTCACACTCATGTTTCCTTGTGACACCTGCTAACCACTGCAATAGCTTGAAATAAAGCTTTGAAAAAATTGTGAATCTGGGGTCCAGAGAGTGTCAGAAGTGCTCCTGTTTTCTGTCTAGTAATTGTTGTGTTGTTTTGTCTTTTGCCACAGGTTCCAACTATGGGAGCCCACGCCCCGCCCATGCCAACATGAATGCCAATGCAGCAGCGGGGCTGGCCCCTGAGCACATCCCCACTCCGGGGGCTGCCCTGTCCTGGCAGGCAGCCATCGACGCAGCCCGGCAGGCTAAGCTGATGGGCAGTGCTGGCAATGCGACCATCTCCACGGTCAGCTCCACACAGCGGAAGCGGCAGCAATATGGGAAACCCAAGAAGCAGGGCAGCACCACGGCCACACGCCCGCCCCGAGCCCTGCTCTGCCTGACCCTGAAGAACCCCATCCGAAGGGCCTGCATCAGCATTGTCGAATGGAAATATCCTTTGTGCTTTGGGCTGGGCATGCTCGTGAGACCTCAACCCTGGGGCCAGCCCTCCAAGGTTCCCTGGGCCAGACTGTGTCAGTGGTGCTGGGCTACAAATGAGGCCTCAGGCCTACTGCATCTGTATCACTGGGGTGCTGTGAAATGCAGAGTTCTGGGCTCTGCCCTAGACTTGATGAATCAGAATCTCTGGGGACAGGGCCCAGCAATGTTTTTGTAAATAAGCTGCCTGCGTTGGGTGTTTTTTCATATAAAAAGCAACGTTTGAGAAAATGAGCCTAAGAAGTTATGAAATATCATCTCCTGCAGCTGAACTTGCTCAGGGGCCCACTCACGCGTCGGGGTAACAGTCATTAGTTACATGCTGCCTCATTCCCTTCTTGCCCTCCCGTGCCATGGCGCTGGATGGTTTCATGGCCTTCCCTCTCTCTAGGGTGAAGGGGCTCAGGAGATGCAAAAGTGTAGTGTTCAGGACCCCAGCTCTTGGCTCAAGGGCCCCGGAGGAGTGAGTGGTTCTCAGCCTTGACTGCACATTCGAGTCGCCTGGAAAGTTCTAACAAACGACAGACCACACAGCTCCAGCTGAGCATAAAAGCAAACAGACAACAGCGGCAAAGTCTCTGGGTAATTCTGATGTGCAGACAAAGTTGTGAACACTGTCTGGAGCGCTCACTTTGTCCGTATAGAAACTGGCAAATGGGTCCTTCAGAGACAGTGGCTTTGAAGGGTTGGGCTGTCACTGTGGTGCTACAGGCCCCTTACCTCATCAGAATCCTGGGGCTGTAGAAACTGGAAGGACTTTTAAGCTCTGTAGATCCACCCTGACTTCACCAGTGATGAAACAGCCCTATAGGAGAGGCTCTCCAGGGTCATGTGGTCAGGAACAGATGAGGCTAGAACCCTGGTACAGACTGTGGGAATTTTTGTAATAAGAATTCATCTAGGTGGCCAGGTGCAGTGGCTCATGCCTGTAATCCCAGCACTTTGGGAGGTGGAGGCAGGCAGATCATGAGGTCAGGAGTTTGAGAGCATCCTGGCCAACATGGTGAAACCCTGTCTCTACCAAAAATACAAAAATTAGCTGGGTGTGGTGGCACATGCCTGTAATCCTAGCTATTCTGGAGGCTGAGGTAGGAGAACTGCTTGAATTGGGACCCAGGAAGTGGAGGTTGCAGTGAGCCAAGATGGCGCCACTGCACTCCAGCCAGGGCTACAGAGTGAGACTCCATCTCAAAAAAAAAAAAAAAATAAGAATTCATTCAGGCAGGACTGTCATGTCTCTCAAGGGCCAAGATGGGAGCATTAGGCTTCATCAGTGAGTTTCTATAGAAAGATTTAAAAGTCTCAGGTACTGGTTGAAAGAAGATAGCCTAGAGATAAAAGAAAGTTTCTGTTGAGCAAGAAATGTAGTTTTATAAGTATATGAGGCCAGGTGCAGTGGCTCCCACCTGTAATCCGAGCACTTTGGGAGGCCAAGGAGACTGAGGTCAGGAGTTCGAGACCAGCCTGGCCAACATGGTAAAACGCTGTCTGTGCTAATAATACAAAAATTAGCCAGGCATGGTGGCACACATCTGTAATCTCAGCTACTCGGGAGGCTGAGGCAAAAGTGTTGCTTGAACTCTGGACATAGAGGTTGTGGTGAGCCAAGATCATGCCACTGCACTCGAGCCTGGGCAACAGAGTGAAACTCTCTCTAAATAAATAAATAAATAAAATGTATGTTTGAGCCCCTCAACTTAAAAGTATTTTAAGAAAATGCAATTTGAAACAAGTGGCTGCAGCTGCCTGGCTGGCCTGCCTGAGGGGTCAAGCGTGATTTCAGTCTCCGGGGGACTGGTGGGAGGCTCGACTTTGGTCAGCTCCATAGGGCTGCTTGCATAGCTGCTCACGGGGGAGTCAGGAAGTGGGAGAGCTAAGGGCCCTGCAGGTCAGGCACTCCTGAGAGAAGGGCAGCAAGGCCCAGAGAAGCCAAAGGACTTGCCCTAAGTCACTCAGTTGGCGATTGACAGAGCTGGGTTTCAAATTCAGGTTCCCCTGACCCCAAAGTAAATGCACTTTCTATAGCCTATGCATCCGTAGTACTAGGAAGAACTAGGCAGGTCCTAGGAGATACTAGGTAGGACCAGTTAGGCACTAGGGAGGGTGTTCAGGGGCTGCAGTCCAGATGCACTGGGACATGCTGGACCTGGACCTGGACCTGGACCTGGACCTAGACACCTACTTCCTGGGTGCTATGGCCACCCCTTTGGGAAAATGTGCCTTCCCACCTGGAGGAGAGGAAGGGGCCCAGCCTTAGCACTGCTGGTGGGTGGCATTCTAGGATTGCCTGGGAGGAGTGGCTGGACAGGGAAGGAGATAGCCTGGAGTACTAGCCAGCCAAGCTCTTCTTGAAAGAGTAGAATCTGACACTGTCATTAGGAAGGAAAAGCAGTTTAAAAAGTAATCTGGGCCTCAAAAGGTGACACAGAGAACTTTCCAGTGCTGACCTGGGTTCTCTGCTTTCTGGCCAGTGGCTTTTCTTATCTGCCTGATTGCTTTTACACATGATCTTCTGTGGCTTTAGCCCAGTGCCTTTAGCATAAAGCGAAGGATGGCTAGATGATAGTCTGGATGAGGGGAGGGGAACTGATAGCACCAGAAACCCCAAGCTCAGCTGTCCCCTACTGTGGTGGAATGAGTGAGGTGACAGTTTCTAGGTGGGTGTTCACGGGTCTGGCTTGGCTGGGTTGTTTCATCCTTGTCCCACTGGGGAGAGCACAGGCACAGCTGATGGGAATGAAACTGACCAGCCTGTGGGCTCAGTGTCACTTTCCTGAGCAGGCGAGAAAAGGTTTGGGAGGCAAGAGGTGACGCGATAGGAGGGCTAAAAGAACTGCCTACAAAGACTTCAAGGTAATTTTAAAGTGGATCAGTATAGAGTAGTCCTTAAAACTGAGACTGCCTGAGCTTGGATCCCATCCTACCACTTGTTCCGTGACCTGGCTGGCACCAGTTAACATCTGATCCTTCTGTGCCTCAGTTTCCTCACTTAGAAAGTGGGGATCACAAGCATACATTCCACATGGGGCATTTCTTTAGGGTTGTAAGAATGTGCCTGGCACTGAGCAAGCTGTTGGCAGAGGGCAGCTGCTGTCCTTCCTGTCACCGGTGCCGGCATCAGCATCTGTCTCCCATCATCACCACTTGTGCCTCATCCAGCACAAGGGCAGCAGGATGTAAAGTTTAGTCAGTCAGTCTGGGTTCTGGTCCAGGCTTTGCTATTTGCCAGCTTGGGGTCTTGGACAGGCTGCTTTACTTTTCACACCTGCAAAGTTGGGAGATTGACAGGTTCACTATGTGCCATCTTTTTTATATCAGGGTAGCATAGAAAATGTTCTGCAGGAAAATAGATCCTCAGAAGTACCCACAGGGCTGAGGGAGACCAGTGCTGAGATAATCACTCGGGTTCCTCCCCGTTCAGTGTGCTGTGACCCTGACAGGAGGCTATCTGTGGCAGGGGAGTGAACACCGGACTTGGTGATTGGGAAATCTAGGCTCTATTCTCAGCTGGTGATTAACCAGCTGTGGGGCCTTGGGAAAGTTTCTCAGGCTCTCTGGGCCTCAGAAGGTTAGACTAGATAATCTCTATGGTCTCTTTCTGCCTCGATATTCATTAACTTTGTAAGTATGGATTTCCTGAGAGAATTATGGTGGTCCCTTTACTCCAGCTCTCCATCTCTCTCTTCCTCTTCCTGTGAGACTCCATGAGCTGGGCTGCAAACTTGGCAATGGGAGTGGGGTAGGTGGGGGTAGAGCTGGAAGAGCATAGACGGCCCTTCCTGGGAAGCTTCTCCTTTCTGGCCTTCCATGGGGCATGTGGGGTGGTCCCATTGGAAGGGGTATTATCACATTAGCTCATTTTTCTCTTGAGAGCATGTTCTGCTCTGAAAATGTGATGAAGAAGTCAGGGCATGGGAACCTCTGCCTGCACTGCTACTGGTGAGGGAACCTCAGGCTGTCCCACTAGAGCCCAGCGCACACCAAGGAAAAATTAGGTGGCCTTAGAATCAAAGCTTTGCCTGCTGAAGTGGGACCTCTGCAGACCAAAGGGGTTTCTGTGCTCTCTGTGAGACTCAGCCGCAAAGAGGACATAGCCTTCCTTGCCTACACTCAGGACAGATACCCTGCTATGTGCTTGAGGGTCTTCAGGATCTCTGAAACCTATTAGAGAATGAGAGAGAAGAAATGAAAACCACTCTTAACTTCAGCTTAAGAGATTAAAAATAAAACCTCCAAATTTCAATGAAACCCTGGGAAAGTGTCTCTGTCTTGGAATCCTGTTCAACCCATGTTCCCTGTTGCAGGTGGGCATGGGCCCATGGGCAGTTGGGCGTGAGCCGTGAAGGAACGGGGTACGTGGTGCAGGGTGTGCTCTTTAGAGGCAACCCCAGGCACACATGGGGGAGACTGAAGACCAATGCAATCTAAATAAATAAAAGGAGGGGAAAAAAGTTTTTAGAAATCTGTGTTTACTCTGGCACGCGACTGGCCTCCACTGCTTTTGACATATTAGGGAAAATTTTGGCGGGGACCCACTAGAAGCACTTAAAAAGGCATATGTTTCTTTTCAGAATACAAGGGGCTTGGAATGCATTGTTTAAACAAAATTCTTATGAATCTTTGATTCATTTAAAAAAATATGTAGATGTATGTTTGTTTCACTTGTGCTTTCTGTGGCATTAATTCCTTAACTCCCTTTCTCAGACCATTTGAAATAATTATTTTACTGACTATTTTTGCCAATTGTGTGGCCTTAGCGATCTATATTCCCTTTCCAGAAGATGATTCCAACGCCACCAATTCCAACCTGGTAAGTCCACCATCCTCAAGTCTCTGCTTTTTCACTTGACGGAGAACTGCGTTTGGATCACATGGATTCATGGAATGTGGGAGAGAAGTGAGACGTGTGCTTGGCATGTGCAGAAGCCCTGTATAGCTCAAATCCCGAGTGTTATTTTACTCTTTATTCAAAGCAGCACCTGTCTCATCACGGCCTGTTTTCCAAAAGAATATTCCAGTTAGCTGGTGGTGAGCTGTGTGTGTGTGTGTGTGTGTGTGTGTAGTAGCAAATCCCATGAGTGCTACAAAATGTGCTGCAAAAGTTGTGAGTGCAGGTGTTTGCTTCAGTGAACAGCTATTCTTGGGTTGTGTGTTGTTTTTACTTTGAATGCCTTTGTTCCATTGGTAGGGTTTGCTCAGGTGATCTGGAGCATTACTGCACAATAAATAATGTCTAGGAAGCTTGTAGGAATGTTTGCCCTTGCAGCCAAGATGTATTATTGAGTTAAAAAGGATTTATTTTATTGGGAAAGGCGGCTTTCCATTTGGATTGTTGAGGGGCCAGCTCTGGCAATTTGGGGTTAGAATCGGTCCATGGAAAAAGTGGAGAGTGTGTTTACTTTTGGCTGAGCTTGAAGTCATTACAAAGACTTTTGCTCCATCTAGGCATGTGAGGAAAAGAGCTCTGGAATGCAGTTGGCAAAATCGGGGCACTCCAGGATGCCCCTGTGAAAGGCTCACAGGGAAAATCCTGTCTCTTTCTCCTGCTCCATTGCAGAGACGCTGTTTCTCTTCACATGATTTCCACATGGCATGTTTGGTCATCAAAGCCACCATCTTTCCCGTGCTGTCAGCACCTTCCTCTAATTAGCATGATGGGACCGTCCGATGAGATGGTTTTTAAAAGAAGCAGGCAGCATATAGGATTCTCCTTTCCACAGCTGCCAGGCTGCTACCATCACAGGGTAGTTTTTGTGTTTTGTAACCTTTGACATTTCCCTGGGCCCTGTCAGCAAAAAAATCGGATGCACGTTTTCAACTTCTCTGCTGTTACCCTGGTTTTTACAGGTACTGCTGATGCATAGCAGGTAAGGTGTTCACAGCCTGTGGGCTGTGGTATCTTGTGGCTTGGCTTAGGGCCCTTTGTTGGGGACGGGTTCCAAAAATTTCCAAGCTGGGTACAGCGCTGAGTGATGACGTGGCTGGAGTCAGAGTGCAGAACATTGGCCTCCATCCATGAGATCATCTGAGGCGTGACCTTGTCTCTTAAGGGGCAAGAAATCTTTACTGTGTCAAAATAAATACAAGCCAAAGTGTCTCCCTGAAGCAGGAGCTCCTTCCCTTGGTTCCAGTTCTTCTCCGTGTAGCCACTTCCTCCCCCAGCCACGGTCCTCCCCAGCTTCCCACAGTTTAACATTTAATCTGCAACTTTTAAAGAGGAACCTTGGTTCCAAATAGAATCCATATCTTGTTCTTAAGCTGATGACACTTTGGGCTGCTCTAGGCCCAAGCAATGGTGAAAGTGGGCAGAGGAGTTTGGTTTTTCTTAGGTCCTAGAGATGGCCACATGTGGCCCCTTGGCTCCTTTGTTCCCAGTGGGATTAAGGGAGCCACTTGCATTGCTGAGCTAGAGGGAAGCCCTGGGCTGACTGAGACCCCTCATCTCTGGACCTCCTGGAGGCAGAGGGGCTCGTAGGAGAGGACAAGAGGTCACCCTGGACTTACTCTAGAGCTTGAGTGAGATTGCTGGGTTCAGATGACGTGGGTTTTATCACACCAGAGTGATGGAAGTATTCTAAAAGAGATGGTGGGGCTGCTTGCACAGCTGTGTAACTTTACTAAACATCATCAAATGGTGTACTAACAATGGGTGAATTCTATGGTATGGTAATGATACCTCAATAAAGCTGCAGTGACTCTTTATTCTCTGTATTCCAAAGTGTCACACTTTCCCTGGGGCAGTGAATGCTGCCAACTGAAGGTGGAGGCATCAGAAAAACCCCCCAAAACAGATGAATAAACATGATCTTACATCAGCTAATAAATCAGAACACGATTCTGCCCCATGGAGAAACACATTCCAAGTGCTATGACCCGGTCTCCCAGCCTTTGCTCTCTGCAGCATTTTGAAGCTGCAGCATCTCTGCAGATGCCTCCTTTTCAAAACACATTCTCCTCTTGCTTCTTCCAGCTTCTCTTCCCATGTCTACATGAATGTTTACCTGGCTTCTGTCCTGAGCCCTCTGATTTTCTTCTTCCGCACTCTCCCCTTGGGGAGCTCATCTGTGTCCACAGATGTTAAGTTCACTTTCTAGGCAAGTTGTTCCTAAGATGGACATCTCCAGCGCTAAGCCTTTCCAAAGGTCCGGCCCAGTGTTTCCTGCATTGGAGAGGCCTGTGGACCAGCGCAGCAACCCCTGAAGCCTGCATATCATTACAGTCCTGGAGAACCCCAGCCATGCAGACTCCGGCACCCTGGTGGATCTGATTCACATTTAGTAGTTCTGGGGCATGGTCTGGGGATATGCATCTAAAAAAAATTTCTCATAGGGCTGCTGGTGGTTAGTCAGTTTCAGGAACAACTGGCCTCTTGAGTAGAGCAGAATTCGAGTTGGACACACCTGACTTCAAATCTTGGCTTCCCCACTTTAAGATTAAGTCTGAATCTTATGAGGTTACTTAGTAATTCCAAACCTCAGTTTCCCAGCTTGTAAAATGGAAGTGACCTCAGATGGTTCTATGGAACAGCAGGGCAGGAAGTGACAGTTATATGTGACAGAATGTCTTGCCAATACCTCAAACAAGCCCCGAATGGAACTCATTCTCTCTCCCACCACACGACTCTGTCCCCCGGAAGAAAACAAAACAAAGCCCAGGCAAATGCTACTCCTCTGTCTTTCCTTGGCTGGGTCGATGGCCTTGCTGTCACACACAGCTATTTCCGACATCTTCTTCCCCTTGCCCTGCCCATCTGAGCGGGAATCGGGTTCTGGAGATTGTGATTTGCAGTGTATCACGTTTAGCCTTCTTTCTAGTCTCAAAGTCATTTGTTTAGACTTCTTGTGCCTTAGTTTCTTTATTTATAAAATGAAAATAACAGTAATGACAGTACCTACCTCATAGGGTTGTTGTGAAGATTAAATGAGCCAAAATATTTATAAAGCCCTTGGGAGAGTGCCTTAGTGAAGGCTGCGTGTTGGGTCTTGTTAATAGTGCTGGATGCTACTGTTTTGATTGTCATCTTTGTCGTCCTTGTCACCCTAACCCAGGCCCTGTTGCCTTTTTCTGGGACTCTTGCAGTCACCTCCTTCCTGCTGTTCTCCCTCTAGTCTCTCCTTCCTCTGGTCTAGCTCGTGTGTGTGCAGTCATTTGGCAAACATCTATACCAACAGACAGTCACTGTGATTAATAGGGAAGATAAACCTATAAACAGATGTTTCAAATAGGGAAAGGTCTTATAAGGGTATTAGGGTGGAAGAACCAATTCATTTTGCTGTAGGGAAAAGATTAATGGCAAGTTTCGCATAGGTTGACATGTTTGCATTGCATCTCTCAACAAGAGGATGCCATAAAAGATATGTCAGGTTGAATATAAACATGTACAAAGGCACTGTGGTCACATTCTTCAGGAGCAGAGGAAGGGGTGCTGATTTTGAGGGAATGAGAAGAGCCAGGTGATGGGGGCCTGATGGCCCATGCAAGCTCTTGGACTTAACTGCAGGTGAGGAGGAGGCTCTCAGGCTTTAACGGCAGGGGAGTGTTCTTGCACCATGAGGAATATGGCTCAGATGGAGGCCTCATTGTTTGTGAAGAGAAAAAGAAACCTTGCCAGAGTCTAGATGATGGTGACATAAGGATAGAGAGGGGGCAGTGGATTTAAGAGGCAAGCTTGTCTGGATGAGTGACCAGTTGGATATCTTAGGTGGAGGAGAGAGCTGGCTCCCAGGATATGACATGAGGAGCCAGGTGCCCTTGGCCAGGAGAAAGACTTCAGGAGGACAGTCATATCTAAAGGGCAGGGAATGGTGTGTATGATTGGTGATTGTGAAGTGAGAAACCTGTGGACACTGAGGATGGGAGATGTCCCATGGGCAGTCGACAGAGGTCTGCAGCCCAGGAGACCATTCAGGCTGAAGATGGAGGTACCAGGAGGAGAAACACAAGGAGAAGCTGTAGGCATGGCCCAGAGCACCTGCATCAGGGTGGAGCTAGAGGATAGCAGTGACCCCAGCCAGACCCTGGAGAATAGTGACGTTTTCAGAGGGTGGAGGAAGAGGAGCAAAGGAAGGGTGTACACTACCTGTCAGGAAGGCTTAGCTTGAGGAGTAGGAGGGAATCCTGCTGAGGCTGGAGTCTTAGATGCTAAGGGAACCGACAGCTTAAGATATCCAAGAGGGACTGGTTGGTAGTTCAAAACCGTGGCTCATGGCAACTCAAGACCAATGACAAGAGGACTGGCCTGACTGAAAAGACCTGAGCTTAGGGCCAAAAGTAGGAGGAGAGAATATTGATCTGTGCCAGTACCCCTATGGAGGCCCTGAAATATAGGTGCATGACAGTGGTTTGCTGAGGTTCAAGGCTTGAAACATTCCCACTGTTGTGCCAGAGCAGAATGTCTGAAATCATTTATGTACCCCAAAAATGAAGCTTGAGAAATCCTCCATTAGTGTCATAGCTTTTTTTTAAAAGATGAAAGAATAGCTATTTCAGAGTGCTGCTCCGAGAAACAGCAAAGGAGAGATGCTGCTGCACCTGCAGCTGTGGCTCTCAAGCCCTGTGGCATAAGACGGTAGAGATGGTTAAAATGCATGTTCCCAGGCCCTGCTCTCAGAGATTCTGATTCTGTGAGTCTGGAGTGGGCCCTGGGTGTCTGCATTTTTAGTAAGCTCCCCTGGGTTCTGATGCAAGTGGTTCTGAGCTGCTCTTTGAGAACAGTGACCTAGAATGTTCCCCACGGTGTGATTGGATCCACCTTCAGCTCCCTCCGCAATCAGCTCTGTCTACCCACAAGCTGCCTTTAGGATCCAAGCAGAAAGACGACACACGTCAACAGCCGAGAGCTTTCCCGCTCCATTGGGTTCAAGAATAATCTATTTAGCAAAGCACACTCACACAGTCACAGAATTAGAAAAGATTCTTCTTTTCACACACACTTGCAAATTCACATCTGTGCTTGCTCCTGCTCTCAGATTCCCTCGCAAACTCATCGGCTTCCACCCATTCTCTCGCAGGCCCTTTCCTTTCTCCCACCTGCTTAATTTAATCTCCACTTATTTTTCTAACACTTTGCTTTCTTCTGTTTCCAAGAGATGAAAAGTATTCCAGAATAGAGTTTTTTAAAAAAAGATCTCTCTGTCTCATTATTTAAATAAAAAATCTGTTTGTTTTATGCTCCATCTAACATACACTTTTGCACCCAAATCCATCATCTTTGTTATCTTTTCCTCATGCTAGTGAGGTGTAATGAAAGCTGAACTGGGTCATGACATGACGTTTCTTTCTTTAGATTCACTGCTGCTATTGGCGATGCCACCTCTCTGCAGCGCATCATTTATAATATAGCAGCTATAACCCCTGTCTACCAAGAGCTGTTACCTGGTAGGTGAATTGTCTGATGTCTGTTGAACAAGCTCTGCAAGCAGAGCCAACTCACTGTGTATGGAAAACTCCCCATTGTCTGCAAACCCTGAAGTCCACAAAGACTTGGCTTGGTTTGAAATATTAAGAGAATATATTTGGCATTTGACCTTGTGCAAAGAACAGTGCATGTATTTTGTGTAGCAAGAGCCAGGCTTGAAGTGGAGGTGAAGAGAAGAGCAGTTGAGGCCAGAAAAGGGATTGTCTTTTGGCTGGGCTTTCTTCCTTCAGAGGCTGGGAGAGGAGAAACTGTTTGTCAGAGGGGATTGAGCTCAACTAGGAAGAAGGTTGAAATGTCAGAATTGCCCGTTTATTGCTGTAAAGTTGGGGCAACAAGAGTTGCATCATAACTTGGTTGAGAGGATTAAGTAAGTTAACATGAGTAAACTTCATAGAACATGCCTAGCAGAGGCAAATATGTGTCGCTCTTTGAACTCTAAACTAGGCTGAAGGCCTTTCCCCTCTGCCTGGTCCCTGGGGGTAAGTCAGGATCATTGGCACCTTGTGCCAGCTTTGGCCTCAGAGGGTGGGAGAGGGGAGACCAAAAAACTGTGCTTCTTGGCAGCTCTGACCTAGCAAGATTGGTGTCTGTATGTGTGCTCACCCTTGCCTTCTGACTACACAGGGAGAGAAGCAGGGATCCATTACTGGCCAAAAAAGAGCCTCAGAGGGAGAGTGCTGGTAGGGAACCCCCACTCCCCTACCCCTGGGCTTTGTGTGGGAAGTGTGTCTCTTGCCAGTCTGCTCAGGAGGTGCCCTCATGCCCCCGCAGTGCTGGGTTGAATCACCCCACATGGGTCTCTGCACTTGGACCACCACCACAAGTTCTGAGACGCATCTGAGCCCTGTCGCCCCCCATGCCCTGAGAAGTGGATGAGAATGCCGGTTTAGGTTTCCCTCCTTTCCTGCAGTGAACTGTGTTTTCTTTTATCATCAGGTTTGCCTAAGAGTGAAAAGTCTTTTTGTGGGGCTTTCATGCATCAACAATAATGATGATAATGAAATGAGATTTATTGTTGCTATCTCATGTGTGTTGTCCTAATGCGCCAGGCGTTAAGGTTTGCAGAAATGCTAGGGTTATAAAATACACTAAAAGATAACTGCAGGGAGCAAGCCACATAGCTACTGTGTCATGTACAAACACCCTCTCCTGTGCTGTGCAGTGAGGTGTGGAAGGCAGGGTGGAGAATCTGGTTTTGGATGAGAGAATGAGATTGATACAATGCATTGGGAGAGGGCTTCTACTGAGTCAGGTGCCCCCTCAGATTTTCCAGCTGAATGGGTCTGAGTGGGACCTGGCTGTGGGTGTGTCTTAAAAGCTATACCGGAGCCAGAGTGGTAGGCACTGACCTAGGAAGAGAGATCTGAGCTGTGTGGCGTTAGGTCAGTCACTTACCCTCTCTGTTGGTATCCCTTTCAGCACGTTGAGTAGTGATACTTGCTTAGTCATCATAATTGCCTTTATTGAGTGACCACCAGGTGCCAGTGCTTTGCATGCAATGTTTCTAATCTCCATAACTGTAAATTATGCTTTCTATTTATTTGTTGTCTCGACAGTAGAGAACGTGTCCCTCTTGTTCACAGGTGTAGCCCCAGTGCTTTGGCAATAACTGGTACACATAAGTCTCCCCATAAACAACTGCTGAGTGAACCTTGGGTGAATGAATGGACCCTGTGAGGAGTTGTCCCTTTATTTCAGATAAGAAAGTAAAATCTCAGAGAAGTAAAGTGACTGGTGAGGCAGTGGCAGGGCTGTAGTTGGAACAGCCACAGCTTGGATTCTTTGCTCTGTTCCCTGGGATGTGTAGGGTTGCTGTGAGATAGATGTGAAAATCTTTCAAAGATTAAGCACTCTGAAGCAGTATTAACAGATTAAAACAACAACAGCAACAAAACTTGGTTTCGTTGCACAATAAATTCAGTAAGTGCCTAGTTAGCCAAAGATACTTTATTATAAGACTTCTCCAAGCCTTTAACACAATAGCAACAGACTCTGGTTATGAGTTCATACCATGTGCAGATGCTGTCCTAAGCGCCTTGTGTATAAATGCACTTAAACATGATTGTAGCACAATGAGATGTTATTTTCCCATTCTATAGATGAGCACACAGAAGCTCAGAGAATGCAAATAATTCACCCTATGAGACGTAGCTATGAAGCAAAGTCACGGCCATGTAGTTGTGGGCGAGGCATATCTGGTCTGTGTTCTCACCCATTCTGCTACAGCTGCCTCCTTGTGTGGTAAGGTGCTCTGTGAGTCCCTGGGCCAGGCAGAGAGCACATCGCCTTCCCCACTCATACCATCACAGGTGTCTTGAGGAATGGTGTTCCTGGGATCACACCTTTGGGAAATGCTGTTCTGTGGAGATGCAGTGGTTTAAAACCACAGGGGAGAAGAAAATTGTTGCCCCCAAGAACCAATGCCATTAGGAGGGTAAAGGACAGAGCTGAGCACAGGATGGGACATGTTGTGAGGCTGGTGTAGAAAAGGAGCAAAGACCACAGGACCATCTTCATCAGGATCATCGTATTTCAAACTCGATGGCAGCTTCTGGATGGGTTTGTGCTTAATCTCGTGGTCATAAACCTGCAGAGAGCCTGGGGCAATTGTTTGACTCAGTGTTTACTCACTAAATATTTCAGAGAGAGGAGAAAGCATTGTCTGCTGCTCTGCATTTGCCAGCGGATGGGAGAAGAGACATGATGATTTGAGGTCTAAATAGAGTGACACCTCTTGCTCCGTTTTTATCCATCTTTATTCATTTTTTTAGGGGGAATGTTCCAAATAAATTCATTTTTTATGTAATAGACCCCCTTTCATATACGAAACTCCTTGTAATTTAAGTATATTTGAAGGAAGACTTTCCAGAATATAAAATACAAATTCCTGGATCCTTAAAAAAAAAATCTGAACATATTTCATCCTTTTTCTGGGACTATACAATTCTTAGGAATTTCAATGATTGCACCTGTTGTAATGCTGGGAAGCTGTTGGAAGAGCTAGGCAACCCCCAAGGGGTCCTAGAACGTTCTGACCTGGGGAAGATTTGGGGTGTGCTTTTCATGCACCACTTTGTTGGGGTGTCAGCCTCCTCCAGCACCAGCCTGATTAATTTGCTCCCCCCTCTCTCCTACAGGCTTGGGAGCCAGATGATCAAGTCCATTACAGTTGTGTGCAAAGTAAGAGTAAATAGATTCTGATTGAGGACCTATAGGGCTTACTTATGAATAAAGTGCATTAGCTTTAATTTATGGGTTTTATAACATTGATTTTGGCTTCTTAGAAGCTGTTTTTTCCCTTTATTCTCTTTGTTCTCTCTGGTTTCTGTATGATTGAAGTTGTTGGATTGGTGCCTTCTGACTAATAATAATAGCAGTGGTAACGTCAACCCTTATGCTGCTGGCTGCTGGCATTGCTCTATGGTCTGTGTGTTAACTCATTTAGTCCCCTCAACTACCCCATGAGACCTTTCTTATAATTGTAATCATCCCATTTTAAAGAGGAGGAAGGGGCACAGGGCAATGAACTAACTTGCCCAAGGTCACATAGCTGTGAAGCATTGGAGCTGAGATTCCAGCCTGGGTGTGTGGCTCCCAAGTCTGTGCTTTTAACTGCTATGGCTTGTGGCCCCCCACTAAGGTGTAAATGGGAGGGGTATTTTGCTTTGAATATGCTCCTTTAATTTTCAGGCCCTCAACTAGAGTTTATGCTGTCTTTACCAAGAGGACCAAGGGAGCAGCAACAATGAAGGAGGGGGTGAATGTCCTCAGGCTGGGTGGTGTCTGTGGGGTGTCTGTGGGGACCCCTTTGGAAAGCATAAGGGGTAGGCAAAGGGAGGCTTTTTCATCTCCTGCTACCTGAGAGGTAGACTTGGTTTTGAGGCCATATTTTCCCAGGGATCAGTAATTCATATTACCTGAGATCCTCATCCAAACAGGCCCCCAGGCCCCCTCCTAAATAGATGAGAACCTCTGGTTGGGGTGAGGGAACCCAGAATCAGTCTGACTTTCTGAGACAAGCTTAAAACTTGAAGGACCCTTCTCATGGATGGAGTCCTTGGAAGCAGATCCTGGGAGCTGCCTGGGCCTGCATTTGAACTTGGGGACTTCATGGGACCCATGGGTCATTGGCAGGGCTGAAAGCATAAGATGAGGGGAGGACCCCCATGGCACCCAGCCCAGTTGAGACATGTACTCCACTCAAGCTGAGAGGCTCCACAGATTCTGCCTGTGCACTCCAGGCTCCATTGGAGACATGGAAACATGATAGAGCTGTGTCCTGAACGCCAGCGTGTGAGATGGGTAGTAAGAGAGTGCTGAGCTGCGTGTCAGAACCGTGGGTTCTGGTTCCAGTTCTACCCCTGCCTGGTACACTGGCCTTGTTACTTCACTTCTCTGAGTTTCAGGTTTCTCAACTGTGAAATAAAGATAATAATTCCTACCTCACTGAGTTATGGCAAGGGCAAATGGGAGTATAGATAGAAATGCTCCAGCCAGCTCTACTAATGGGTACACACACACACACACACACACACACACACACACACACACACTAGCTGGGCATGGTGGCTTGTCTCTGAAGTTTTAGCTGCTTGGGAGGCTGAGGCAGGAGGATTGCTTTAGCTCAGGAGTTCAAGGCAGCGGTGAGCTATGATTATATCAGGGTGATGGAGCGAGACCCCATCTTATTTTTTTAAATGCTCTGGAAAAATGCAAAGTGCCATATAAATTTAGAGGTATTGTCATGATCATTATTAGTGTTATGATTAAAACTAGACAGAGATATTTATCTCTAAAATATTTACTCTTTTTCTGGCACATTCCTCTATGAACCTTTTTCTTTAGCCTCTTCTCAAGATCACTTAGACATGCAAAAGAACTAAAAGCCAAGTTCCAAATTTAGTTTCTGACCTTTCCAAGATGGATGGTGAGTGGTGTGGCCATAACCTGCCTGCTGCCGAGAGCCTGGCAGGGCTGCTGGGGCTTGGGAGTGCCAGGCCAGCGGACCCTGGACTTTGTGTGCAGGCCCGGAGCAGACACAGCCCCTCACCAGGTGCCCTTGATTGGAGCTCATGCAGACCACTCCTTGTTTTCTTATTGGGTCTAGCTGAACTTCGGCACAGCTGAGTGTGGCTACTGAGCAGTTCGTTTGGTACTTTCCTCCCACTTGCAAAGCCTTTCTCAAATGCACAGCAGAAATGATGGGAAAACCCCAGGGCTTTACCCTCTGGGCTCTCGGGCACACAGTCAGAAATATGGCCTGGGGCAGCCTCTGTCTCTGGTGGCTTTGAGTCCTGAGGAACAGGGTTGGGCATCGAGAAGAAGGAAGGCCAGGATATCCGGGAGGAGGATCTCACGTCTGCACAGAGGCTTCGTCAGATCTCACTGGAAGTGCTATGGTCCCTGTGGCCAGGCCAGCTTCACAGGGCTGGGGAGCATAAGCCTTGGGGCAGCCTGTGCCTGCAGATGGAGCCTGGTTGTGTGGGGGAAGGCAGGTGGCAGGTGGTGGATGTTAGGCTTGAGGGCTGGGCTGTGTGCGCAGCTCACAATGTGGAGGTGCTTGAACCCTGGCAGTTGGGCAGGGTTGCTAGGGATGGGCCTTGTGGGTGTCGAAGGTGTCTAAGGCCAGGACCTGGCCCCGAGTCCCACCTCTGCCAGACTGACCAGAGAGAGCAGGTAAGAGAATGACCAACAGCAGGCCAGGGTCACGTCACATTCCCTGCCCATCAGAGGAATGTTCCAGAGGTTATCCCGGAGAAAGGTGAAGCCCAGCATGGCCTTTCAGCCCTGTGATCTCTGCACACATTGTCCCCCTTCTGCCATGAGTGGAAGTAGCCTGAGTTCCTCATCAGAAGCAGATGCTGAAGCCATGCCTCTTGCGTAGCCTGCAGAACTGTGAGCCAAATAGGCCTCTTTTCTTTTTTAGTTACCCGGCCTCATGTATTCCTTTATAGCAACACAAATGGACTAAGACGATCCCCAAGGCCCAGACTCGGAGTCCCTTCTTGTAGGGCATTTTCTCTGATCCTTCATGGCTGGCTTTGGTGCTGCCCTCTGTTTCCATAGCATCCTAGATGACCCTTATCTAACTAAGCAAGTTTAATCTCCTGCTTACTCATCTGTGTCTCTCACTGTATTTGTTTTCTGGCACTGCTCTGAAAATACCACACATTTGGTGGCCTAAAACAATAGAAATCTATTTTCTCACAGTTCCAGAGGCCAGAGTTTCAAAATCCGGGTGTCAGTAGCATTGGTTCCTCTGGGCACTCTGGGGGGTGTTCTGTGCTCCTCCCCGACTCCGGTGTGGCCGGCAGTGCCTGGCATTCCTTGGCTTCTAGGCACATCGCTCCAATCTCAGCCTCCATCTTCACGTGGCATGATCCCCTGTGTGTTTTGTCTCTCTTGCCCAGCTTTCCCTCCTCTGATAAGGACAGCAGTTCTTTGATTAGGGCTCTTTCACCCTTGAGGAACTTCATTTTCTCAAGATTCCATCTGCAGAGACTCTATTTCCAAATAGAATCCAACTGAAGCTCTCACCAGAAACGAGCCCTGTGCAAGCAGGAATCACATCACACAGATCCGATGCAGTACCAGGGGTACAGCTGGAGCCTTGTGTGTGTCTGTGAGGGCAAGGCTGGGCTGCTAGAGTGTTTCTTAAAGGAAGATGTGCTTCAGTGTGGATCCTGGTCTTGACTGGGCCGCTGCCCTTGCCTGTTAGCTCCAGATAGGGTGGGCTTCTGTGCCATTTACAGCATAGCTGCCTGAAGGACAGTGGCATGTTTGGCAGAGGAGATCTCTTGCACTTCTGAGGGCCTCCAATTATAGCTTAGTCCTGCAGCTTAGCACCAGTGCCTCCCCATTCTCTGCCTCTTCTGTCCACTAGCCTCAGACATGCACCCTAAGATGGGAGGATGCAGAGTATGGACTGGAGGTGTGGACGCTGAGGCCGCTCCCAGGCCACAGCAGGCCTTGTGCGATGAGCCCTGGCTTCTTGCTTCTGGCTCCCTAAGTACTGAGGCTATCCAGGGAAGGGCTGGCCTCCTCCCTGGCTCTCAGGGTGCTGTGAATCAGGTTTGGCAGGGGTCTCAGCAGGGACTTATCTCTGCCACAGTTCAGTCCAAACAGGGTGAGCAGTTCTTAGTGGACCCAGGCAGCTTGCTCCACACCCTTTGGAGGGCGTCCCTCCCTGCAGACCCCTCGCTCACTGCCCATGTGGCTTGTGTCATCATCATGTTTTGGCAGAGCACCTGTCCCATAATCAGAGAACCTATGTCCTGGGACAGGGACAGGCCCGGCTCATTCTAGGAACAGTCACGGGGTGGGGGTGGGGTGGATGATTTGCAGAATGGTTGGAGACCCTCTAGCAAGAGGATCAATTGTTCACGGCTGTGAGGTGATTTATTTGGGGTTGCAGACAGAGGCCTCTCAGTCACTCTTGGTTTGAACTTGGTTCTTAACACAGTTCCCGAGACATAGAAGGCACTTGATGAGTATTTGCTGAACGAGTAGGTGAGGAAGAGAAGCTGTTCATGGACTGGGAATTCTGGCAAGGTGTGGCATGGCTGTGAGAGCACCAGTGAGAGGCCAGGGGGCCTCCACCCCCAGCTTCTCTCTGCTCCTCACCAGGTGGGTGACCTTGGGCCAAGTGTCTTTGCCTCTCTTTACCTCTGTTTGTTCATTTTTCATAATCTAGGAGAGGAGTATGTTCAGAGGATTCTTTTATGTAGTCTTTTGCCTGACAAGTAGACCATTTGACTAGACATCAGCACATTCCTTCATGCATTCATTCCATCATATTTATTAAATGCCTACTGTGTACCAGGCTATTTGCTGGAAATGCAAGATGTGCAAAACCAGGCGTGCACAGGGTCTCTGCCCTCATGGAGCTTATGTTCTTATGATGCCAGTCAGTAAGCAACTGGCAGCTTCACACAGCCAATGCTTTCAGAGCATTGTGAATATTAATACTATGGAGAAAGTAAAGGAGATAATGAGATGGAGAGTTCTGGGATGAGGGCCCACCTGGAGTAAGTAGGCAGGGGGGTCTCTCTGAGTAGGTGGCATTGGGCTGAGAGGTGGTGATGAGATAGGCAGGCTGTGGGCAGACCTGGGGAGGAGTCTGCAGGCAGGGGACAGTAGGGCCAGGACCTTGAGGTGAGCAGGGCCCACTGTGGCTGCTGCTCAGGAGGGTGGTAAAGGAGGATGTGAGTAGGGTTGGAGGGGCAGACCGGCTGAATTATGTGGACCAGCGTGAGGAGTTTGTTCTGAGTGTGACGTTGGCAGGTCTGTGTGCTTCCCAAGGCTCCAGAGGAGCAGGGAGGATCTGGAGGAGGGTTAGGAAGGTAGCAGAGTTAGGCAAGGGTCATGGCCTTGACTTGAGCATTCCCAGAGTGGCTGATGTGGTTGCCAGAGGGCCCAGCCAGAGCTCACTAGGGAAGAAAGCCCTGGGTGATGCGAGCTGCCATTTTTTTGAAGGGAAGTCGGTCATGGAAACATGTCCAAGGGACCTGTCGGAATCTTCTGGATACAAGTCTCCTGTGGAAGAGTTTTTCCTGTCTCTTTTCTGCACACTGTGGGCTTGGCCATCCAGCCTTCATTTCTCTGGCAACTTCTCTACATCCAGATCCACAAGAGAAACCTTTCTGGTAAACCCGTAAGGGCTGCAAGCTCCATAATGAGCACTGAAGCCCCTTGCCAATGGGGACTGTGAGGTTCCAGAGGATTGGCCCATGTAGCAGGCTGCTCCTCAGTGCCCCTGGCCCTGGGTAGACTTTGGCCTCAGGGGAAAAGAGTGTGGAGACAGAGCTCTGGCCACCCAGATTGCTGTATATCTGGAAGTGCTTGGCCCCTGTTTATCTGGAAAACAGGGTGAGGCAGACTGCATTCTCAAGCTCAGCCCTTTTCTTTATGGCAACTGGGGTGGTGACCAGCCCAGTGTAAGCCATAATAACCCAGCCCGAATGAGGATACCATAAAGCTGAAGCCAGGCAGCTTT
Source organism: Callithrix jacchus (assembly GCF_049354715.1). Classification (NCBI taxonomy): domain Eukaryota; kingdom Metazoa; phylum Chordata; class Mammalia; order Primates; family Cebidae; genus Callithrix; species Callithrix jacchus. Next base: position 15,366,642 of record NC_133510.1, read on the forward strand.
TTGAAGGGATGATGTGGGAAGGGTATTTACTCCTTTCCAGCATTCCTTCATTTGAGGAGCACTGCCTCCTTGGCACAAGACTCTGTATAGGGGAGGCAGCAATGAGCAGGGAGGTCCCTGCTCTGGCAGGGACAGCCACCACCTGGCACGTGACCGTGGCAAGGAAGCCTGATGCTTATGAGTGATGCAGTGTGCAGCTCCGTGCCTTACACACGTCACCTCCCGCCATCTCCCGAGGACCGCATGGGGCGGATCATACAGTCAGGCACTGCATAGCAAGGTTCCCATCAACAACAGAGCACGTGTACCATGGCGGTCCCATAAGACTGTCAGGGAGCCAAAACCTCACTGTCTTCTCACCATCATAATTGTGCAGTGGCACATATTACTTACATGCGTGGAGGGGTGCTACTGTAAACAAACCTACTATGCTGACAGTCAGTCTGCACGGTACCCAATACTTGGTAATAATAAATGACTGTTACCGATTTATGTATTTACTATACTTTTAATTGTTATTTTAGAGCATATTCCTACTTATTAAAACAAAAGTTAACTGTAAAACTGCCTCAGGCAAGTCCTTCAGGAGGTTGCCAGAAGAAGGCATTGCCATCATAGGAGATGCAGCTCTGTGTGTGTTCTTGTCCCTGCAGACCTGCCGGTGGGACAAAATGCGGAGGACAGTGATGCTGATGACCTGACCTTGTGTAGGCCTAGGCTAATGTGCACATTTGTGTCTTAGTTTTTAACAAAAATTAAAAGTTAAAAAAATGTTACAAATAGAAAAAAGCTTATAGAATAAGGATAAAAGAGAGAAAATGTTTTTGTACCGCTATACAATGTGTTTGCGTTTTAAGCTGAGTGTTATTTCAAAAGAGTCAAAAGTTAAGAAAGATTAAAAGTTTTGTAAGGTGAAAAAGTTACAGTAAGCTAAGGTTAATTTTTGATTGGAGAAATAAAATCTTTAAAATGAATGTAGTGTAGTCTAGGTGCACAGTGTTTGTGAAGTCCATGGTAACGTGCTATCGTGTCCTGGGCCTTCACATCCACTGACCACTCACTCATGACTCACATAGAGCAGCTTCCAGTCCTGCAGGCTCCACTCATGGCAAATGCCCTATAGAGGTGCACCAGGTTTTACCTTTTATAGCGTAGTTTTGTTGTACCTTAGCTATGTGTACACATGTTTAGATACACAAATACTTACCACTGTGCAACAGTAGCTACAGAGTTCAGTACAGTCCCATGCATGATCTGTCGTCTAGAGCACTAGGCTGTAGCGTACAATCTGTGTGTGTCGTAGGCTGTGCCATCCGGGTTTGTGTAAGTGGACTCTGTGATGTTCGCACAACAACGAAGTCACCTAACGACTCATTTTTCAGAATGTATCCTTGTCGTCAGGAGATTCAAGACTATAATTAGGGGTAAACTTTAAAGGACTTTGTTGAGAAGACCATTCATGTGGGGTTGCCTGGATTTTCTTGGCCCGTGGTAGCTCCCCTAGTGATGCAGAGCCTTCCTATAATTTTTCTCCCCACCCTGCCCAAATGCCCACCGTTTCGATTTGCTATTTCATCTCTTCTCCCCACCCAACACCTGGTGCTATGTACATGCTGTCTATGAGCAAGTTGTGTCTTTAGTTTGCTTTTAGCTGTCTGAAGACGTCTTACTGTGAATCTATAATCACTGGTGTTGGTAGCGGTAGCCTAGTTGGTCCAGCCAAACCCAAACAAAGATGAACCGAGTCCTGCTCTGTTGCTTGTGGTAGCACCATGTGTGGGCATGCAAGAGAAATAATCCCTCCTGTGTAAACGTTGAGAAAACAGAACTAAGACACGTGGAAAAACTAGGAGCTATGTGCAGGATTCTGACTGTAATGTGATTGTTAGCCAAAAACGCAGTGGTTAGCATGAAGTGGAGTGGCGGGAAAGGGTTTCTTGGAAGAAGCTGGGCTTGAGTGCCGTCTTGAACGGTGTAAAGGAATTGTCTGGACCAATGGTAGGAGTGCTGGGATTCTAGGTAAGGAAAAGAAGAGATACCATTCTGTGTGAAAGGTATCATTTTGACATACAAACATGGAATTTCCAAAGTTTAGTCTAAGATCATTCTTGGGGTAGTCTTTCATTCATTCAAAATTATCTATCGAGCACCTACCATATATGAGACACAGCAGTGCTTGAAACATACACAGTTCCTGCCTTCATAGGGCATCCTTCTAAGGGAGACAGGTATTCAGTATCTATTTAAATAATTATTTATTCATTTATAACTCACCTCTAAAATGCTTAGGTTTGGGGTGTGACTACATTTGTTTTAAATTAATATTTTACCCATGTTGCTGAAAAAGCAAAACCCAAACTTAGGATCACTTTATTTCATGGAAGCGGCGGCTGTCTCATGAAGATGACATTTGTCTTAAATTATGATTGAAAAAATGTTTTAGGGTACACTGTTTGTGGAGTTTTTCAACCTGCTACAGTGATCCCCCTGGGTCATAAAACTTGAGACTTGCTGAATGAAAGGGATAAAAGAGTGAGAAGGACCCATAAATCTTCATGGGGAAGAGACTGTGTCTGTTTGAAGCAAAACCACACCTGTTGTGAGGGACCAGGAGAGGCTTCTAGGAGGACAGAGAACATACTGGGGGAAAGAACTGAGCAGATATTCAGTGCTCTGCTGTATGGAGGTGGACAGGAGGGCAGCACTACCTTGGAGAGATTGTTAAACTGAAAACTCAATGTGCATGCACAGAAAGTGTATATGTGTAAGGCTGTTTTAACTGTTGGGGAGATGCTGAGCTGCTAAGAGCTGCCTGCTGTCATTACCTATTAGCAAGACTTTAAATTCTGACTTGCTGAAGTCATATTTCCCCCTGTAGCTGGGCATTTCTAGTAAAGCTTGTTTATTTTTGTAAAAAAAAAAAAATGGTTATAGTTACTTTATCCTTTTGGAATTGGAAGAGCTTTCTGCCTGAATAAATTTTTTTTTCTTTTCATTTTCTCCAATGTGGAATTCCTGGTTTTGGCCTTTTGGAGCTAAATAATAAAACCCTTTGTTTATTCTGCTGGCTCTTTGCTTGTGTTAGAGCTGTTTTATCTCAAACATTTGTAATTCTATAAATTGAAATCAGCTTTTCTTACACTTGTGGATTCCTTTAGATTTGAAATCTATTCTTGGTTGTGTTTATAGCTTCAAAACGCCTCTTGTAGATTTATACATGTGTTTGCTTGCTCTTTTATTTTGTCATCATTTGCTCATTTTATTACCATTTATTGAGTGCCTACTATGTACCAGGCACTTGGCAAGGGGCGTTCTGTGAGAGACGGCATGGTACCTATGGGCCTAAGTAGTCCACAGGCTTGTGGGGAAAACACTAGATTAATCTTGATTACTATAAATGTCAAGTATGGCCAAGTGTGGGATTTCACGGCAGGCATGAAATTTCCTGGAATTTGTCTTTCTTGCCTCAAATTGCTGGATAGTCATTTTATGCTGGTGATGTTTTAAAGGCTCTGGAGAGGCCCTGCGGTGTAGAGGAGATGCTCATCTGACACCAGAAATGCGAACCTGGCTCTCTGCCCTTAGGCAAGTCACTTAACCTTCCTGAGCCTCAGTTTCCATCTGTCGTTTAGAGCTGATTATACCTACTTAACTCCCAGGCTTTTTGTGAGGAGCATTATCTCATTAGAGATAATGTTTTTAAAAGCTCTTTGTAAATTGTGTAGCATTCAAATGGAAGGTATTGTTATTTTTATTATTGAGTGCCTTCTAATTCAACACTGGGGTGGTAACAAAAGAAGAGAGGGGTTATTATCACCCCTCTGCCCTGTCACTGTGGGGGTGTTGTTGAGTGTGTTTGAATTGGAGCAAGGGAAGGTTCTCACCCTCGAGGAATATATGATCAGATTAGAGAGGCAAGAACCAGTTTGAGAACCAGGTAATGGCAGTTGAGAGAGGGCTCAAGAATCTCTCTGGGCCTTCCTAGCTCCACAATTCTACAGTGGTAATCAGGAAAGGCTTCACTTGGGAAGTGGTACTTGAGTGAGGCTGTCATCAGCATAGGAACCAGAATCATCTTTGTCTGCTCATCATGGTAAAATAAACATTGATTGAGTAGCAGTATGTGGCAAGGGACTCACACATGCATTTTCATTGAGGAGTCAGGATTCTTGCATCAAAAATGATAAAAAATGGTACAAATGGGGCAGCCCCAGGCCTGAGGTCTTTGGGAAAGGTGTGGGAGAGGTGGTGGGCACAGGCCTAGGGAAGGGCAGGATTTAGACAAAAGCAGTTATTGGAAAGGTATTCTGTTTCTGCTTATTGACAGCCTTAATTACTGGTTTTCCCATTCAGCTGGAAAAGATTGCTTTCTGCTCTCAATACCCCATTCTGTTTACCTGCTGGTGGGCACAGCGTCAAACAGCCAAACTCATGTAGCCCTCTTCACCCTTTCTCCTCTTTTCTGCAGAACGGGTTTTGTTATGATTTGGCTGTGATTTTTCAGGCCCTTAATCATCCAAGGCGAATGTCTAGGGGTTAACTGGACTCAAGCAGGGCTGAGAGTTGGGGGAAGTGGGAAGAGAGGGAAAGGACAGCCTGAGCCCTTCCAGACACAGGCAAAGGAGCGAGGACAGACACAGCCTCCCTGAGAGCTCTCCAACCCCTCCAATTATCAAAGCAAATCAATGTCACTCTTAAGTCCTGTCTCCTTACCAGCTCTATCCCTTTTCCTGTCCTTATCTCTAGGTCTATACATTCAGGGCTTAAGGATAAGGATGGCATCAAGGGAAATTACCACAAACCGATCACTGAGAGAGAGCGGCAATCCCCAAAATGTTGTGATTTGCTTGTTTAATGTTTCAGGAGCTTCAAAGGAATTGAGCAATTGAGATTAAATTTCAAGAAGTAGGGTTGACTAGAGAAAGAGGAAGGTTAGAAACAGCGTGCTATAGAGGTTGAAGGTGGAAGTAACTGTGTTTTAGCCAGGCCAGGCTTCCTTTCAGGCAGTGTGTTTCTGTATGATGTTAATAAATGGTAAAGTTATTAACCACTTCCTTAGGCAACTTTGGGGAGTGAAATGCTAAATTTGGGCAAAGCCGACATCTAGCTTTATTGGTATTGGGGCTTCACCAGAATTATCTGCTGTTAAATACTTATAGGGACCTGTTGCCTCTTTGTGACAAATGTTACATAATTTCCATTAACTGCATTATTGATGGACAAAGCAGAAAGGTGAGAAAATGGAGAGAATAAAGATTGAATGAGTGTCATAATTAACTGGAGGAAGAAGGAAGGTAGAAGTGGAGAAGAAACATGTATCTGAGCATAAAATGTAAAAGAAAATTAATGAAAATACGATGGTCAGACTGGAAGGAGAGAAAATGTGAATTCCAGAGTGAAACAAGACTTCTTCCTAGTCTCTCAAACCTTTTGGGGGTCTTTCTTAGGGGTTAATAGGCAGCAGGTTTTCACATAGGTGAAGTATTTTGAAAAATCCACCTCTTCACACTTGAGTTTTCAGGTTCTTGATTTATAATCCTAGGATTACCATTGTCAGTTGTGCAGAATCCCATTGGAAAGCAATATGCCATCAGTACATCTGGTAACAGGAGGATACTACGAATGGAAATACAGTATATTTATACAACTTTTAGGACTTTTAAAAATTGTATGTTTACATTCACCTATACACATACATGCACACTAATATAAAACCTGTCAAATTTTCCAAAAGTTTTTGAAATAATTAACATTTTAAAGTCATAAAGAAATCTCTGAAGGGACTTTAGAGTAAAGAAAGATGTGGGAAAAAGCCAAAATACATCACTCTGCAGCAAACAAATCATCCACACAACCACAGAAATCTCTGATAAATCTCTTGTGAACTGAACTCCCTCTAACCTGACGGTTCTTCTTTGGAAACTTTGTCTCTGTCTCTCGTATTAAAATATTGCCCTGAAAAGACCTGCCATGGAGATATTGATCTCACTTATGGGCAAGAAGGCATCTGAACTTATCTTCCAGCCATGGCTCAAAGATTGCCAATGGAAATCCCTGCTGTACGAATTTGTATATTTAATCAAACTCTTTCCATGGCCAGGCCAGGCTCCCGGGGTTCTGGGTCATTTCTTCCCTCTAGCTGCCATTTACTTCAATCATACCAGTAACAATTACCACTGCATTCTAGAGCATGTATTATATGCCAGGAACTTTGAATTTGTAATCTTTTTGTTTTTTTTTTGAGACAAGCTGGAGGGCAGTGGCACAATCTTGGCTCACTGCAACCTCTGCCTCCTGGGCTCAAGCGATCTTCCCACCTCAGCCTCCCAAGTAGCTGGGACTACAAGGCATGTGACACTATACCCGGCGAATTTTTGTATTTTTTTGTAGAAACAGTCCTGTTGTATCGCCCAAGTTGGTCTCAAACTCCCGGGCTCAAGCTGTCCTTCCACCTCAGCCTCCCAAAGTGCCTTCCCTCCCCGAGGTTTGGAGGAGGTGCCTTGGGACCTGTGCTTTTTTGGCTCTGTGCACTAGACGCAGTCCTGTGGGCAACCTGCCCTGTCTCCCTGGGACTCATTGTGTTGCAACCTCTCTGGACCATTGCTAAAATTTTATTTTTTTGACCTTTCCAGTGGATCATCTACAGAGAATTTGATTTTTCCTTGGGTCATCTGCAAAGACTTGGCAAGTGATGTCTTGTCTCTGGGGAGATCTTGCGGATCACCTAAGCAGCAGAGGATGACATGTGGGGCTAATGTGGAATTAACCAATAGACTGATGAGTTTGCTTGATCTGAGAACTCACAAACGACACTGAGGAAGAAAGGGCAGCTCTGACCCATCTTGGGATTTTGCGTTTTGTTCTTGTGACGCTATGGAAACGATCAGATGAGTGCACACGTTCAGCCTCATGCCAGGCCGGTGTGAAGAATCAAGCTAAGTATGCATCCTTCCGAGGTGCAAAGCCAAGAAAAAGAAAGAGAGGCTGGTGACGTATCACAGAAAATGTCATGGTCCTTCCTGGACTCACTTAAAAAGCCCGAGACCCATTTAATATTTTGATTGCAAGACTTATCTCTCCTGGATGGCGTTTTGGAAAGCTGGAGTTTCGGACAGTCCTGGCTGTAGGAGAGTACTCTGCTGCTGTGAGTATTCCGCTTTAGGAATGTTCATCGCAGTAGAGAGCAGACTACTGACTTTTCTGGTTTTCAACAGTATCTTACTTCTCCTGAACATGTATTAACTGTCTGCTCTATCAGAGAACTTCTCAGATTGGGACTGCCCATGTGTAAGAGACAGTGACCTGAAATGCAGCGCGAGAGAAGTTTCTTTTAGTTGAGGGCAGAAGGTGGGACCCAAGCTTAAGAGAGACAACACCAAGTAAGGAAGAATAGCTCTCACTGGGCATGTGTGGGACCTAGGCTGGAGCACAGCCCCAGGAAGGGCTGGTGGTGGTGCTGGAGGTCTGACTTGGAGCCCAGGCTGAAGTAGAATGTCAGCACTGCCAATAGCCCAGGAAAGAGCTAAAAGGACCAAACTGGAATTATGAGTCAAGACTGGGTAGGAGGCAGGAAGCAAAGATGAGAATCCAGGTCATTTTAACTGGTGATGGATAGGGTGTCCAGGCCCAGAGGCACTAGTAAGGGGTCAAGGACCCAGCATGGAGACTGGGTAACAGAGAGCCATGCTGTGCTCATGGAATCTGGGCAGCGAGAGTAGCAGCTCCCAGAGGGGCTGGCTGGCAACCCTTTATATCAGCTTAGGAACTTTACATGTTGGTCAGGAGCAGAGATGCAGTCCCAGTTTTGACTGGCCTGGAGCTTGCAGGTTGAGGTAAGCCCGTGTCTGGCTGCAGTGTAAAAATGACATGGGGAATAGGATGGGTCTTGTCCTTGGTCTCTAGAACAGCCACTGTATGGAAGAAAGAGGTAGAAGGCAGGTGTCTATCAGCTGACATCAGCAGAACTCAAGAGGAGTGAGTGTCCATCCATCCCCCAGTCTCCCACCATTCTTTGGGGAACAGGGCAGAGGGAAGACAGAGGGGCATTCCAGGACAAGGTTCACGCACCCAGAATGTGGAATGCTCACCAAAGAAGCACAAGAGCACTGCTCACATCATGATATTCTGCCCTCTTAATTCCCAAACAGGGCTCCCAGCCTACAAAGCAGCTTTAATCACAGCAGTGCACTCCCTCTCCTCTAGAAAGTTAGGTGGCTTTAAAATAGGTAAGGCTAATTTCATTCCTTCTGTGAGTTCTGATGAAAAGGGCATTTGGCGAAAAGCATGTGTGGGCTGGCATGCAACAAACACTTCTTTGCATTGCTGTTTTAAAGACAGTGACACAGAATCAAAATGTAACCTGCCAGTTTAAGTTTTCATTTTCCTTCTGGTTCGCTCCTTCTTTGAGAAATAGAGATTGGAAACTGTCTCTACCTCTCTGATTTTCTCACTCTGAGCATCTTTTCCATTAGTAGAGTGCTGTATAAGGTACAGTGCACTTGGGAAATGCCTCTTGGGAAGGTGACATGTAAACACAGTGGTCAATGCCACTTCTGGGCTGGTGCCAAGGCCTGTAGCAGCCTGTGTCTTTGGGTCCTGCATGCTTCCTTTGTGTTGGCTGGTTCCTCTGGCTGAGTTCACTGTTGGTCTGTCTTTGACAATTACGGAGAAGCGTGGCAGTCACAGCTTCCCTGAGTTCTGCTGAACTCATGCCCTTTGTTCACAACACACTCTACAAGTGGTGCGGGATTCCTGTGGCCACAACTCAACTCAGCTCAGTAGAATCAAGGTTTATGGATCATCGGAGCTAAAAGAAAACTTCCAGATCAGATCATCTCATCCAATTCCCTGACTTTACAGAATGAGGAAACTGAGGTGCAGTAAGATTTTGCCCAGGTCCGAATAAAATGGAAGACACTCTTACCATAGCCAGGGTTCTTTGTATCTACCACTGGCTGACCAGTGTTAGCTAAAAAAAAGGATCTGAGATGGCAGGATGGGTGTCTGAGGAGCCATTTTTATAGGTTTTTATAGACGTTTGCATAGGTTTGGAGTAGGAAAACCAGAAATAGTCTTTCCCTTTTCTGGAGCAACTCTGCATAGAAGACTCACTGGCTTTGGACTCTGTCCCTATCACATACATTTCAGCAGCCAGGCCAAAGCATCTGGCTGGGAGGCTGGGTACGTCTCAGCTAGAGAACAAATGCTTGTCATAGAATGAGTTGTGAAGCTGGGCAGAGAGCCAGGTTTGCAGAGATGGCTTTGTATTGATGGAGAAGGGAGATTTTTACCTTGTCTTGGCCTCCATCATGATGGGAGTGCTACAGAAAAGTACAGATGACAACAGGTCACTCTGGGAGCCACACATGAAGCCTGTCTTCCTCCACCACAAATACATAAGTCAGTGGACCCCCCAGGAATCCCTTCTGATGCATGGGTGGATGAGCCAAGGGCTGGGCAGAGGCCATTTCAAGAGCTTAATACTTGCCAGGCATATCCTGAACCAGTGCTGCCACAGGGACAGAGTATGCCTCTGGGAGATCTGAACCAAGCAAGGGTGTGGCAGCCAGCGGATGACTTACAGTCAGCCTCTCTGGGCAGCTTTTAAACCCTGGTGTTTTTAATGCCTTGACTAGTGTGAGAAACTGGAACTCAGTCTCATTGCTATTTATGGTAATGGTCATTTAATTTCAGGAAAACACCAACTGTGCCCTTTCCTAGATAGCCACATTGCAATGGACCACATCATGGCATGCATGTTTTTGTAGGGGTTGTTCCTACAGAAGAGGGCACAGATGCCACTTGTGATAGAAATGACTAACTGCTACCCCATGTCTGTTCTCTACCTCTTTCTTAGTGATAAAAGCTTCAGCTGGGCACATGACTGCCTAGAATGAAGAAGGACATTCTCTTGTAAGCTAAGTGAGGTTGTGTGACTAAGTTCTAGCTAGTAGGAGGTCAGCAGAGGTGATGCATGTGACTTCTGGTTTGTGCTCTCAAAGGGAGAGGCATGCCTGCCCTTTGCCTTTCTTCCTTCTGCTGCTGTGATGCCTTCATGGTGAGGAGCCATTTTGGATCACACGCCCTTTCCAGGTGGTGGAGCAGCCATTCAGAAGGCAGTGACACCTGGGGGAAGGCTTCCAAGGGAGAGAATAAGTAAATGTCTCTCATGGGGAACCCCTGTTGTTTTGGTCTCTGTCAACTACAGTTCAATTTGTAACAAGTTATGCCCTACTTATTGGGAACTTTGATTTTGAAAACAAAGAAATTAAAAAATTAAGAAATAAAAATAAAACAACAGATAGCACTTGGATAAGATGGCCAAGAGTCAGGACAGGGAACCAGAAGATGGAAGTGCCTTGTTTCTCTTTCTTCTCTTTCTGGTGCCCATCTCACCCGTAGGACTGGTGTGCCCTGTAGGAAAGATTGGTAGGTCCCATTGGTCCTGAGTATCCTACAGCCCCTTGTATGGGATAATATTCAACTGGATTCTCCTAGAGACTTGGAATGGTGACAGAAAAATTAAAATTGGCAGGAGAAGGTTCACGGAATAGTTACAAAACAAAGCAAAACAAACAAAGTTTTAAGCACCAGCTGCCTTTCAGTGGTGTCAACGTTTTCCATTAGTAGAGTGCGGTATAAGGTACAGTGCACTTAGGAAATGCCTCTTGGGAAGGTGACATGTAAACACAGTGGTCAGTGCCACTCTGGGTAGGTCCCAAGGCCTGTAGCAGCCTGTGTCTTTGGGTCCTGCATGCTTTCTGTCACTATGGCGGAGACCAGCAGAGCAAAGGGTTAGGAGACAGATCAGTTCTGATCTAACTTTAATAATCATCAATTGTAGTGGCCCCTGAGTGAGTGAAGCAGTAGATTCCCCTCTCCGTCCTCCCTCTGTCTTTGTCTGTTGTTTCTGCAAAGCACACAGGGCCTTGCCTGAGGAATCGGCCCTTATCCCTGATGACAACACTCCTTTCGTAGAAGCATTCCACTTACAGAACTCTTTCTCCAGTTTAGGATGGAGGCTACTTTTGTTTTTATTTTATTTTATTTCTATTTTTTTACTGTGATAAAATATACATATCCAGCATTCACACTGCAGCCATTTTAAAGCCATTGAGTACAATTCAAGCTGCTGTGCAGCCGTCAACCATTCATCTCCAGAACGATTTTCATCCTGCAAAACTGAAAGGCTCTGCCCGTTAATAAGTTCCCGGTCCCTCTTCCCCAGCCCCTGGCACCCACCGTTCTACTTTCTGTCTATGAATTTAACCACTCTGCAAACCTCATGTAAGTGGAATCTCAGAATATTTGTCCTGTGACTGGAGCTAGTTTTGGCTAAGTAGGGAGAAAGGCAGGTGGGTCCTTGCTGGTAGGAAGGACAGGGCCGTGTTGACAGGGACTGTGAGGCCTCTGCCCTCCTTTGTCCTCTGTGTGGAGTGGGGCAAACCCCTAGGGGAAAAGGTTCCCCTCACTTCTTTACTCTTCCTTCCTGGGGCATGGAGAAAATGGTGCCTGCCTTCTCTATTTGGAGCACAGAGGCATAGATCATGAATAAGATGGTTGGAATGTACTTGGCAAAAAATGAAATCGTAACTATCTCAGAAAAGCTAAATAATCACAGGGTCTCACCAAACTTTACCTCAAGCACAGCTTTTACCCGTCCTTGGACATTTATTTTCCTTGGTCCCTACTCTGTTCCCTTTCTCCCAAAATGCTGGGTAGGGGTTCTTTAAAAATCAGAAAAAAAAGACTTCACCTTCTCCCCAACGACATTCCCGGCCTCTTCTCTCACATGAGTGATTTCCTGTGTAAAATTCAACAACAGGCCTACCCAGATGATTTTTTTTTTCCTCTAGCTTCTCCATTTAAAAATCTTGGGTTCTTTCTGACAAAAGGAGGCTTAGTCATCTTCCCCCAGTGACAGGCCTACTGAAAAACAAACAACGAAGAAATCCTACATCCCACTCTAGCCCGTGCTGCAGAGCCTGGCTGGGGAGGGACAGGGAATGGTACACTTGGAAAGGCAATCGAAGAGTGGGCGGTCAGAAAACAAAACCTGCCAGGTTATTAAAAGGACACCACCTCTGATGCACAGAGCTGCTTCCTTCGTGCACGCATAGAATCTTCCTGCTCCCTGCCCGACTCATCATGGTCATGGCCAGTTGTATTCAGTGGCCTGGCACCCATTTAACAAACAGGGACAATAAGGGATATTTCTCACCCATGCCAGTGTGGGTCAGGGAAGAGCCTGGGGTTAGGGCTCAGAGGTCTCTGTCTGGAGTCCTGTGTTTGCAGCTACAGCTCCTAGGCCTTGGAGTTTGCCTAGTGGGGAATCCTGGGCTCCAGGGCAGAAGTCACTGAAGGTTTACCAGGCAGACTCATAAATGGGGAGAAGCTGAAGCCTAGAACGCCCCCATTGCTGATGACTGCTGCCTACGCTGCCTACTTCCTTCTCTCAGCTCCAAAGGCACAGAATGTTTGATCAGAGAGTTTAGCGTGCTGCTTTCTACTGTTTTCTCACTGTTTTGTGTATCAGCCTTGTCTTGCCAATGACACAGAAGCTCCTCGCAGGACAGTGGGTAGGTGGGAGCTTCATGATTATCATATTGGTGTTGACAAAGCTCCCCAAAGTGGAGTATTCCCTCAAGCTGTTCTCCTGAGCCTGCTCTGTGCTCTGAAAGGGGTCTGTCCTGCCTTCCTGGGGTGTAGGTTCCGTCTATCTCTGTTTGTTGAGCTATCAGGAGATGAAAGACTTTTTTTCACGTGGGTGAATCCTGGCATTGTGGGAAGACTCTTCTAATGCAGACATAATTCTCTTGCCTGCAATCACACAGGCACACACATTCACAGAATCACACCTCTGGTGTGTCACAGGCCTTGTTTTGCATGGAGAAGGTGGAGCATGAAGAAACATTTTCTACCGCAGTGTTTTCCCCTGGTGTGGGACTGATTGACTTCTAGACAACAGGAGTTAGAATGTTAGTGCTCTTCAGGATCTCAGAGGTCACAGGCTGGAACACCTTTCCTCCACAGGTGAAGAGACTGCAACCCAAGAGCATTGTCACGTAGACACACAACTTTACTGCACTTGGCCTTCAGGTTTTTCTATCAGGAAAGAAAAAAAAAAAAATAGAATCGCCCTAAAGGATCTTAAGGACTTTTTCAGAATTCTGTACATAATGAGATTTTATTGCCATTTCCTCACCATTCTTTGGCCTTCGTGGAACTGACTAGAATAACTCAATTTGTTTGTTAAGGAATTTCTGACCTCAATCAGTTTTCCTTATATAAGGAGTTAAACAGTTCTGGAGCCTCATGTCATTTGGGGCTGCGCCTCACTTAAGAGTGTTATGAGAACATATTGGATTGCTGAAAGGAGAAACTGACCACTTCTTAGAAGACATCACCAATTCAAATGAGGGTGTCTCCTTTCCTAGCAAAAATGGGCGCTTAGACTAGTTTAGAGCCACCGGAGGTGGGAGGATGAGCCAGATGTCCCTGGAAAGCCAGTTTAGGGGTGCTTTTCTCAGGTTTTCAAGAGTTTAGTTATGCTCCACACTTGAGAGAAATATTTTTGGATCTGAGGATTTTTTATCTTAACGTTGAACAAATTATTTAACTTATCTTCCTATTCGTGTCCCCTCCATTGTTCCCCAGTGCCTCTAATTTATATTATTGTTATAAAGCATTTTTCCTTAAAAAGTAAAGATGCAAAAAAAAAATCTATAGCTTAGACACAACAAGAATGAATCTGGCAAACCTAAGGGTGAGTGAAAGAAACAAGCATATGTATATACACACACACATACCTGTGGAATAGGTTTGCATTTGTTCATTTGTTTGGTTTTTTCATTTGAAATCCTCTTTGATGACATAGTTGACCTTGATTCTTTGCCACTGTCCTTGACAATCGTACAGCTGCAACCAGCTGCTTACAGGGCTTCACTTCTCTGCTGAATTTGCAGAGGCCTTACCCATTCCTTTAGTTTGACCAACCTCAAGTAAGCTAATGTGGGTGTCAACAAACAGTTCCTCAACCAGGTTTTTCTACGTAGATTCATGAGAGTCAGATGCAAGTACAAACGAATTCCGCAAGCTAAGCTATCGTGGATAAGGGTGGTCTTCAGCACCCTTTTTGAAGCAGTATTAATGTCATTTCTCCCCCAGCAGCAGTGGCTGTCTTGGCCATGGTGGAGGCTTAAAGTTGGAGCTGAATGTTGAACTCACTGGAGAAGTTCTGCCTTCATGCAGCCCAGTGGTGACCTGGAAAGCTGGAAAGTAGATGGACAAGTAGTAACAGACTTTGCATGTACTGTGTGAGACAGCTGAAGCCTAAGCGGCAGTGGGGAAAATTGAGACATAGTTAAACTTGCAGCTCACAACCTCCAAAAGGGTTGGAAATTGTGGTATCAGGTATTTTTGGAAGTGACGGTTAAATGGGGCTAAAAACTGGAGAATTGGTTCAAGGTTTGTATTCTTAGAAAATGCTAAGAGTAGATGATGTACAGTGTTCTCGCCACAAAAATAATAACTACGTGAGGTAATGCCTATGTTAATTAGATTTAGTCATTCCACAATGTAAATATACTTCAAAACATGTCGTACACAGTAAAGATATATACTCTTATCCATCCATTAAAAAAACATCATTAGACCTCAGACCCCTGCTCCTATTCTTAGCAACCAATACTCTTTCCCATTTCAGCTGAGGACTGGAGGATATAGCAGAATATCCTCCAGTGGGGATAAAGCAGAAGCTGTCTGCATGGAGGCACCACTGGCACAATTGAGGGAAGCACACCTGGGGTGAATACAGGGCTGAGACTTCTGGGGCATCCCCCACTTGCTCTCAGAGTGCTGGCCCATTAGCCTGTACTCTCTAGGCAGGAGATCTGAATGTCCTTCTCTGCAGAGTGGATCAGCCTAAAGAAGACAGCCCTAAAGTTACCCCAAGATTTATCCAGTAGGACATTCCCGCCAGGGAGCTCTAGAGCAAGGCCCAGTGCATCATAAGCCAAACCTACTCTCAGAATGTCCCATTAATCTTTGGTGGTTCTCTCTTAAATAAGGTCTATCAATTAAGGATCCCTAAGTATCTGAGGAGGGCCTTGAAAATAGAAACCAAAACAAACAAGCAAAGGATGCCTATTTAAATCAGAATATATAAGAATAAAACTTATAAAAACCCAATATTATTTTCTATCTTTAGAGAGGTAAGATATTACATCCCTGAAACAGAAGCTGATTGCTATATAAAGGGAAAAATTGAAAATTAAAAAATGTGATAACTGAGTGCTATGAATGGTTAGAAAACAAAATTGAAGAATATCCAGGAAAGTAGGGCAAAAAAATCAGAGATGGAAATTAGGAGTAAAAAAAATGCGACAATTAGACAACCAGTCCAGGAAGTCCAATATCTGAATACTAAGAGTTCCAGAAAGAGATAACTGCAAAAACAGAGGGGAGGACATCACCAATGAGACAGTTCCAGTACATTTCCTAGAACAGAAGGATATTAGTATCCAGATTGAAAGGGCTTATTAAATGCCCTCACAAATGGATGAAATAGGCCTATACCGAGGGTACGTCATTGTGAAATCTCAGAGAAGTAGGGACAATTGGATCTTACAAGTTTCTAGGCTGGGTGCAGTGGCTCACACCTGTAATCCTGGCACCAGAGGCAGAGGCAGGATCACTTGAGCTCAGGAGTTCGAGATCAGCCTGGGCAACATAGCAAAACCATGTCTTTACTAAAGACAAAAAATTAGCCAGGCATGGTGGCATGTGACTGTAGTCCCAGCTACGCGGGAGGTTGAGGTGAGAGGATTGCTTGGGCCTGGGTGACAGAGCAAGACTGTCTCAAAAAAAAAAAAAGTTTATAGAAAGAAGAAATGTATTACAAAAAGGTCAGGAATCAGTCTGATTTACCAGCAGCAGTGTGGGAAGCTGGAAGGCAATGGAGAATTGCCCTCAAAGTTCTGAAGAAAAATGATTTCCAGTTGACAAGTTTATATCTGATCAAACACTCAAGCAAGAAGGTAGAACAGAGACATTTTCGGATAGGTAAAAATCTAAAACAAAAAGAAAAAAGAGAACTTAGCCCTGATGCACCTTCTCTCAGGAAGCTGTTAGAGGGATTTCTTCACCATAAGGAGGGATTAAACCAAGGGAGACGCAGGATCCGGGAAATGGGAGCCAACGCAGAAGAGGGGTGGGTGGAGTACGTGAAGGAGGTCCTTCATAGTCGTGATAAAGTAGATGCAGGGCATTGATCTAAACTAAATGATGACAGAACTATTGCAGAAGATGGCGGACAGGTGAAAGAGGGCTAAACCCTTACCTTCTATAATGAGGAAAAAAACCTTAAAAATCACTAAGAGGCTATGTAAGCATATTATTACAAATACGGAATGAAATACCAAAAGAAATAGCTAAGGAATTGAAAGAGGTTATTGTTATTGAGGAGTAGGTTGGGGAGAAGGGTAAGAAGAGAACTGTGTGTGTGTGTTTTTTCTTTAATGAACCTTTTAGAACTATTTGACTCTTTAAATTATGTGTATAGGCCAGGGATGGTGGCTCATGCCTATAATCCCAGCACTTTGGGAGGCCGAGGTGGGAGAATTGCTTGAGCCCAGGAGTTTGAAACCAGCCTGGGCAACATGGCAAGAGCCCCTTCTGTACAGAAAATAAAAAAATTAGCTGGGGCGTGGTAGCATGTGTCTGTAGTCCTAGCTACTCAGGAGGCTGAGGTGAGAGGATTGCTTGAGTCTGGGAGATTGAGGCTGCAGTGAGCTGTGATTGTACCAGCCTTGGGGACAGAGCAAGACCCTGTCTCTAAATAAATAAAATGTATGTATAACATATAAAGATTAAAACTAGAAAAATTAATAGCTTATTATTGGTGTTTATCTCCTTTAGATTTGTTTGTTTGTTTCTTTATTTTTTTTCTCAAGATGGGAGTTGTGCTCTCCTTGCCCAGGCTGGAGTGCAACGGCATAATCTCGGCTCACTGCAATCTCTGCCTCCTGGGTTCAAGCGATTCTCCTGCCTCAACCTCCCAAGTAGCTGGGATTATAGGCCTGCACCACCATGCCCAGCTAATCTTTTGTATTTAGTAGAGATGGGGTTTCACCATGTTGGCCAGGCTGGTTGTGAACTCCTGACTTCAGGTGATCCACCTGCCTCGGCCTCCCAAAGTGCTGGGATTACAGGTGTGAGCCACCACGCCCGGCCTAGACTTATTTCTTGTAAGTAAAACAAGAGTCTTGTGTTGTCCATTCACTTATTCCACAGATCTTGTTTTGAGTATTTGTTGTGTGCTGGGCATTGAGGCAATTTCTTTCTCCTTGTTACCCCTTGTTTTCATTGCTCCTGTTCTGGACTGTCCTGCTGGGATCCTATTTAAGGAGCTAGTGACCACCTGCCCCATATGCCTCTCTGGATTTCTGCTGGGTGTGGCTGTGGCTCTAGCGTGATATCAGGAAGGTCTCACCTAATGCTCCTCTCATGCTCTGCAGTGGTGGGTTGTCAGAAGTGGTACATTTTGCTTTTTCTTCTGAGATGGGAGAAGCCTGCCCAATCCCCAGATTCCTAGATGGCACAGTTGATGGTTTATTTGCTTAGCACATGGCCTGACACACAGCAGACACTCAATGGATGAGTGAATGTGGTAGCTGTGATATATACTCACTTCCTCTCTCTTGCCTCTGATCCTCAAAGAGGACCACGTATCTGCCTGCATCCTTGAACGGCTCATAGCTTGGGCAAAAAGGGGCCACCATGGAGGGCATGTTGCAGCCTTCCCAGTTCCCTGATGTTTCCGCTTTTGCTATCTGAAATCTCATGATTTGAGATTCAGTACTTTGCATCTTCAAGAATACTTGGAAATTAAGAAAAATGCAAGTGCCCCTAAGAGGAAAAATACTATGACCCATTATCACAGCAATTTCCAACCTGGAGTTCCCACACACTAGTGTCTCATAACAGGCATAATGGTGGCCAGAGAGCACTTTTTAATATTTCAAAACACCTAATGGATACTGCCCATTTATTTATGATAAGGCTGCAAAGAGTAACTAAAATGGCAAATCTTTGCTTTCCAGTGAAAGAATGGTAGCTCTGGTTTATTTTTTATTTTATTTTATTTTTTGAGATGGAGTCTTGCTTTGTCACCCAGGCTGGCACGATCTTGGCTCACTGCAACCTCTGTCTCTTGGGTTCAATTGATTCTTCTGCCTCAGCCTCCTGAGTAGCTGGGACGACAGTTGTGCACCACCACGCCTGGTTAATTTTTGTATTTTTAGTGCAAACAGGGTTTCATCATATTAGTCAGGCTGGTCTGGAACTCCTGACCTCATGATCAGCCCGCCTTGGCCTCCCAAAGTACTGAAATTACAGGCATGAGCCACCGCACCCAGCCAGCTCTGGTTATTCTATGCTGAATAG
This sequence comes from Callithrix jacchus, assembly GCF_049354715.1. NCBI lineage: Eukaryota > Metazoa > Chordata > Mammalia > Primates > Cebidae > Callithrix > Callithrix jacchus. The sequence goes on from NC_133510.1 coordinate 15,385,086, forward strand.
ATGCTTCAGTTGGTAGCCATCTATCTGTGCTAAACGTAAGAACGGTTGGTGGTGGTTTGAGAGATAATAGTTATCAATAACAGCTTATATGGTTGACAAGACCTTGCCAAAGGCAGTGTGGGTGTGATGGAATGGGAAAAGGGTCTTTAGGAGGGGAGAGACGGGGGCACTGCAGACTACTTAGATATTCCTGGGTTTTGTTGGCAGCTGCACTGAGGACAGAGGGCTCCAGACAGAGGGCAGAGCAGGGGTGCAGAGAGCAGTGTGAGGCTCTGAAGGCCAGCTTGGTCAGCCCACTTTGTCATTTTGCTGAGGGCTGGTGGAAGTGCCGGTGTGTCTGTGCCAGGGTCCCCACCTGTCACCTCTCCCTGCAATCCAGACCCCATCACAGAGCCTCATGGCAGTGGAGATAAATGCTTCAACAAAGCAAATGAATCCAGAGGGAATGGGAGCCTCAAGCCATGAAAAATTATGGGGACTGTGGCCTACTTTCTTGCTTTGTAAAAGTCACTTGCACTTTTCTGGGACACAGCCAAACTGACCTGCCGTAGAATGGAGATGTGCAGTAATGCTGTTTGGCAAACAGACGGTGCTCTCTGGCCCCCAGTGGTTCTGGCTTTTGAGCCCAAAGTAAAGAAAGCCAGGCTAGAGACTGTATATCAAACTTTGCAAGCTCATTTATATATCTTGCTGGTGACTCAGGGGACAGAAATGGTGGTTGGGGATCTTTTTGTTTTATTTTGAAAGAGTCACATTTGGAAGCCAAATAATACATCCTGACCTATGGCACTTAAAACTGCCACCAGAGCTTGACATTTAATTGTTCTGTTTCTCATGATGTGTGTTCTAATTTTCAGTTTCCAGCCAGATTGTAAGGCCAACAATGGCAGTTTATTTACAAGTAAGTCCTGGTTTTTCTCATCTTTAGAAATCGGGATAAAAATACAGGTTTGCTGTGAGTATTAGAGGTTCAGGGTTTTGTTTTGGATCTAACTCCTCCCCCCTACACTTATGCCCTTCCAGGACCTCTCAGGACACACCTTACTTCCGAAGCACAATATTCAAATGGCAAAGAGGTTGTCCCTTTCTTAGAGAGCTCCACAAGCACCTGACCAAAATCCTCTCCCATCTGAGGCCTCCTTATCCCCTCCTGCTGAATGTAAACTGCTCTGAGGAGCAGCTCACTAGCCATCAGTCCCACCTGGATGAAGATGCTGATTTTATGTCTAGGGAAACAAGTCTGCCTCATTTGCTTTCCACCTGGAGGCTGAGAGTGCAAGAGAAGGTTGGAGGAACTAGCAAGGAAAGTTCACAGAGGGCAATGGTCCATTTTTTATCAGCCACAAAACGAAAAATAAATAAAAGAAGGAGGAGGCTGTGTCTTTGAGGCACAGTAAGCCTGCTCACTGAATGTCCCTGGGAGTAACTAGTTATAATAGCTACTCTTCCTATAGGAAGAACTAGAGATGGGGCGGAGAGAGGAAAGGAAGTACTCCCTGTGAATAGCAGAGGGGTGAACAAGAGGCCTGGGGGACAAATTGCCTCCCTGACAAGGAAAGTTGGAAATGGTGAATACAGGACCCCTGGCACACTGCCTGGCCCATGGTGATGTAACTATCAGTAGTGGCTCTGCCATTTCCAGATTAACATCCATGCCCTAAACAGAGAACTTTGCTGAGATGAAATTTCCTTGCTGGTATGCTTTTGTGGAGCACTCCATTGAAAATCAGCACAAAGCCACGGCCTTCTTGAATGAATTCATTAAAACTAGAACGATCTCTGCCCCTCATTTGGCCATGCACTTGGAAAACACATGGATTCGCCTTCCCCGATTAAAAATATGACCACTGAAATGTGTATAATGCTTTGAAATTAACGTTGAATTTTCTCATCCATCATTTGAGCCTCACCACAGCCTTGCGATGTAAGTGGTATTAGTATTCTCACTTCAAAGATAAGGAAGCGGATGCTGGAATGGCTTGGGCACCAGGCCAGGTTCATACAGTAAGTAAATGGCCAAGGCAGGGCGTAAATCTTTGGACTCTACACCCAGTGCTCCTTTTTTTTTTTTTTGTCATCTGTGATGCTTCTTCCGCCCTGCTGTTGATAGCCTAGAAACAAGACTTGTGACTTTTCTTATCACCCACTGGCAGGTACATCCTAAGTACACTTTTCTATTTTCTAGTGGGGGTAAGAAAAATGGCTTTCAGTGGTGAAGGTTCACAGAAAGAATGGGATCCAGAAGAGTCTTCCAGCCTGGTCCAGGTGCCAGAAGACTTTGGCAGGCGAATGTACCATGGCTGAGTCAGGTCCTCCTCCCCCGCTCCCTGGATTTTGGATCGATTTTGCAACAATGACTCTGGCGGCTCCATGTGTTTCCCTCGGCCTCGGAGGCATTCCAGTGATGGTGATGGCTCAGTGGGGTCACGGCCCTGTACAAAGCAAAGGCTATTTGTGGCTGATCTAAAACATAACTGGAGCCACCTGCATCCAAGCCTGGCTTCTCAGGCTCTGGGGCCTGTAACCCAGCTGCAGTAAAAAGTTCACGTGTGAAGCAGATATCAAAAGTGATGTCTTTTTCTTTTCTTTAGTTTTGTCTGAGTAATTGGAAAACCAAGCTGCCCGCCACCCTGGTGTGGCTGCTTCTTCTATTCTTAGGGCCTGGTGTGGCCCTCCTCTCTCCCTTTATCTAAACTGTCCTTGCTGCAAGACCCTGCTCCTTCCATGGAGTCTCCATTCCCAGAATGTGCATGACCTTATTGTTTGTCATCCATGGATAGTGGAGGGCATAGAAAACATGGAGACCCGGGAACCCAGAGACCGGGTTTTGTTGCCAGGGCAAATCCCATTGCCTCTCTGGGTTGCTCAGTTCTTATCTATAAAATGAGAGTTGAACTGGATGATCTCTAAGGTCCATTTCAAATTCCAAGTTCTGGAACTAATTGTAAACTGATCAGGAACGATGCTTGTTGCCTTTACCTGTCTCTCTGTGTTCCCCATATTGCAGCCTGGTAAGCTGTTCTGGCTTATCAACTATACCTATGATTTGCCTGCATGTAACTTAAAAACTTGCCTTTATATTTCAGAGGAAGGTCACAAAAGAGAATGAGGGAGTGCTGGGTGGTGTTTAGAAGCAGAGACTGGGGAATCAGACAAGCCTAGGTTTTTCAGCCCCATCACTTAATTGCAGGTCACATTGTTAAGTACTACCTTCCTTTTCAGAAACATAGAGTTAATGCCAGTCTCACAAGGCAGTGGAGGACTAAGTGAGATAATACAGGTGCGGTGCACACACAGTGAAAGAGCTCACTAAGTGGTGGCGATCAGACTTATTAAAGTGGGGAGGGGCAAGAAGCAGAGGGGTGTGTTTCCCAGTCCTTTGGTGAACATTTTCTGACCTTTGTAAAGTATTGGTTGCATTTTAAGACAATGCCTTTATCATTTTAATAAGCAGTGTAATGATTTGAGGAAAACCATTTCAGTTCTAATAAGAACACTAGCAGTACTAATTGTGCACATGATAGCATTTTAATAGAGTTCCATAATTTATGGAATTAGGAAGACTTACAAAAACATGGGTTGACTCTCTAGAATGTTAGATTTCTGGTGAGTGATTCAAACAGGCTGCTCTTGCTTCCTGCCAGTGCAAATAAATCAAGTGTAAACCTGTACTTTTTAACAAAATTGTGAAAAAAGAAACAAATCTAGTGATAAACTATTTTAATGAGACACTTCATTCTCAAGGTGATTTGCTGAGGAGAGATTTTCCAGTTTGTCCCTGAACTACCAAAAGCAACAGCCCCACTGTGGTACTTTCTTCTTTTCTAGCTGCTCTGGGTTTAAGTAACTGAAGTCTTCTCAAGTATTAAATTTGGAGGGTGGCTCAGTGATCTAAGCAATGAAGACTCAAGAAAGACTTTGGGTCCGAATCAAAGTTTTCTAACTGCCTTGCTCTGAGTGCTGGGAAAGTCCCTTCTTAACCATAGATACTACAATCTTACCAATTAAAAGAGTGGTAGATGGCAGGGTGAATATCACCCAGCTTTAGACAGTGAAACTTGGATGAACTTAACCTGGCTTGAGATGATCCCTTCTGTTTAAGTGGAAAATGCATTTTGAGTGAACATTACCTTTCAAGCAACTTCTGGATGGAGTCCACATATGTGCACGTGTGTGTGCATGTGCGTGTGTGTGTGTGTGTGTATTGGCTTGAAGTTCAAGTACTTGCAAAGGTTTCTAGCACCCAACGGGTGGTTAGGTGAGCTAGACTTAGGACTTCCAGATCTCCCATGTTTTATCTTGACAATTTATGTTTAACCGAGTTTTAACATTGACTCTCAGAGTCAGAAAGAATTCCGGAAGATAAAGGAAAACCAGAAAGCCAAACTTTAATAAATACTCACAGAGCAAAAAGAAATAATAGAAATGGCATACATGCAGAGCGCACATAGTTAGTGAAGAAATAGCTTTCGATGAAACAGGACAGGGTAAGACTTCAAAGACGTGTCTTTTATCCATTAATCTCATTAATGCTCCAGTGATTTCTCAGAGATTGATTATCTCTGGGGAAATGTGTTACATCAGCCCTCAGCTTTCCAGTCCCATTAGACCCAGCAAACATTCTGTGCTGTTGGGATGATTGGCTTCTGTGCCATGTTTACCCGTATTCCTCCAGCTTGGCCCCCTTCTCACAAGTTCCAGTCAGGAACAGAGAGAGGTCTCCACCTTCAGTAGTCAGAATTTGAGATTATCACTCACACCCCTTTGGAAGGGAAGAGAAACATAAAGAGAATGGGCAAGCAGCATGTACTCGGGTTAACTTTACATTGGCTGATCAATTCTTCATATAGCCCTGGGTATTTATTAGGATTTTCATGGTGGATAGACACACTGTCCCCACTCAAAGTGCCTCTAAATTAGAAGTGAGTTACCTAAGGAGTGTCAACAGTGAGGAACAATGGGCTGCTCTTGAAATCTTGCTCTCTGTCTGGTACAGTGGGCAAAGGAATCTATCAGTTACTAATTTTGTAAATAACCTTCTCACAGTCTCAGTTTTATCATATGTGAAATGGCAGTAATATAATGTATCCTTCAGAGGATTGTTAGGACGACTAAATGGGTTAGTATTTGTTAAATGCTTGGCACTGTGCCTGCCTCACACCATACAGGTGCTCAATAAAAGTTAGCTGAAATTATGTTAACTATTCTAAGCAAAGGATTAATAGGCATGTTGGAACTGATGCTAAGAAGGAATAAGACTAACCTTGGGATTAGGGAGAAGACTAGGCAACAGGCTTCTGAGTGTGGGAGTGTGCAGGATGTGAGCACATCTCTGCAGTGCCTGCACCCTCCTTGCCACAGAAATAACCTACATCAGACATAGTAACAGAAAAAGAACCCAAGCATTTTCAAGACAATGTGAGGAAGGTAGAAAAGGGCAACCCATGAGTCAACAATACTCAAGCTTTTATCAGTCTCAGTTTCTTCATTCTTTGTTTCATTCATTCAACCCACATTTATCATCAAAAGCAAAAACCTGTGCTTTTCATTGATGTTATAGATAAAAATGAACCACTCCCTACCCTCAAGAAAGCAGAAGGAAGAAGCAGGTAAGTAGACAATTACAGAACAAGATCCTGAGTGATCAGAGGAATGAAGTACACTAGGAAGGCTTCTGGGATGAGGTGATGCCTAAGATTAGATGAGTGACAGTTATCTAGTGAGGGGAAAGGCACGATGACAGAGCACTGTGTGTGACAAATCCTTGTCTGCTAATTCTCACATCCGACTTATCTCAGGGTCAGTCTCCATCGATTGCCTTTTCTTTTAAGAATGGGCCATATTTTTATGTCTAATAATTTTGGATTCTATTCTAAGCATTGTCAGTGGTCTAGAGTAGAGCCTGTGGATTCTATTATGTTTCTCTGAAGAGTGTTAAATTTTTATTTTAGCAGGCATTTAATTTGACTGAACTCAAACACCAGACTTCATGGTGGGCAGAAGCTGAAATCTCTGATCAGTTCTGTTAATTTTAGATGAGTTGCTTGGAATCTGCCCCATGCGTGTGTAGCTCAGGAGTCAGCCGGAGATTTGGATGGAGTTTATATGCAGAATTTGGAGCATCCCTTCTGAGACTTTCTCCTTTTGGGGATTTCTCCTTCTATTTTTCAGCTGCCCCAACCATTTGTTCCTTCCATTTTCCATCTGCCCTTCTTATTCTACAGATTTCTATCTAGTTCCTAATCACTCTACATACTGTAGATTGGGTTCTGCTCTCAAGCACAAAGCTGTGAAACACAGAGACTCATCCAGTGCTCCCTTCTCCAAGGTTCTGCCTACTTTGAGTTGCTCTCTAGTGCGTGCAAATAGGTATTTTAAATTTTTTGTTAAGTAATAGTTATGTTCAGAGAATAGGTTTAATATACACTACCCTGAGATATTGGGAGCAAAACTCCAATATCTCAGGGTAGTGTATATTAAACCTATTTAGTATTAAGGAATTTGAACTCGATCCTGAAGGCTGTGATGGAGGGCTTTAATCAGAAGAGTGAAATGATCACAATTGTTCTTAGAAACTTTGCTGGGCATCTGTCTGAAGGATGAATCAAAAAAGGTAGAAAAATCATCAGGGGATTGATGGGAAAACAGAATTCAGTTTTTGTCCTCTGGAAGATGAGGGGTTGAACTAGCTGATCATTAATGTCTCTTGTGGTTCTAGTATTCTGATCTTCCCATTGATTCCTTTACTTGGCCCTACAGTAGCCAGGAGTTCCCGCAAGGCTGTTTCTTTGCAGAGCACTATACACAACCCTTGAAGCCTAGGCTTTGAAAGATGCCATTAGAGAAAAATACACCTAGTGATATTTTATGGCTTGTGAATACATTAAGGTAATGGAGACACAAAACAAAACACATGAATACACCACGGGTGGGTAACAGCCTTTGTCCAGCTCTCCCTTCACACCTCCTGTATCACAAAGGTATCACAAGGTATTTGGTCATTTTATGTGATCTTAAGTGGCCTAATCTTAACCTGGCTTTGATTTTTTTTCAGTCCTCAGAGAGATGGAGATGGGCCTAGAAGGAACCCAGTACTAGGGATTCATTGCAATAGGGGTACCCAAACTGGGGAGGATGGGATGATATTCTATGATGGTCTCATGAGAACCTCAAGAGATGCTGGTGGCGGTGTGATGTGTATGTTGGTTTCATTCTTTCCTGTTTCTGAACCAATAGGAAAATGAGGCTTCTTGAGCCTCAGGATGCCTTGACCTTTCTGAGGCTTCCTGGAGAGCAAAGAGTTCCTGCTCTGCTCTGGTATGAGTCAGAGATTGTGATGACACACTGAACAGCAACACCTGTCCTTGCTGAGGAGAGGATCCAAAGTCCAGCCACTCACCTTCAGCATGACACATTTTTCTGTGCTTTGCCTCTTTAGGAGCTCAGGTCCTTTAGTGCTTGAAGGCAGCTGAGTGCACTGCCTCTGTAAATCGATCCCACACTCAGTTCATGAAACATCAGGTTTTAGGAATTGGAGAGGCAGCAATATAATTCTTGTGTGCTGTTGCTTGAGTGAACTGTAAACCAAGGCTTTCCTCCTGGGATTGCATGGCTTTTTACTTTGATGAATGTCGTTTTACTCAGAGTTGACTAAATGATATTGTCTTATATGGCTCTCAGTTTTTCTCTGATCTGTTCCCAATCTGAAACGTCTGAGTACACTGGTTCAGATATTTGCTAGAAATCTGTGCTTGGCCTGAGGATATTCACAAGCATAACTGAGGAAACATGCTTATCCTCAGGAAGGCCCAAGTCTAAGCACCTGCTCATGCCCCTTCTTTGGCTGTGTGGCTTTCTGTGCTGCAAACCAAGCTTGTAGACATGGTGTACCTTTCTGTAACAGGTCTCTCTCTTCTATTATGTTGTGATCACTGAATTGGATCAGAAATAGCAGGAAGTGGAGCATGTGGTTTCAGCATGTGACCTTCAAGTCAGTTCCAGCTGGTGCTTACCAGCCTCTGTTTGTTGGTTCTGGTGGAATCAGGCCTATGAGTGGACTGCACTGCTATTATTTGAGGGCATCATGAGGCCTGTTCTGAGTGTGTCTCCTACGTCCCTGACTATGTGCCTGAAGTTTCTCTCATTGATGTAACTCACACGTGTTATGGCGTTGCCCCAAGAATTCTCTTATTTATGAAGGCCCATTCTGTTGGAATAGGTTGATTGGGGAGCACATTACCTACTAATGGTGCTCCATCTGGGGACTGTGGACAGCAGAAGAGGGAGTGGGGTGAGCTTGAGGGGTTGAGGGAGAGTGACTCAGAAGAGCAGGACTGGCTCTTCTGAAATAGGAGGCTCCCCTGTTTCAGCTGTGGCAGGCTCTCTGCCGGTTTTTTCCTACTCCTTTCTCCCCAGCACTTAACCTCATGTTTGGCACATAGTAGATGCTTAGAAGATGAAAGCCTCAGGTCCAGCCATGGCTGGCAGTTAAATATGTGAACCTCAGACTTGATTTCAGCTTGGCCAGGTCTGAGTCACTACAGGCAGCTTTGCATTTCTGGATAGTGGAACTTCTGCCATCTTCTCCTTTTTCCATGGTGTCACGGCTTTGGCATGATCAAGGTTGTGAGAAAATGGGGATGAGCCCTCTGCTGTGCTTTACCTGCTATGATTGGGATCAAACACTGGTTTTTAGAGAGAAATGTCCATTTTAGAGCAAGAAGAAAGAGAGGACCTTAAGCATGACCTAAAGAAAGGAGAGAGGCCAGGCTCTCCCACCACTTCATGCCTGGTTGACTGAGCCAAGTTTGACTGCAGGACTGGGTCTTGGCCCAGGATGGGGAATATTCACTAATGAGGCAAATGACTTCAAGAAGATCAAAATAATTAGTCAGTCTTCACCGCTATTGTGAGTCACCCTTGTGAAGACATTATGTTCCAACTGAAGAGTAAGGGAGTTCAGGTGGAAGTCTCCTGGCTCCTGCTCCCTGGGGAGTGCAGCGTGTCTAGAAGCCTGGGCTGGCAGGCCCTGGAAGGGGGACCTGAGCTCTTTTCTTTCTGCCTGTGCTTTTGTTCTCTCCTTATCCACATTCACTGGGAAGCAAGGAAGGTGAGGACACCTTCTAATGCGTACCACAATATGCATTAGAAGTCTGCTTCCCAGGCCCCTGGATTCTAGGTAGACACTCCAGGCCTGCAGGGGCCCTGAGGCAAGGCTTGGTGAGCATGAGAGTGGGACCCATCCCTGCTGCTGAAACACAGGAGGGTCTGTGTTCCCTTGGAGGCAGGAGTAGGGCTGGACCGTCTCTGCACTTGGGAGCTCCCATCTGCACAGCGCCCTGTGGCAGAGAGACATGGCCTCAGAGCCTTTGGTTCCTTTACAGTGGATGGATTTTTATGTGCTGGGCTGGATTGCTAAGAATATGTTCATCCCTGAATTCATCCCTGAATAGATGAGGTAGATTTGGGTCTGGAAAGTTAATTGATATCTTTGCTGAAGGCCAGGGAAGGGCAGGGGCAGCCTGATGCATCAGGGTGATACATTCCATAGCTGTTGGCCATAGTGAGAGGACTGTCTGATGGAACAGGACTTGCCCTGGAACTGAGCAAGTTGGCCCCACAGAGACTGAGCCTCGGACCTTTGTTTCCCCCAAGTCCCCCACACCAGCCAGCTCACAGATAGGAGGCTGGAGAAGGGAGTGGGGCGGATCACATGCCATCCCCACGTGTTCTCTGTGTGGCTGTTCTTCTCTCCACGTATGTGGAGGGTTGATCATTCTGCAGGGAGTTCGTCAAGATGAGTCCATGGTGGAAAAGCTCACAGACAGGGAGGCAGGGGCTCTGCAGGCTTCTGCCACTTCCTGGGTAGGGAACCTCAGGAACGTCACCTAAATTATTTGAGCCTTCTTTCTTTTCTTTCATCCCTCTCTTCCTTCTTCCCTTTCTCCCTCCCTTCCTTTTCCCCACAAATATTTTTTGAGTGCTCATTGGGGGTTTTAAGTGCTGGAAATGCAGTGAAGAATAGCATAGACAAGACTGGTGCTATGGCAGGAAGAAGGGGAAAATGAGGCAAACAGCTCAGTCGATTAGACTTTCAGATATGGCTAAGTGATTTCAAGAGACTAGGATAACAGGTAGAGAGGGGCATGCCACTGTCTCAGATAGCGTAGGAGAGGAAGACCTCCCTGAGGGAATGCCACTTGGGCTGTGACCCTATGATAAAGAGCCCCTCATCATAGGTCTGGGAGGATGGTCACTGTGCACAGAGGCAACAGCACATGCTATGGCCCTGAGGCGGGAAGACCAGTATGCAGATGACCACAGGGCACTCAGGGAGGAGAGAGACCAGCCTCTGAACCGAGCTCTGGAAGAGCATGAACACAGGGTTGCTCATGCTTTGGACTGCTGGCAAGAAAGAAACTCCTATTGTTCCCGGAAGCTGCCTCAGTGTTGGGGTGTGTTGGCTGCAGCAGCTAATGCCCCCCTAATGATGCAGTCTCATCATTATGTGTGGCAGCTGCACAGGACCTGAAGCAACTGGGAGCTTGAGCGCAGGGAAGTAAAGCTCATTATCACCTCAGAAACAGGGGCCCTGGGAGAGCCAAAGCCTGCTCCTCTCTCTGCTGGCTGTTCCCGCTAGTCTGAGCCAGAGGCTCTGTCCTGCTGGAATGTCAGTTCGAAAGCAGCCTTTCCAGACTCTTGTCACGTCACCAGGAGCTCTCGGTCCTCTAATTAAGTAGTAATGTGCTTGTCCAATAAGTGCCATATGGTTGCAGTGAATCAAGCCCAAATTATCTTAGCTCTGAAAATTAATATTACTAATTATGATAATAAAATCTCACCATTTTATGTTTGCTTTTCTTCTGAAGAGCTGAAAATGCAAGTATTAAAATAATATGCCCAAATATCCTAGGTTAGGAAGAAAGGAGGACCCGTGGAGAAGTTGGGAAGATGGCTTTCAATGTTAAGATGAGGCTCCAGTCTTTCCCTTGTCTTTATCTCTGACTCCATAAAGATAGCTAATCTTTCCTGGCAATAAGCCAGAATGGTGATAGGATTAGGAAAATGGGATTATCTTAACATCACAGAGAGGAGATGAGGCACAAATAAGGGAGTGAAGCTAATTAGATAACAAAATGCCAAGATTGGAGAAAACTGGAATAGACTTACCCTGATGGACCTTGTCTGTGGGGAGTAGATATAGGGTGGGGCCAGGGAAGCTGGCCAGCTTCGGCTGACCAGCAGACAGCAGAGTTGGTGAGGAGCTGGGAGAGGGGATTCATCAGGAAGAACTGAGTTCTGAATGGCAGGGACGTTTGCAGGCAGGAGACCAGCATCTGTCCAGGAGAGAGCAGGGCTTACTGTGAGCGAGGGAGGCAGTGGGATAAGTGTGCTCAGGGGCGTCTCTTACTTAAGACTGACAAAGGAAGAGTGCAAGCATTTCTGTGTTGGGCCCTAACCCAGGTGCACTTCACTGCTCTGAGAGTTACCGTGGGATGACTGAGGGGACTGGGGGCAGAGTGGATATTTAAGTCTTGGGGGAGAAGTTAGGAAGGGTTGTGGGTCACAGAGAGTTACCAAGGAAACTGCAGAGACCATTCATTAGTCAGTTCTTCATTTCCAGGAAGATTTATCATCATGGGAAAAAGAATTCATTAACCTTTATTCAACAGGTATTAATTAATTGGCTGTTATGTGCTTTTCTTACCCCAGAAGGGCATATGATGGAAGGTGATCATACAATTTATCATCCAAATTGGGACATATTTGAGAAGGAAAGGCAGCACGATTATCTGGGAATAACTACTGGCCTAAGCCAGCTGGGCCATGTGGTCACCTTACTTATGATCCATGAGATATGGAATCAGCCCCGGTTGATACCAGGTGCAATGAGATGCATCCTGTGTGTGCAGTGGGTTTTTCCACCCTGTATCCTCATCTTCTTCTGGGAGCGGGACTCCCTTCCTCCCTGCCTGAGCCCATTCTCCTCGCTGTCAGGATCCCGCTCAAGCCCTACCCCAACCCACCCCACCACCACTCCGACCCCTGACTAGGCTTGCCACTTAACCTTTCTGTGCCTCAGTTCCCTGATCAGTAAAACGGGGCTGAACACAGTCCCTACTACTAGAACCAGGCCCAACTCAAAGTAAGCACCACATGCATCCTGCTATGATGATGGGGAGCCTTGTAACTTGGTAACTTCCCCAATCTCTCTGCACTTTTGTTTCCTCATGTGGGCATCAGGGACAATATTACCCACCTTTTAAAGGCCTGGAATTCAAGAAAAATTAGCCCCCCTTCCCGCTTAGAATCAGCAGCAGACATCAAAGGGTGAGTTTTAATACTTTCCACACAACTTCACAGATTTATTACATAATATATTTAGTTGTGGCTAAAGAACATCAAAGAGGCAGAGGAGCTACCCAAGGGGAAGGAGGCAGACGAGAGGGACGTGTGTGGCCTTATATGGAAAAGGGAAGTGGAATCCCAGAGAAATGGCCAGCCTTCCCAGGGCTTTCAGGCAAGAGAGAAAACTCTAGACATGACCAGTGCCTGGGCTTTGTTGCAGGCAGAGATGCTTTCACTATAAGGGGAGGCAAGTCTTTATAGCTAGAGAATGACCAGCTCTTCAGCTTCTAATACTTGACCTCCAGCCAGAATTGATGGGGTACAGAGTTATTCTAGGTACTTTGAATTTTTTTAACCTCATTAAGTTCGTCTATAAGACAGGTAGTTTTATATTTTAAAATGGAATTTTATAATGGAAACTTTCAAATGTCATCAAAGAGACATCTATAATGAGTTCCCATGCTCCAGCTTCAGCAATCATCAAGTTGCTGATTTGGTTTTATCTGTTTCCCTCAAGATTTTTTTCTTTTCTGGGATGTTTGCAAGACAATTCCAGCAATTATATAATTTCATCTGTAAGTATAGCTGACCCTTGAACAACATGGGGATTAGAGGTACTGACCTCTTGCATGGTTGAAAATCTGCACATAAATTTTGACTCCCTCAAAACCTAACTACTAATGGTCTACTGTTAACCTGAAGCCTGACCAATAACATAAACAGTCGATGAACACATATTTTGTATTTTATATGTATTATTTAGTGTATTCTTGCAGTAAAGTAGGCTAGAGAAAAGAAAATGTCATTACGAAAACCCTAAGGAAGAATAAATATATTTTCTATTCATTAAGTGTAAGCAGACCATTGTAAAGATCTTCATCCTTGTCTTCACGTTGATTAGGATGCTGAAGAGAAGAGGAGGAGGAGGGTGGCTAGGTCTTGCTGTCTCAGGAGTGGCAGAGGCAGAAGAAAATCCACATGTAAGTGACCCACACTGTTCAAACCTGTGTTGTTCAAGGGTCAGCTGTACTTTGGCATGCATCTTTAACAGACAAGATTTTTCTTTTTTTTGAGACAGTCTTTCTCTGTCACCCAGGTGGAGCGCAATGGTGCGATCTCCGCTCACTGTAACCTCTGCCTTCCTGGTTCAAGTGATTCTCCTGCCTTAGCGTTCGAGTAGCTGGGACTACAGGTGCGTGCCACCACACCTGGCTAATATTTTGTGTTTTTAGTAGAGACACGGTTTCACCGTGTTAGCCAGGATGGTATCAATCTCCTGACCTCATGATCCACCCGCCTCGGCCTCCCAAAGTGTTGAGATTACAGGTGTGAGCCACTGTGCCCAGCCAAGTTTTTAAAAATATATATAACCAAATGTCTTTGTCACTCCAGATGACAATAACAATAAAACGCAGGAGATCCTTAATATTATCTAATATTCAGTTCATATGTAAATTTCCCTTATTATGTCAACATATCTTTGCCGGTTGGTTTGAATCAGGATTCTAATAAAGTCTACACATTACCTTTGCTTGTATGTGTTGTAAATCTCTTTTTATGTGTAACTGTTCCCCTCCCATTTTGCATGTCATTTGTTGAAGAAACTAGGTCAGTTGTCCTGCAGAATGTCCCTCATTTTGATTTGGTTGGCTGTTTCCTCATTTTGTCCTTTAATTTTTCCTTCATCCTCCATGTTTTCTGTGACCTCTAAATTAGATGCAGGGTCTATTTGTTTTGAAGGGAGGGTCAGGGGTATGGCAGCTGTGGTTATCCTGTTGTGATGCTGAGATGGGTGGGTGGGCTTCTGGATCGACAGCCTTGTCCCTCGTCCGTTACTGAGGCCCCATCAGTCTTTCCCCTGATGGCTTTCACATCCATCGACAATTGTTGCTGAGATCCATTATTTCATTAGGGCTTGAAATACTCATTTTCTGATTCTATCATTCCTTCTGCATTGAGTAGCTGGAATTCTTTTATAAAGAAGAACGCTCTGTCATCAACAGTTTGATTACCCTGAAATACCATGTGGCAGAAAAAGAAGGACAGGTGCTTTCTCATCACTTTCTGATTTTCAAAGTAATGAGTTGGTCCCTTGCAAGGGAGATAGATCTTTAATTAATTGATTAAACAAATATTTATTGAGTCTCTGCTATATGCTGGGTTTTGTTCTAACATCCTGATTGTTCAGCAGTGAACAAAACTGACAAAACTGCCTGCATTCTTGGAATTTACATTCTGCTGGGGGGAGATGAACAGTGAACAAACTGGCATGCTGGCGCCAGATCATCCCCAAACCCAAAATACAAAATATTGAGTTCGGGGATGATAGAGGCTATGGAGGAAAGCAAAGCAGGACAGGGGCATGAGGATGCTAGAGGGGCAGGATTTGGGTTTGCAATCTTGAATAGGGTCAGAAAGTGACATTTAAGCAAACTCCTGAGAAGGTGAGAAATGGCTGGAGAGGAGCAGGCTAGGCAGCAGGCTGGAGTGCGTGAGGCAGGGCTGCTGATGTGGAGCCCATTGGGGGAAGATGGTAGGAGATGGCCCCGAGAGGCGGCTACGGGGGCAGACCAGGCAGAGTCTTAGAGACCATTTTCAGGACCCTGGCTTTCCCCTGAATGAGATGGGCAGCCCTGAGGACTGTAAGCAAATGTATGGTCGGACTCACGTTTTTAAGGGTCCTGCTGGCTGCTTGGGGAGCGAATGGAGAAGTCAGGTAAGGGTAGAACTGAGTTTAGGCTTGAAAGCAGAAAACATTCAGCCCTGGTCAAGCTTCCTTCCTTGTCATCTAGTGCCTGGGTGGGTCGAGGGGAGAGGCCGCCGTAGGTGCTTCACATATTCCTAGGGGTCCTCTGTGCGTCTGACATTACAGGAAATGCTTCGCTCTCAGTTCCATCCTTTAAAATTCCTAGGCATAGCATTCTCCTTGAGCGCTTCAGGACATAAAATCCCAGAGCAGAAACCTTCCTTCCTGAGTCTCTAAACAAAATGGCTTCATGTCCATCACCCCAGGGAAGTGGAATTCCATTTCATGCTGAAAGTGGGATACAGGAGGACAATGCTATCACTTGACCCATCTTCTTTCATGGTTGGTGATGAGTCTGTTGGACTGTCTTTACTGTCACTGAAGAATTGGCACTGGCTGGCTAGGCATGCCCAGAGGGAACTTCTCATGATTCCAGAACTCAGTCAGCATTTGTGGCGGGATTGGCCATCTGTCTATGGAGGGTCACCACTCCACCCATAACCAGGTCAGCTGAACCCAGAGGTGCCTGATAAAGGAGACCGAGGAGGGCAAATCGCCTGAGGTTGGGAGTTCGAGACCAGCCTGGCAAACATGGCAAAACCCGTCTCTACTAAAAATACAAAATTTAGGTGGGCACAGTGGCAGGCACCTGTAATTCTAGCTACTCAGGATGTGCAGAGCAATGGGGCACCTTTTCCTTTCCATCCAGACTCTTCCAGCCAGCTTGGAGAGCACTTTTTACCCAGGCTGCTTTCCCAACACCCAGAGAGGCTTTCTGTGGACAAGCATCTCTCCCTGTCTGTAACTCTCTCCTGTCAAAGGCTGTTCATCAATTTCTGGGTGCTTAGCAACCAGGAGAGGGGACGATACAAGCTGCCTCTATCCTTGTAAGGTAGCTGCTCCCGTTGTTCCTCTTCCCCTCTGGGTTTATGTATGCATTGAAAGCAAGAGAGATGCTCCACCTCAACTTAAACAGCAGCTTCTTAAACAAATAAGAAACACACAGAATCCCGTTCAAGTAGATCTTGCCTCAAATAAAGCTTGCAAGCATCCCTTCTCATTTCCTGTCCTGATTTCCAGTGTTTCCCTCCCTCCCTCCCTTCCTCCCTTCCTTCCTTCCTTCCTTCCTTCCTTCCTTCCTTCCTTCCTTCCTTCCTGCCTGCCTGCCTGCCTGCCTTCCTTCCTTCCTTCCTTCCTTCCTTCCTGGCTTGCTTGCTTCCTTCCTTCCTTCCTTCCTTCCTTCCTTCCTTCCTTCCTTCCTTCCTTCCTTCCTTCCTCTTTCTCTCCCTCTCTCTCTCTTTTCTTTCTTTCTTCTTTCTCCAGAAGCTCACTCTGTTGCACTGCAGTGCAGTGACATGATCTCAGCTCACTGCAGCCTCTGCCTCCTGGGTTCAAGTGATTCTCCAGCCTCAATTTCCCAAGTAGCTGGAATTATAGGCCCCTACCACCATGCCCACCTATTTTCATATTTTTAGTAGAGATGGGGTTTTGCCATGTTGGCCAGGCTGGTCTTTGAACTCCTGACCTCAGGTGATCTGCCTGCCTCAGCCTCCCAAGGTGCTGGGATTATAGGCATGAGCCACCAGGCCGGGCTGATTTCGTGTCTCTATGTAAACTTCTGAGATTCCCACAAGCCTAGCATGAAGATGAGACACACCAAGGGAGGTGAGGAGCTGGGAGAAGGGCAGCCTTTTCAAATTGCAAGTTTCTTCTCAAACTGCAGATCTGCAGAGAAAAAGGAAGAACACAGTTAAGGAAGAAGATTCTCCAAGGAAGGGATATCAGGACTTAGGAATTGATTCTCTGCCTCTTATTAAAAGTGAAGTTGCTTGCTGGGGAAGCAGCAAATCATTTAAAATGGGCATCATTCCTTGGTAGCCACCAATATTCATCAGTTTAACAGGAGAGGAAATAGAATTCTCATGCTAGGAGGATTTTGGAGGAGGCAGGGGCTCTTGGGAAGGGACGGGAACTAGAACCTGCTGAGTTTCTTCAAGGGACCATGTGCTACGTGTAGGAGGCATGGACTTTGCTTTTTGCATGGGATGAACCTAACTCAGACTTGATGCTGCATGTAGGATTGTGTTTTTAAGACAATCCAGGGATATGCAGAAGGTTTCTGCGGGATCTGAGCGGGAGTGTAAGCAGCTATCTTGTGATATCAAGGCGCCTGTGTCTGGAGAGCTGGTTGCTAAGACCTGGAGAGGGCCCCTCTTGGGGCTGTCACAGAAGTCTGTCAACATCTCTCTGCTCCTGGAAAATGCCTTCCTTTCCTGGCCCCAGGGAAGACTCTTCTACTTCCTTCATAACCTGGTTCTCAATGGGGAGCCTTTGGAAATGCTTGAGTACCAGATTATTAACAGGACCTACGAATGTGCTTTTCCCCCCCATACAAATTCACAGGCCCTGAGAAGAAAAGGAAAAGATAGACCAGGCGCGGTGGCTCAAGCCTGTAATCCCAGCACTTTGGGAGGCTGAGTCAGGCAGATCACCTGAGGTCAGGAGTTTGATACCAGCCTGGCCAACGTGACAAAACCCGATCTCTACTAAAAATAGAAAAATTAGTTGGGTGAGATGATAGGGTGCGTGTAGTCCCAGTTACCCAGGAGGCTGAGGCAGGAATAATGGCTTGAACCCAGAAGGTGGAGATTGTAGTAAGCCATGATTGTGTCACTGCACCCCAGCCTGGGTGACAGAGCAAGACTCTGTTTCAAAAAACAAAAACAAAAACAAAAACAAAAAAAGGAAGACAGATGTGATGGGGGTCTTTTCTATAGTTAGAACAACTTAATACTTACTTAATGGATAAACAAACATTAAAATGAATGTTTGATGACTCAGAATCCAGTCTTTTCTAAAACTCTCAGTGTTCTGTGTCTCCAGGCACTCATGGCTGTGGCAGGCATCCTGCCAATTGGAGCCAGGGGTTCAACCAGCACAGAGTTAAGTGGGGAGGTGGTGTGCATAGTCTTAGCCACGAAGTGAGCTGTCTAATGAGAGAAAACATAAAAACCTATTAGTGGAGTCAGTACTTTAGACTCACAGACTCTTTAAGGTTGGAAGGACTTTTGAAGTCATCTAGCCTCTTGCCCCACTTGATGCTTGATTAATAAGCACCACAAAATCTCTGGGCTCTGCATACTGAACGTTGACCTAGACACCTATTGTGTTAGAAAATATTATTGCAATTAGTGGAATGCTGCTAGAATATTGACTCCAGACCTGCACCCCCAAATTGAAGAGATTTAGAAAGAAGGGTGTCCAGAGGAAGGAACAGACGTGAGTGAAGTTGGAAAATTGAGATCGGCAAAGTGTAGCTTGAAAAAGAACGAAGTTTCATAGTAAGGACCGCAGATGAATATGTGGCTGTTGAATGGAAATATGCCTGCTCCATGCCCATTGGTTGCTAGCCTGCTCTTAGGAAGAGCTCTTGCCTTTCTGCCCTCCAAACCACTATATACACCATTGCTGGACTGATCTCCCAAGAATTGGCTTCTACCATGTTCCTTCTCTGCTTCGAATGAAATTTTGATCAGTTCTCTTCATCTGACAGGTGAAAAATCAGAATTTTCTGAGCTTAGTCCTCAAGGCCCCATCCTTTCTCCACTCATCCTTTGGTCAGGCAGGCCCTTCCACTGCCTCCTGAGCAAACTCACTCAGTCTTTGCTCATACTTGCTAGAATGGAGAGCACGTCCTCTCATTCCCTGTAACCCCGACAGTATCTGTTGTAAGGTTGAGCACATGGTAGATGGATGGATGAAGCCTTTGTTCTGAGTAAACACGCGTGCAAATATAAACACAGACCTACACACAGAAACACCACATACTCTTAAGTGTGGATGAAGAGAAAGAACCCCTTCTTTCTTCCCTGGTGTCTGGGAAAGGGCAAAGGGGTGGTTGGCAAACATTAGGAGACAGAGGCCCTGGTTCTCGTTCCTCCCTGGAACCGGCTTTTGCTAGGAAGCCCAGCAGGGCCTGAGTGCTGGCAAGCCTGGCATGGAGCCCTTCTGCTTTGGAGGAAGCGAAATGTCCCAGCAGGATGAGTCAGTGGCAGAATGGAACCAGAAAGTGAGTCATTTTGGGAGGAGAGGCTAAAGGATCTTCTCTGCTCAAAGATATTTTAGGTCTTGGTAGGTTTTCCCCACCTCTCTTGTTTAGATGTAAGTTTGGGGCATGTGACTTTAGTGGCTCAGTTCCCAGATGTAATGCTGAGAGACTGCCCAGTGCACTGTGTTCTAGAACAATTTTGCTGATAGGGAGGTAAAGTGAGGGGCTGGTTTTGGAGCCAGGCAGATTGGGTTCTAATCACAGCATGTCCCAGAATCAGCTGGGGACCTCGAGTCAGTTGTTCGATCTCTTAAAGTCTAGGTTTTATCATTTTCAAGGAAATGTCAAATGTTTGTTCAGCAAGTGTTTGTTGAGTCCCTAGTGTGTGTCTGGCACAGAGCTGGGTGCAGAGTGCAGGGTGCTGAACGCTGAGCCACACATCCTGCTCTCTGGGGGTGTGTGCAGCTTGGGATTGTGTCATATTTGCAGCAGTTCTGATGGCAGCAAGAATAGAATAAAATAAAACACCTGGATTTGTTTCATGGGCATGACCCTCAAATATGCACTCTCCTAGTGTTCCTAGTGTCTGTTTGGTCAACTGAGTTTTGGGGCCTACATATTAGACTCAACTGTTTTCCTCTGGGGGGATTACAGTCTGGGGAGACCCCTGTGTAAAGCATGGGGTCTTTGCTTAGTGCCTGTGGACAGGAGTGCCTAGTCTGTGACGGCTGTAACGATCGTTACTACCTCTGTGATTTCCCATACCCAACTAATCTCTTTGCACCTCCGTCTCCTCATCTAGAAAATGTGCAGCTGAATTGCATTCCTCTCACAGAGGCAGTTCCTGAGTCTCTAGTTTTTGGGCTCATGCTTGAGTTGTTTAGAGAATCTCTAGGATACAAGTGGGGAGATAGCTGGAAGGGGCAGCACCCAGGCCTTCAGTGTGGGGACAGAGTTAAGATCAGCATGATCACAGCAGACTGATTTGGTGAGCTGAAACAAATAGGAAAACATTTGTGTCTGATATTAGATTCCAAAACTCAGTTGCTGAAATGTGTAATAGGGGAGTGCAGATTTGAGGGTCATGCCCATGAAAACAAATACAGGTGTTTTATTTTATTCTTGTTGCTATCAGAACTGCTATAAATATGACACAATCCCAAGCTGCACCCACAGAGGAATAGTGAGTAGTGTGCAGGCCAGGGCAAGAAAGATAAGAGCAATAACAGTTAATATTTTAGTTCTTGTAGGCCAAGGGACATACATCCATGATATCATTCGTTTACAGCTCATTATTGAATCCTCACAATAACCCCAGAGGGTAGATGTTATTGTTATTACCATTTTATAGATGAGAACACTGGAGCTTAGTGAGGTAGGTAATGGGCAGCAGGAACGCTCTGCCCCTGGCCCAGAGGAACAGCTGGAGGATGCAGGCAAGATGTATGTTAAGGGGGTTGTGCAGGGCAAGCGTAAACTGATTCTGGGTTACTCATTAATGTAGAACTCCAACCAGGGTATGGATTCTGAGAGCTCTTCAGAAATGGAACACATTGAGAGCCCAGGGGTTCTCCATCCCTGAGAGCATTCAAGGAGAGGTTGGGTGGCTGAGGGCGGTATTGGAGAGGGGATTTTAACATTGGGAGGGAACTGGTGAGATTATGTGTCTGCAAAAAAGTGGTAGTACCTGCCTTGAACCCATGCAATCTTCTTTGGTCAAATTCATCAAGAACAACCACCATAAAATTGTGTGAGCAAATCAGGTAACATGGTGAAAGCCAAAAACAAGCTTCGCATTGTGTTAAGTGAGAACGTGGTATTGTTACTGTGATGGACTCCTGCACGCTGGGGTGGGTATGCTGATGCTTTCATTTGCTTCTGCTTCTAGGGAGCCCCTCTCCCAATGCCTTTTCCAAATATCTCCTCATGGGGATTTGTTTCCCCATTTCAACCACTTTAAATTGAAGTCCGCTCACATTTGTAGCCATTCCACAGTCTTTGCATATTGGTGAGCCCTGTCGGGGGTCGCTGGTATCTTATAGTATTGATGTTACAAAATGTAAAGACATTCTGGGGAAATTTCACTCTTGTGAAATTTTTTTTTTTTTTTTTGAGACGGAGTTTTGCTCTTGTTACCCAGGCTGGAGTGCAATGGCACGATCTCGGCTCACCACAACCTCCGCCTCCTGGGTTCAGGCAATTCTCCTGCCTCAGCCTCCCGAGTAGCTGGGATTACAGGGGCGCGCCACCATGCCCAGCTAATCTTTTTTTGTATTTTGAGTAGAGACGGGGTTTCACCATGTTGACCAGGATGGTCTCGATCTCTTGACCTCATGATCCACCCGCCTCAGCCTCCCAAAGTGCTGGGATTACAGGCTTGAGCCACTGCGCCCGGCCTCTTGTGAAATTTTTATAGGGAGAAGGTGGTGAGCTTAACCCTACACTCTCTTTTCCTTTGTCTAATTCCTCCACAGAATATGTGTCCAGTGCCCACTGTGGACTGGAAGTAGGCTAGGGACTGTGGACTGCAAGGTGACTGGGATGTGCCCTTGAATGTCCTTGAGTCCAAGGTGGGGGAAGGAGGAAGTGGTCCATCATGACCCTGTGATGACAGCATCCTGATGAAGGCACACCCACCCTGAGGCAGCTCAGGGCAGGGGTGCGTGTCCAGACATCTTGCAGGCAGGGTTTTGGTGGTACTGTCCTTGGAAGAGAGGACTTTGGAATCACGTGGTCTTGGTTTCAGTTCTTAGTCTGCCAGATACCAGGTAATCCTTCACCTTTTGAGCCTCTGTTCTTCACCTTTTAAATGGGGATATTACTTCCCTGACATGATCTTTTATTTTATTTTTTAAAAATTATTATTTTTAGTGGTTTTAATAGAGATGGGGTCTCACAATGTTGACCAGACTTGTCTCCAACTCCTGGCCTTAAGCAATCCTTCCATCTCAGCCTCCCAAAGTGCTGGGATTACAGGCGTGAGCCACCATGCCCAACCTCCAGCATGATTTCTATGAAAATGAAATTAAATGAGTTAATTTAGGGAAGCCACTTAACATAATTCCTGTCTTTAAAAAAAGTTATTTTTCCCTACCTGACCTTGGAGGAGAACAGAGCTCCTCCACCTGAGGTGCACGAGTCCTTATGCAGAGGTTCCCTAACACCTGCTAATAGGTTGGTGTCCCGCTGATCTGGGAAGCACTGGGAATGGTCTCTTAAACACAAAGTTTGGGCTCCCTCCTCTAGAGATTCTATTTCCGAAAGTGTGGGAAGGGGCTGCACAGGAATCAGAAAGTTCCCCCAGTGATTCTGACACATAGTTCAGTTTGGAGACCTGCTAACAATGTATACCAACAAAGGTGGTGTGTGTCTCTTTCTGGAGACAGACTCCCTGGCTTTCATCAGAATGTCAAAGTGCTTCATGGTCCCACACAAATGAAGACGCGCCCTTGAATGCTATGAGCTACTGGGCACAGATTGGGGCTGGAGCTCGAGGGCTTGGGAAGCGAAAGGCCCCAGGGCTAGTCCTGCTCCACCCTCCTCTTTTGCCCTCCCGCCAGGTGGTTCAGGAAATAGGAACAGGTCATGGGGCTCTCCAGCGGTAGGGCAACAGCTGGGGAAATAGGGGTGTCTCATCAGCTCTGTCTCTAGAGGTTCTTAAGACATTTAGTTGTCACCAGCCTGAAAAGTCAGCACGGAAAATGTTCCAGTCTGGTTCCTGTAAACGTAAAATCTGTTGTGAATTATATCCATCCGCGTGGAAGAGGGAGACAGAGTGATCTGGTGTGTGCAGGAGGGCCAGCCTCTGCGTGGTCTGAAAGCTTTTGCAATTGTTCCTAATTGGCCCAGTACTTTTCTGTAGGAATCTCCGGTCTCTTTTCTCCATCCCATCCCCCACTGCCTGCAGTTCTCATTTCTTGGCAAGGCAAGCAGGCACCAGAGCTGGGGCTGCTGTTGTTCTGAAGGATTTTCAGGTGTGCATGTTGAAAGCCGGCAGGAAGAGAATGCTGGCTCTGTGGTTAGCAGCTGAGGGGACTTGTTATTCATGTGTCTTCTGAGGCCGTGAGGCTGGGCTTTGTAACTTGCTTTCTTTACTCTGGTGTAAGTCTTCTAAGATGCCCCATGGACTGTAGGAGGAGCTCTGACTTCCTGGCCCTTGTGTTTACCACTACAGGGACAGAGGTTCACAGCTGCTTCTGGTTGCTGTGGATGATCTGGTCCCCTGATAATTGGAGATGAGTTTGTGTTAGTTTGGCATCTTTGGTGAAGACTTTAGGGTACATGTTTCTTCATCATTCCTGGCAGGGCTGATCATAGACCACGTCGACCCGAGAATGTGATTGCCTCTCTGATGAGCCTACATCTAGAATATGAAATTGTCGAGTGTTTAGGTATCTTTCTACATAGCTTATTAATTAGCCCATTCATTTGTCTGTTCAACAACGATTTCTTGCTCGTCTGCCATGTTCTAGGCATGTTGTGGGCTCTGGAAGCAGAGTGAGAAGCAAGGCCGAGTCCTGTGCCCACAGAGCTCAGGTTCTAGTGAGGAAGACAGGCAAACAAGGTGCTGCAGAGAGGCGGGCACAGCACCTTGCTTTCCAACCCTGCTTGGAGGCGCAGTCTCTTTATATTCCCAGTTCTGCTATTCCCAAACGTGCCTATTAGCACTGGCATCTAAAGGGCGCACAGTGAATAAAAATGTGACCCCACCTCTGGGTATTCACTTTTATAACTGGGGTTAAAGTTCTAAGGAAAGGCATTTGGAGCTAATATTTTTTGGGACAGGCCCTACTGGAAGTCATGGAATCTCAGTTCGAGTTGCTCATTCCTCCTGGGCTTTATAACTCGACACAGCTGTAGCTCATTCACCGTGCCATGGCCAAGCAGAGGGGAGTTCACATGTCCCCACTGCCACCCTCCAAGTTGTCTTTCTCTCAGGTTTCTATTTCCCTGGCCTTTGTCACTCCCGCTTCACCTAAGGCCCAAATTCTTCTCTATTTTAATGTGAGACAGGCAGGTGAGATAGACAATGGGGAGGAGTTGTTCTGCAGGAGGGAAGGGGACAGTCGTTCCTCCATCCTGGAGCAACTTCCTGCCTGCTCCCCACCCGTCTACTCTCCATATCCCACCATGCTCTCAGGGCCTCGCCGTAACCCCAGGAAGCCCACCTGGTCTGTCTACAAAGCTGCCTCTTGGCTGACTCTTATGGAGTGAGTTGGGTCCCCCCAAAGCTCATGTGTTGGAGCCCTGTCTTCTGTTCTTCTAGAAGGGGACTGCATTTGGAGACAGGGTCTTTAAAGAAGTGATTAGGTTAGCCTGAGATCATTAAGATGGGCCTACTCCAACATGACTGGTGTCCTTATAAAGAGGAGACTGGGACGCAGACGCACACGGAGGGAGAAGCATGTGAAAACATGGGGAGAAGACGGGCAACTGCAAGCCAGGGAGGGAGGCCTCAGGAGACATCTACCCTGCCAGCACCTTGATCTTGGACTTGCAGCCTTCAGGAAGTTTATTTCTGTTGTGTAAGCTGCCCTGTCTCTGGCATTTGGTCAGGACAGCCCCAGCACTACCTCCCACCCTGGGTGGAAGCGGCCTGGGAGCCTCACTCTCCCTTCCTCCTGCACCATGTGTCTTTGCCCGGTGGGCTCCAGCATGCCTGGGCAGCAGCCTAGACTTCTTGCAGTCTCTCAGAATTCTTTGTGGCCATTGTGTGTCAAGTGCCCAGTGCACGCTTGTGGCCTGATTGATTGGTTTTCTCAGCCAGGCCACGGATCGTTTCCTGGCCACTGTCTGGCTCCTCTTTCAGATGCCTCACCCCGTCCCCTACTCCGAGGAGGCTATGGCCAGACTCGCGTCAGCAGCTGTCCCCACCACAGGCAGTGGTTTTTGATGAGCTTCTTCCAGTTCTCTCATCTTTATGGGAAAACTGCCCAGCCCAGGACCAATTAGAGTGGAATGGTTGCAATAAAGGTTTCACTTCCCGATATGTGGCCAGCATAGAGCCCTCCCCGGTTGCCTCCCGGCAGCTGATCACAGTCCCCAGCTGTGTGGTGGGTCTGCTCGGCTCATGTTATGGGTGGCTGGGAAGGCAGGCTCTCTTGGGGTCTAAGCTTAGGTGACTGGGTGAGGCGAGGTGGCTGCCTCTGCATCCGCTTGGGGACATCCTTGAAGCGGCTGCAGGCCGTGGGCCGGGGGCCACTGATGGGGTGAGGGTTCCTTTCAGTGAGAAATGTGCTTCTACCTGAGAGACTTGGATTCACTTTTTAAATTTTTTTTTTTTTTTAAAGAAATGAAGGGAGAAAAAGAGAGATGAAGAACCCTGGAGGTCAGGGTCTGAGAGACAGACCCTGAGATGTGCTGGGGACCCTACTTAAAGATTTATTGATCCCTGACTTTTCAAAGCTTGTGCCTGGGATTCAGTACTTACACGTTGCCATAGCATGATGGACATCAGTTTAATAATAATAGGATTTCTTACGTGATTACTGTATGCCAATGCCAGTACTACGTCTAGTTATTTATCAACATGACCTCCTTTAATCCTTTCAACTATCCCATGGTGCCACTTGCCAGAAGAGGAAACTGAGGCCCAGAGGGGTCACATTACTAAAAGAGCAGTGGCTCTGCACTCAGGTCTGCCTGACCCAGAGTGTGTTATCTTAAACATATGTGACTCATCTTGCTTCTCTTCCTGGTGCTGCACCATCCTTTTGTTCCTGTGAGGTTCCTTTCCCCCAAAACTGGCTGTGAGCACACCCCACCTCTTGCTTATCCTGCTGCCCCCATCACTTGGGGCTCTGCTTGTTGCCAGCAGAATCAAGCATACAGACTCATGGTACAATTTTATCTTACATTTGTGTATCATTTCATGTTTTCAGAACCTTTCCCAGGCAGTATCTAATTTAATTTTTACCATAATTCTGAGTGGATGTTATTTTCTGTTTTATGGTTGGGGAAACTGAGGTCAGAAGGGTTAAATGATCCTGGGATTGCACTGCACAGCCTTTGTGTGATGGAGCTAGGGCCCAGGTCAGGTTCAGCGTTCTAATCCAGCACTCTACCCTGGTAGGGACCTCTCTGCAAAGCCAGCCCCCATAGCAGTGGCTCTATCTTTGGCCAAAGATATAAATCAGCAATGGCCGGGAAACGACTTTCATGAAGAACTGAGGTTGGGCAGGAGAGAAGCTGAGGCAGCAAGGGACGAAGTGAGGACATAGAAACTTCCATTTGTAGGCTGCAGCCTCTTTCTAAGGCTGAGCATATGTGCAATGGCTTAGTTTGTCAATTCCTGGGAGCTCTGGGTAAGTCTTCCCTCTCACAGAGGGTGAAGAGACCCACCTTTCTGAGTCAGTGACCAACAGGCCAGAGAACAGAAGGTGTGGGCACTGTGGTGAGAACCAGAGTGGCCAAGGAAGCAGGCTGGTCCCCACAGGGGTGATGATTGGTTTGTGGGGTCCCTGCCTGTCCTCCAGAGAAAGATTACTAAGGAGCAAAAGCTGACTTTCTTGGTGACCCCTCCTGGTGCCACATCCCTCACACCTGCAGCAGAAGGCCAGGGCTCCAGGCCCCTGATGGGTCATCCTTATCTCAGAGAAGAGTCTGCTGCTCCCAAGACAGGGACTGAGCCATTCCATGGGCACCGAGGGAGACCAGGATGCCCGGGGAGGCACCTTGGCCTCTGCTGTGGCATTGGCCACAAGTTGGGAGCTGCCTTTCCCAAAGCCCTGGCTCTGCTCCTGCCAGAAGCAGACACGCAACAGCACAAGTAACCCATGTAGAAGGCTTTTCACTAGGAATTAAAAACTCAAAAAAGGAACTTCTTATCAGCATGTACCCTAGAGGCCACATGGACTGATAAGTGGCGTCTTCCCCAAGGTCTCTTAAGACCTGCGAAGTCTCAGACCCTCAGATAGTTGGCACCTCTGCCTTTCCACCTATCAAACATCTGAAAATATATCTACATCCCACATCAAATAGAATATATTTGCTATAACAAAATTGGAAAAAAATGGTTATATTTTTAATAATGTTTTATTAAGAATTAATTATTCATTTTAGTGTTACAACATAAACTCTGTTATACTGATAGATATCTCTGTGAACTGAGACGCATTCGACTAGTTGACATAATGTTAATTTTTATAGATGTTGTGTTAAATATTCATTTTGATTTTGTAGTTTTATATTTTGGACCCAATCTAGTTTTGTTTTTGGCTTTCAAGTTTGGTTTTGTTTTTTTTTCCAGGACAGTGAAAAGCTTGTAGGGTATAGGAGTTGAACCTATTGCACCTAATGGATAAAATCGCTTCTGTTCCTCCCCATCCCCAGAGAGAGAGAAAAGAATAAATAAAAAGAGCAAGAGACTGTTTCAACAAATTGATATTCAGTTTCTAGGCCTAGATTCTACTTAAGTCTCAGGTTCTCTAATCTCTTATTTGGTGTCATCCTTATAAAATACAAGAAGTGTTCTCTGAGAAATGCGGAAAATTTCTGACTATCCAGTTGATGCTAAATCAATTGCCTCAAATCCTTTAGAAGAAGGAAGAATACAAATTCCCAATGTGAAGCATCAAACAGCTCAGCTTTTCTAAGTGGTAGGACAAGAAGTGGGGAACACTGGTTCTCCTGGGATGCTGCCTGGGTTAGCAGCCATGTGTGGATCCAGCGTAACCTAAATGCAGGATTTCTTCCCCTGCCGAGTAAGAGAGCCCCGTGCTAGATGCAGTGAGGACAGAGGCCCTTTGCTGGCTGTGTGTTCAAATATTGAGCACCAAATGGCAACCAGAGGAATGGGGAAGAACTGACTCGGGATAAGAGTGGGATGTGTACAAGGAGAGAAGGCTGGAGAAAACCGTCCAGGCTGCAGGAGCAGGCTTCCTATGCCAGAAGGACGCAGTCCCTGGAAGCAGGGAGACCTGCCGGATGAACCATTGTGGCTGCCTGTGTGGGGACCTAAGCTGGGTGCTGGCTACTGCCCAAGATGAGGGGGCCAGCTCTAGCTTTCAAAGGGTAGCTTCCAGGCAGAGGGCTGCTAACCAGCTAGAAAGCTATCTATGCATGGAGTGGGAACCTGTAGGGGCAGGGAAATGAAGGAACATTTGGCCATCCTCTGCCATTGTGATTTACCTGCCATAAGAAAAACTAGAGTAAAACAGCCTGAAGTTGTGGCCAACCCCATTAAAATAACATGCTCATTAAAGGCTCTTATCACTCGTGATATTTAAAGAAGAAAAAAAAAAACTGACAAAAATACCTGCGGCAATTATCTACAGCAAAAGAAGATATAGATCCCTTGAGATCACTGATGCAACAGAGCCAAGGAGGTCCCTAAAGAGGCTGCCTGTGATCCAGGTGAGAGCCGAAACCCTCAAGCTGGGCACCAGCGCGTCTCACACCTGGGTGAAGCATCTTGGGTCATGCCTTGTGGTTCTCCATTAAAGGAATAGCACAGCCAACCAGAACCTGCTCTTTGTTAATGGAATGAAATCCTCTTTCTGCACTAAAAATGAGATGATGTGAAATCCTTTAAAATTTATTGGAAGGAGGGAGGGGACTTTTTTCGCATGATGCATTACCATGAAATGACACTGTCTCACTCCTTATTGCCTAATTAACAATATTATACTTCTGTGTGAAATGGTGTGTTTAAACATTGCCAATCGATTTAAACAAAAGATTTCAAAATACTGTAGGATGGAGCACAGTAAAAAATTTCTTGCAGTCAGCATTCTCCTAGGTAAGGTTTTTTGACATTTAAGGTGTGGCTGCACAGCAGGAACTGTGCAGTGGGGGAAGCTTTACTCATCCCTGCCCCTGAACCCCGCCATTCCCTCCATTAGGGGTTTATCTAGTGTTGGGTTTGGTTTTCTGGTTGTTTTTCTTTTGATTAATTTTTTCAGGATATCATAGACATGTTGGGCTCCACTGGGCCCTGCCAGTAATTTACTTATTTATTCATTACACACTTAATGAAGACACAAGCTGTGCATTCTAGGTGCTAAGGATTTAGAAATGAGTATAATACAGTTCCTTTCCTCAAGGAGGTAAATCTGGTGGGAATAGAGGGGTTTTTGTGGAAAATGGAAATAGAGCCTGGTGGGTGAGGAAGCTGTAGAGAGAGGAGCACAATGCTATGAGTAGCCTGTCTGCTGGAGCAAGTCACCCCCAGCAGTTGGTGGCTTCACAGAGTAAAGGTTTTGCTCACATCACAGACTGGCTGGGATGCAGCTTGTGGCCCTGCCTTGTCCAGGAAGACTGGGAAGTGTGGTCCAGTGGTGTGCCCAGGAGGAAGAGCAGGTGTGGTACACATCAGCCATGTCCTCACCCCACGGAGCAGCTCATTCATCCTGGGGCAGTCAGAAGAGGCTCGTCAGAGGGGATTTTCAGGGAGATGTGGGGTTTCGGGTGCTGGGTGCTAGGTCCAGGAGAGCAAGGCGTGAGAATAGCAACACAAGCAAGGAAGAAGAAAAGGCCTGGATATGTCTTCAGATAGAAATGGATTGAAATGCCAGCCCACACCCACTAGCAGTGTGGCCTTGGGCCTGGTCCTTAGGTGTCCCAGGTGTCAACCTCCGTGCTTCTTCCAAGGCCTTCTGCAGCATGTGGACATCACAAGGGGACTGGCCCTCTGCAGTCACACTGACTCCTGGTGAGCCTTTCTCACACACACTTTCTCTGCCTGTGACTTTCCTTTTGCTGTGGATTAACCTAGACATGGGTCTGATGCTTTTTCTTTAATTTACACACACACATGCACTCACACATACATGCACTCACACCTGCTTTCACACACACAGGCACATATGTGTTCACACAAGAACACATATGCACTCATACATATACATGTGCAGTCACACATGCACCTACACACATGCATCCACACATACACACACACATGTACTCACACACACATACATTAACATATACACAGAAACATGCACTCACACACACAGGCACACACACATACTCACACACACACCCTTTGCTCCCTCTCAAGGTTTTTGGTTCAGTCCGTACTCAAGTTTTGGGAAGATGGGGCTCACATGATGGTAATATGAATGTTGAATGTCTGAAACTTCTATGCTGAAAAATCCCCTCAGGCCTTTTGCCAGGTTGGCTGTGGTGTCTTTGTATATTTCTTGTCCTTTCTGCCTCTCCCCCTTTGCTGCTCCCAAACAACTCTAACACCCACCGTGCCCTGTTATACAGAGCAGTTCAATCCTCTCCAGTCCCTACCCTTGAGCTCAGCTCCAAGCCTTCTTCTGTGCTTGGATTCCCATGCTTGTGTACTCATGGCAGGCTTGGCTGGCTCACGTGGGGTGGACCCTGTCTCCTTCCACAGAGAGAGGGGTGGTAAAGACATCAATTTCCCATGCTTTGAAGGATGTCACGGTCTCAGGAGGCAGAAGCTGATTGTGTAAGTTTTTAAGTACTTTTAAATGTTACGTTTAATTTCATTAAAGTTAATTTTCCCTTATGTAGAATGGGAATGCTGGCAGTATAATTGCAAAGTTTTGAGAATTCAATAAGATAATGTATGAGGCTGGACTCAGTGGCTCATGCCTGTAATCCCAGCACTTAGGGAGGCCAAGGCAGGCAAATCACAAGGTCGGGAGATCAAGACCATCCTGGCCATGGTGAAACTCCATCTCTACTAAAATACAAAAAATTAGCTGAGCATGGTGCTGCGCACCTGTAGTCCCAGCTACTCAGGAGGCTAAGGCAGGGGAATCGCTTGAACCTAGGAGACGGAGGTTGCAGTGAGCCGAGAGCGTGCCATTGCACTCCAGCCTGGTGACAGAGCATGACTCCAGCTCAAAAAAAATAAACACATAAGATAATGTGTGAAAGTGTATAACATGGTACCTGGCACATAGTAGCACCTCCGTTAAAAGGCAGCACTCCCCCCACCCTGCCCCCTCCACAGAGCCCTGGAAGACTTGGTGCATTGGGTGGTGCTATGACAAATGTGGTGTGTGCTGGGGAGCAGTGAGGGACAGCTGGAGACGGTGCGTGGAGCCAGAATTACATGCTGTGCATTTTTCCAAGGAGATGGGCCTTTGTCCTTTGCATGCAGAGTCAGAAGAGAGGTCATCAGGCACAGATGGGAAGAGAACCTTTTAAATAGCTGTCTGTGCGGACCGTCCCCCCTCCAATTCAGTATGTCATTCCATGTAGGTTTCCATTTGCACGGCACATCTAGGAGAAGCTGTTAGTTGCTGTGATTCCATACCTGGAGTGAGGGGAGAACACCATGGTTTCCTGCCAGGTGTGCTGGGGCTTACTGGTCATGCCAGGAAGATCTAGTTGAAACTTGTCACCTCAAGGCCCAGTGCAGAGGCCCACGCCTGAAACCCTGGCACTTTGGGAGGCTGAGGCAGGTGGATCACTTGAACCCAGAAGTTTGAGACCAGCCTAGGCAACGTGGCCAAACCCTTTCTCTACAAAAAGTAAAAAATTAGCCATTCCTGTGGCAAATTCCCATAATCCCAGCTACTTGGGAGGCTGAGGTAAGAGGATGGTTTGAGCCTGGGAGGCAGAGGTTGCAGTGAGCTGAGATCCCGCCACTGAACTGCAGGCTGGGCAATGTAACTAGACCCTGTCTCAAAAAAAGAAAAGGAACTTATTACTTCAGAGGAACTGCTTTATATGAAGAAACCTGAAAGGAAGAGGCTGACAAAGCTGGAAGGTTCCATGTGCTCCTTCCCTGCAGAGGCTGGTGTTGAGAGCTCGCCACCTTTCCTTCTGTTCAGAGGTGGGGAGAGAACTCAGGCAAGCGGAGTACAAGCTGCCTGAACTGGGCAAGGGCCCTGGGCTGGAAGCTTTTCTCCCCTGCTTTCCTGGTATCACGGTGCTAGATGGGGCTTCTGCAGCCCACCCAGCCGAGGCAGCCCCTCTCCCACTTAGGCCATCTGTGGGGGAAGATTATGACTGTAAGGAAGGTTTTTCTTAAAGCTGCCAGTCTTTATCTTCTACCTGCTGCTCTTCATTTTGTCCTCAGAGGAGGAATGTGTCCTCTCTTCCCTAGGACATCTGTCTTGATATTGAAGACAGCGCTCCTGTGCTTCTTACTTACCTTCCTTGAGGTTAGCCATCCTTGTCTCTGTACCCTCTCCCTCACTTCTGGCCACTCCCATATGAATCCTGGTGTTTTTCCTGACTCATGAAACCTCAGCTCCAACTGGACCCCCAGGCAGTTAGAGGCTTCCTGTTAGAGTCAGCACATTCCCACTGATGCAGCCCAAGTTTACCTGCCCCATCCTCCTCCTCCTCTGGCTCCTCCCACTCTCCCTCCTCCTCCCCTCCTCCTGCTCCCACTCTTTGCTCCTCCTCCTTCTATTCTTTTTGCTCCTCATTTAGTGCCTCCTCCTTCTCCTCCTATCCCTCCTCCTCCTATATTCCTTCTCTTCCTTCTCCTGTTCCTCCTACTCTGTGCTCTTCTTCCCCTCCTCCTCCCTGCTCTTCCCCTTCCCCTTCTTGCTCCCCTTCCTCTTCCTGATTCTCTCCTCTTTTCCCCTCCTCTGAGCAGCCATATTGCATAGCTTACTCATGTTGAACTTGTGCTGCTGGTAAGCGTTGTTTCTCCCTTTCTGTGCATGTACAGTTCTTTCCCTTGGATGTTTTCTGCCAAATGTTTTTCATTGATGACTTTGCTGTTTAGGTCTGTCTGTCTGTCTTCCTTCCTTCCCCCTTCCTGCTCTGTGATGGTCTTGTTTACATACCCCTCCACTGTGAGCCTGGTGTTTCAGTGACTGGAGAAGTTATCTGAGCTTCTTTCCTTGTTGTCACTGATGTTCACACAGCTCGATCCATTTTTCTCATGCAGGAACATTCATGCATGAAGTCCTGATCCTGCCATGGAGCACCTGATGGGAGGAGTCACTGGGTTTCTTGTCTCAGAGGAGCACAGTGTTCCCCAGGACTTACTTTGCATCCTATACTGGAATATCTGAAAATTTCATCACTGTTGAAAATAGGAATGTTTTTTGAACTAAGGTCTTCTGAGGACATTGGGGACACTATTCCCAAGAGCAAACACTGACTAGGATGTCATTTTGGCTATGATGGGATCTGGTAGAAAGTTTCAAGTTACTAAAATAGGGAATGTATTCTAACGTCTTGAAAATAAACCAAATATACTTCCCTAAATGAATGAAGAGATGTGTGTGTGTTCAAATCATTGATAGCAGCAGTGATGTTGGTGACAGTCAGCTGTGCCGTGCCTGGCACTGTGCTAAGTGCTTCCACACACTATCATTTGGTTCAGGTGGTAAATCATGAGGAGTGGGTGTTAGTGTCCCAGAGCCTGAGGGAGGTTACAGGCCTGTCCTGATCACAGCTGGAGGACCTCACCACACCCCTCCCTCTGGAAGTAGGGATTCTTCAGCAGGAAATGGAGTTTTCCCACAGAACATAGGACAGCAGGGAGGAGCGCACTGGGAATCATGGCTGTGTCACTACTCCTGCCACTGGGCAAGACTCCAGGCCTCAGTTTCTCCTGTGGTAAAGTGGTGGGATTGAATTAGATGCACTTAAGTAGGTTTCCAGCTCTAAAGATCTATGATTTGATGTTGCCCTTATTTCAGTGGAAACCATTGCTGTCACAAGAAGAAAAATGCCGCCATCAAAATGTCTTCTGCTCTTGGACAAATGTAATGGGGTTAAGCAGTGGTTAGGAAACCACTTCTGTAGGGTGAGGGGACAGATGGATGAATGTCCTAACCAGAATAGGGAAATTATTTTAGAACTGATTTTTCAGGGAGTCACAGGATTATATTAATCTAACTCTAGCTCTGCACCTAGAATTGGACAGTGCTCAAGACAGGGCATGTCTAAACCAGGAAGGGGCTTCCCCTCAGCCCCAAATACAGAATTCATATGTCAGATCTGGAAGGGGACCACAGTGACCACTTAGTCCACCCCTTCATTTTATAGCAGCATCCCTGGAGATTCCAGCTTTTGGGAGAAAGAGACCCTTGAGGCCACATGGTCCAAGTTCCCAGAGCATCTCTGGCAGAGGAGTCTTCAGATCAGATGGCCCCCAGCCTGTACCCGCCAAGTGTACCATCCCTGCTAAGTGGATCTTAGTGGAGTAAGGCTTACTTTAGGGATGTGGAGTGGAGCTTACTGGGATCTTTCAGCCTCTTTTCCAATAACTTCTGCTTTAGAGATTATGGTGTAACTGATGAAAACTCTCTTGAGCTTCTTTTTGTACTTAAAGTGGATGGGGTTTAGTACCTAGGGCAAAGAGTCTGGGGTCCTTCTGTTGGTTTAGGAAGCTCCTCTTGTCTGTCTGGCCTGGATACTTGTGATTTGCCAGCTTAGTTAAAGTGGGAAGTAATGAATCCAGGATTCTCTGCTACTTTTCAGGTGATAAATTGTGACAAAGTCAAGCTAGAATTTCCTCGCTTAGGTGTTGTGAGAGCCCAGATGAGGTATAATTGATAAGATATTTTGAGTTTTTCACACAGAAGTAATTTATAGATGATTCCCAACTTTTGAACTGCTCTTTTATTTATTATTAAGTTGGTGTTTCAAACTTAGAAAACTCTAAATGACATTTAGTTTTCCAGGCTGGCCTGTTTAATGCATAACACAGCTGACACACTATATGGTTGCCATAAATCATAACGGAAAATAGTATTTTTGCAAACAGATAATATAGAATTGCAGTTGCAGGCTCCCTAAAGGCCTTCAGCAGTTCCAGCCAGCACATGAACACATTTACACCAAAGCGTAAAAGACAGTTGCCCCATGCACCTTGACTGTGCTGAGAGGACCTCGAGGAGCAAGATGGCCTCCTGAAACACCACTCCTGGGCTTTTCGGAACCCCCAGACCAACAGGTCCAGAGCTGTTAGGAGCCAGGTGGGCAAGGGAAAGCGAAGTCTCTAGGGCCTCTCAGGTTTTGAGCAGGACATTGTTACCAACCTGCCTTTTGCTCAAAAAAGATGGGCTAGAGCTGCCCAGCAGAGTAAATGCTGACCCTTTCTAGGTCAACAAATCAATGCCCAGTGCTGTCTCCAGAGCCTGGCTTTCCACGAGGTGCAGGCTGGCCCCAAGCACTTGCCTCCTCCAGGCACTGCACTGTGCTTCTGGGATCAGGAGTGGAAGCTGGCAGAACCAGGAGCAGTCAACCCACTGGCCTCCACCTTGGCCCGGAACATACCCACCACGCCCTTGGGAGGTTTAAATCCCATCGCCCTCTCTGCTGCTTTTCCCTATCACAGTGTGTAAACTAAGATTCCACACTTGGAAATTCATGTGTTCCTCTTTTGGGAGATCTCCTTGCCACCCCATCTCCCTGCATCAGTTTAATCCAGAGTGCTGGGCAGCGTACATTCAGACTATTCCCCAGGAAATCTGACACAAACCGTGTTTCCCATTGATTTAAAAAGTTCAGACTCGGTGATCTAATGTCACTCATTATTATGTAATAAAGGCCTATTATGACTAGTAATTTTTCAGTGATTGACTTAATTTTACTTATTAGCATTCATTTAAATCTTAGCCTATGGTATGTTCAGTGCAAGTACTAAAACCGCCTTTCTTCGAAAATCAGAAATTTGAAATTTATCATCAGTCAAGAATTCCTTCCTTTCCCCTCCAAAAACATCCAGAGAAGTGAGATTTTCTCACGTTTGAGCCAGTGATTGAATAGAACCAAATTGGGAGATGATTAATTTTTGAACCAGTAGCACCAAACTGAAATTAATTTTACCAATTTTTAAAATCTGACAGTTTTGAGGACCCTTTAATAGAACCAGAGCTTCTGAAAGTAATCAACTTGTTGTAGTGGAGCGAGCATAGAAAGTCAACACCAAGACAAAAGGATGCCAAATTGCAGGGTCTTTATTGCCGGCGGTCACAGAGGACTCAGGTCTCTCCAACCCATGGCCCCGAAAGGAGGGTGTCCAGACCTTTTATACCTGTAAAAATCATCTTGGGAGTGAAGGTGAGGGGCGGGGGTGGGGGTGAGGGGCTTCAGACATTCCGATGGCTAGTGGATTCTGTAAATCACCTTCTGGGCGGAGATGAGGTTGAGGGGTTCCGGACATTCCAGTGGATTCCTGGGCGGAGATGGGCATGAGGGGCTCTGGACATTCCAGTGGATTCTTGGGCGAAGAGGAGGGTGAGGGGCTCTGGACATTCCAAGGGCCAGGGGACTTTTTGACATTCTGATTTTACTTAAATTGTTCACAAAAGTCAAGATAAGCATTGTTTACACATTGTCTGGGTAGGGTGGCAATTACAGTCCTTAATTACTTATTCACATTTGGGTTGTGGAGAGCAGTTTCAACAGAAAGCTGAGGTATGGTTGAGGTGTGCAGGTTTATGGGGCTTGTACCATGTCACATTCCCCCCTTGTTTTATGTACAGGAATTAAATCATTGATTTCTCCAACAGGTTAGTATTGTTTGCTTGTTCTAAGGGCTCATATTGAGACCTTAATATCATTAATTTTATGGAGTCTACCCTTGATTTTATGAACGTGAGTAGTTGGTTTAGGAGGCAGGGGCTGAACATGAGTCCCAGTAAGAGTAGGGCCAGAGGTCCCACCAGGCCCGTGAGGAGGGAAGTGAGCCAAGGGAACCAGGAAAACATTTTTTGATACCAACTTTCTGAAGCCTCTCAAAGTTTTCTGGTTTCGAGATTCTGTCTGACCAGGGAGAGGCTCTCTTGGATGAGGCCTGACCTATTAGCGTAGAAGCAACATTGTTCATTAAGGGCGGCACATAACCCCCCTTGTTTTAAGAATAGTAAATCTAGTCCTCACCTGTTTTGGAGGACCATTTCAGCCAAAGACTCAACCTGATCAGTGAGTTGGGAAATGGAGTTTTCCAGGTGACTTAGATCAGTATCTATGTACTGAGAGAGTTTTAAAATTTTGGTCCCCAGTTATAAGAGCTGATATTCCAACTGCGGTGGAGCCAACAATGCCTAATCCAACCAGTAGAGGGATGACGACAGGGACTCGCTTCCATTGGGCAGTAGTAATATCTGATGGGGCCAGGAGGTTAAGACCCTGTTGGCCATCATAAATGTCAACTCTGGGGAGGATGTGTACTGGGGTGCAGAGTATGGGAGTGGAGCTACTGAGAGTTGTTGCTCTGCCCCTGAACTGCCGCACCCGGCTACACCTCCACTTGTTCTGAAATTTAGGTTGGGGCCCAGGAGGGCACGGAGGTCTATGGAGAAGGTAATGGGGTTCTTTGGAAGGTACTCCAGGGTTAAATTGACTAAGGTGGATCCCTTTCTGGTTAAGGAACTAACATATCCTCCAGTAGAGCCCTCAGTGAGGACCCATTGACAATAGGTGGGTTCTGGCGGGGGGTTGCTATAGGGCTTTACAGCACAGATTAGGATGGCGAGGATGGTGACCGCGAAGAGCGCACAAGTCTTAGCTTTAGTGGAAATGCAGTTGGTAAGGCCAAAAGTGCAGGCTAACCAGGTGGTATCTGGGGCCTGATAGTAAAGGTTTTTACCATTACATGTTACATTGTGGGAGACATTACAATAGTGCCCATAGAGAGAACCTGCAAGGGTGTAATTTGGGGAGTGGTGGCAGTGCCCATACCCTTCTGTGTCTCCCAGGGTTAAATGGAGTGTGGATTGGGAGCATGAAGAATTGGACAGGTTGGCGGTAATTGGGAAGCCAACCTGGTATAAGACGGTGGTTGAGGATTTAGACAGAGCCAACAGTCTTTTCCTAAATCTGGGTTAGATTTGTTGAGGAGATGGTGAGCCGAGGACAACAAGGTTAACAGGGTTGTGTCCTCTTCGAGCCGAGTTGGGGTTGTACCGGAAGATTGTTGAGGGGGAGTATTGATTATCTGGATGAGGGGGCTTTGTATTTTTAAGGGGGCCTCCTGTTGTATGACCTGGGCACTGGGTCCTGTAGGGCGGTTGGGTCTGGGCCGGGTTATATGCTGGATGGTAAAGATGTTTCCCATGTCCCACCCACTCATATATATACTCTGAGACCCCATCTCAGAGTTGTTACATATACCATCTGGGGTAGTTACAGTTATATTGAGTGGGTTACAAGACCCAGTGTAGCATGGGGATGGGGGAGAGTCGCGGTTAAAAGAGATGAAGGGGTCTATGTTTTTGCTGTATTCTGTTATAGTGGAGATAGTTTCACAACCCCAAGGGGGGCAAAAGAATTCATTTAAGTCTCCACAGTTCCATCTTTTTTGTGGAGTGGATCCTGGGCACAGATATAACCCCATGGTATGGAGTTGTTGCTCTGCCCCTGAACTGCTGCACCCGGCTACACCTCCACTTGTTCTGAAATTTAGGTTGGGGCCCAGGAGGGCACAGAGGTCTATGGAGAAGGTAATGGGGTTCTTTGGAAGGTACTCCAGGGTTAAATTGACTAAGGTGGATCCCTTCCTGGTTAAGGAACTAACATATCCTCCAGTAGAGCCCTCAGTGAGGACCCATTGATAATAGGTGGATTCTAGTGGGGGGTTGCTATAGGGCTTTACAGCACAGATCAGGGTGTCGAGGGTGGTGACCGCGAAGAGCGCACAAGTCTTAGCTTTAGTGAAATGGGGGATGAGTGTTTGACGCTTCATTGTCCTTCCTGTGGGGCAGTCTTGACGTCGGTGTGATGAATCCAGGCTGTTAGTCTGTCCACCTTGAGTGCAGTGGGTGTGGTCAGGATAACTGTGTAGGGTCCCTTCCAATGGGGAATGAGTCTGGATGTGGTGAATCTTTTAACAAGGACAGAGTCTCCAGGCTGGAAGGGGTGTGTTGGCTGCTCTGTGAGGTTTAATGGGGTGGGACGGGTGTCCTTAATTAGCTGGTGTATCTGGGATTGAACACACTGGAGCACCTGTAAGGACTTAAGGAGTGTGTAATTATGGACTTCAGCATGCATGGTATCCGCGGGGCTGGAGAGTAAGAGAGGGGGTCTACCGAACATGATTTCAAAAGGGGAGAAGCCTTTCTGATAGGGTGTGCATTGGACATGGAGGAGGTCAAAAGGAAGCAGGCTGGCCCAGTTTTCACCGGTCTCTTGGATAAACTTTGTCAGGGTTTCTTTTAAAGTCCAGTTCATTCGTTTGACTTGCGCTGGACTCTGGGAATGATAGGCACAATGTAATTTCCAGGATACACCCAGGGCCTTGGCTAGGCCCTGAGAAATTTGTGCAGTAAAGGTGGGCCCATTGTCTGACCCCTGCATTAGAGAGAGGCCGAACCAAGGAACAAGGTCCTCTAATAGTTTTATTGTGACCACCAAAGCAGTCTCGGACCTAGTGGGGAAGGCCTCAGCCCATCCAGAGAACATATCTACAAACACCAGGAGGTATTTATAGCCATTTGCTGGGGGCTTTGTTTGTTTCAGTGAAATCTACTTCCCAGTGCTCCCCAGGGCTAGTCCCTCTGAGTCTTACTCCTACCTGGCTAGACCTGTTCCCTCCTGGATTTACTCAGGCACATACTTCACACCGAGTAGTAATTTCCTTGGTAAGTTCATGTAAGTGGGGAATGTAGTATTTGGCTTTTAGCAACTCAGTTAGTTTGGTCTGTCCTAAGTGAGTGGCCTGGTGTGTATCCTCAACTAGGGACCGTCCTAGAGTCTCAGGGACTACAATCCTTGTGTCTGGTAGAATCCACCATCCTATGGAATCTTGTGTGCCCCCTTGTTCTTTAGCAAAGTTTTCTTCATCGGGTGAGTACGTAGGGGTGGGGGGCAGGGTTGGGGCCAGCAGAGTCACAAGAAGAGTCAGAGGTTTTACTGGTCCCAAGGCTGCCTGTCTGGCTTGTAGGCCAGCCGCCCTATTTCCCCTCGCCTCTGGTGAATTTCCCTTCTGGTGTCCTTTGCGGTGTATTAATGCCACTGCCTTGGGCTTCCACATAGCCTCTAGTAGGGCTAGGATTTCTTCTTTATTTTTGATGGTTTTTCCCTCTGAGGTAAGTAGTCCTCTTTCTTTACAAATGGCTCCATGTACATAAGCTGTAGCAAAGGCATACCGGCTATCCGTGTAGATGTTAACAGTTTTTCCCTCCACCCAGTCTAAGGCCTTTGTCAGAGCTATGAGTTCTGACTTTTGGGCCAAGGTTCCATGTGGAAGAGCCTGAGCCCAGACAACCTGCTCTGGGTGACTACGGCTGCCCCGGCATACCTGACTCCATCGACCATGAAACTGCTGCCATCCGTATACAGTACTTCCTCTGGGTTCTGCAGTGGGACGTCAGTGAGGTGCAGTTGAGCCACATGGGGGATGTCCATTGTCTCTTGGCAGTCAGGTATGGGCTCCTCCAGCTCACTGTCTGGTAGCAGTGTGGCGGGGTTTAAAACTGTAGCCTTTAAACATTTTATGCAGGGCTGGTCCAAAAGTAAGACCTGATACTGAACTATGTAGGCATTTGACATCCATTTTCCCGGAGCTCCACTGAGTAGTGACTCCACTGTGTGGGGTGCTGTTAAGTTTAACTCCTGCCCCAAGGTTAGTTTGCCCGCCTCCTTGACTAACAGGGCTGTATTGGCCACCGACCTCAGATAAGCTGGCCACCCAGAGGCTACCGGATCAAGTCTTTTTGAAAGGTAGGCGACTGGCCGGGACAATGGTCCCAACTTCTGGGTGAGCACCCGCTTAGCGACTCCCTGTTTTTTATGCACAAACAACCGGAAGAGTTTAGAGATGTCTGGCAAGGCCAAGGCTGGGGCCGTAGTCAGCACAGTCTTGAGCTTGTCAAAAGCCAGTTGCTCTATCTCTGTCCATATCAAGGGCTGATTTCCTCCAGTGCAGGCATACAGGGGTTGGCTATCTCGGCAAATCCCAAAATCCATAGCCTGCAGTACCCTACCACCCCAAGGAATTCTCAAACTTGGCATTTCGTGGTGGGGGTGGGTATTTGCAGCACCACTTGGACTCAGCTAGGTTGCCTTTCTCTATGATATAGCCCAGGTAAGTAACTTTCGGTTGGCAGAGTTGGGCCTTTTTAGCTGAGACCCGGTAACCCAAAGTCTGTAGGGTCTTTAATAATGACTGGGTGGTCTCTTTACAGGCCTCCTGGGTTTTTGTAGCCAAGAGTAAGTCATCCACGTATTGGAGTAGAGTGCACTCGGGGAACTCAGCTTGGAAAGTGGCAAGATCTTGGCTAAGTGCCTCATTAAACAGAGTGGGGGAGTTTTTGAACCCCTGAGGCAGTCTTGTCCAAGTGAGTTGCCCCAAAACCCCAGTATCAGGGTCAGTCCATTC
This sequence comes from Callithrix jacchus, assembly GCF_049354715.1. Classification (NCBI taxonomy): domain Eukaryota; kingdom Metazoa; phylum Chordata; class Mammalia; order Primates; family Cebidae; genus Callithrix; species Callithrix jacchus. The sequence goes on from NC_133510.1 coordinate 15,426,444, forward strand.
AAAAGCAAACATGGGCTGGCTAACAGGGGCCAGTGGGATGCAAAAGAATGCATCCTTGAGATCCAAGACTTTAATAGTGGTATTCTGGGCCCAAGAGACTTAGGAGGGTGTATGGATTTGGAACCGTAGGGTGGACAGTTTTCACTCATTTGTTTACCTCCCTTAAGTTCTGTACAGGCCGATAGTCCTTCATGCCTGGTTTTAAGCTGGGGAGCAAGAGGGTATTTCAGGGGGACTTATAGGTAGTAAGGATCCCTCCTTTTAGGGATCTGGTTATATGTGGAGCAATTCCCCATCTGGCTTCCTGGATCATGGGATATTGTCATACCTGGACTGGCATTGCTGTTGCCAGTAACTGAACCACAACTGGGGTATGGTGACTTGCCAGGCCTGGGGAATTTGTTTCAGCCCACACTTTAGGTGCATTCTCTTGGAACTGGTGGAGGAGGTCTGATGTTGGTGGTTGATCTGCCTCTGAGGATAGAGCTTCCTGCAAGAGATACTCGTCTGACAGAGCACAGGTGACGAGGATTTGCTGAGGTGGCCCTGATGCCAAGGGAGGAGGAATTGAGAGGTGAGCCTGACCCTCACCAAAGGAAATATTTGCTTGAAGTTTGTGGAGTAAGTCCCATCCTAGGAGTGGGTACAGACACTCTGGAATGACTAAGAAGGAGTGGGTGACAGTACCGTTCCCCAGATTAAAGAATGGGTTGGTGGTCCAAGGGCTTGTTGTGGTTTTTCCTGTGGCCCCCTGGATAATTGTTTTTTTACTGCATAGTGGTCCTAGAGGCTGAGTAAGGACTGATTGGGCTGCCCCTGTGTCAACTAGGAAGCTGACAGGTATGCCCCCAATTTTTAAAGTGACCCTGGGCTCCTGAGGGCTTAATAAATAAGAGCCCCAGCCCCGTCAATCCTGGCTTTCTAAATTGAGAATGGCCCTTGGTGGCTTTCCCTGAGCTGTTTCTTGCCTTCTCTCCGGGCACTCGTTCTTCCAGTGGCCTCTCTGTCAGCAGTACGTGCACTGGTTGTGTCCCAGCCTGGGCTGGGGACCCCAGGGGCTCCCCTGTGGGGTCCCCTGTCCCCCTGGGATAACTCAGGTTTCCTGAAGAGCTGTGATTACTGCTTTAGTAACTCTCTTATCCTGTCTGGCTTCTGAAGTGTCTCTATTGTAAAGAACCTTTTGGGCAATTTCCAGCAATTGGGACAACTTCATTCCCTGGAATTCCTCTAACTTCTGTAACTTTCTTTTAATATCAGGGGCTGACTGGGAAATGAAAGTCAGATTGATGGCCCGCTGATTTTCTGGAGCCTCAGGGTCAATAGGAGTGTAGGTGCGATAAGCGTCCTGTAGATGCAGGTGACTCCTGTGGGCCCTGAGTTACAGTCCCTACCTTGGAGAGGTTAGTGGGCTTTCAGGCCACTCCGCTAACCCCTTCTAGTAGGTACCAGTGAAAATTGTTCAAAGCCTGTAGACCTGCTGAGGTGTTTGGGTCCCACTGGGGTTGGGTGGAAGGGAAAGTTTCATTAATTTGCTTCTGGTGGTCCTCCACCGAGCCTCCCCCTGTTCCAGTTATGGCCTTATGGGCCTCCTGTCTAATTCTGCCCATTTCTTCTGCAGTAAATAGTACTAGGAGTAATTGATGACAATCATCCCAGGTGGGGCGGTGGGTTTGTAAGACAGACTCTAGGAGCCCTGTGAGTGCCTGGGGCCTTTCAGAAAAGGGAGGGTGTTGAGCCTTCCAATTGTATAAGTCACTAGAGGAGAAGGGGATGTGGATGAAGAAAGGGTGGCTCTGGCTACCTCCTTCCATTGGGGGTGCCTCTCAAAGGGGTAATACCGGGGTGGGTATGGAGTCCCACTATGGGTGTGGAGTGGGGACAAGGGTTGGCTACCAGTGCTGTCTGGAAAGGGGTGCTTAGACCTCTGTCCAGAGGTTCTAAAGTAAGGTGGAGGTAATTCTAGATCTTCTTCTGGGGTGGGGAGAATGGCCGGTGCAGTAGGAGCCTTCTTTGGGCCGGCTAACATGACCTGAAGTCCAGCCTGTTTTATGCAGCGCCTTAGCCATGGTAGAGGCCATTGGACTAAATCCAAACATTGGTCAATGTATGGAAACTGATCAGGGTATCCAGGAGTTTCTGCAACCATTTTCCATACAGCCTGGGTTATTTTTGGGTCATAGGTCCCAGTATCTGGCCATCCAACTCCAAAAGATGGCCATTCTAGTTTACTGGCCATTCTAGTTTAAAACTGGCTTCACTGAGGATTTAAACCAACAACCTTGTTGCAAATGCTGCACCCTGAGCTGGTGTGGCCTGCCTGAAAGCAAAGTGGGGCTGGCGGCCAGCAGAAAAAAACACTTTTTCCATCACTTTAAAATGAGGTTCCCCACACCTGCGGCTTTTGGTTGTTTAAATTCCTCACTCCTTATCTTTCTTCTTGCTCTCTCTCTCTCCCTATTTCTGTCTTTTTTCTCCTCTTTCTCCACTCTCTTCTCTGTCTCCTCTCTCCTCTCCCCTACTTTCTCCACTCTCTTCTCTGTCTCCCGATAGTGACACAGTCTTGTGGTTTTTGTAGTATTTCCAGTTTTGGCAGGCGTTATACTTGTGTTCTGCCCTTTCCAGCACTGGTTTTAAAAGTGCCTCTACAGCTAAATCTTGTAAGGAAAGTACAATTAATTTAATGGGTCTGTCTTTTGTACGGGCCAGGGGAACAGGTGGAAGGGGCCAAGGGTGAGGATAGAATTCCGCTAAGAAGTCGCAGAGGGTCTTGTAATAGGCCTTGTATAGGCTTAGTGCCGCTCTGGTGTGGTCTTCTCTTAAATGACACCTGACGTCCAGTGGCCTTGGGAAAGTTGGAGAATGGCAAAACAAATGAACTAGGAGGTCCACAGGGTGTGAATTTTGAATCCACCACAGCATACAGAGTTGACAAGAGATTTGCCAGTCTGTTCTTATTAAGCCATGATACCCCACCTCCCAGCAGACAGGGTGGTGCCAAAACACTGAATAGTGGTGGGCTTCAGAGCACTGGCTGTAACAACACTTAATATATTTTTGACAAAACAGACAATTATCTTGTTTCCACCCCTAAGGGCCAAGAAGAGTTGGCATCTTTTTGTCCAGGAGTTGATTTCCCAGGACAGAGAAAAAACTACACCCGCGACATCTTGGGCAGAATTCCCTTTTGGACATCAGCTGATGAGGGGAAAAGGAAATTATACCCAACACGGGCAGAAATACTCCTGTCCTGGAGGGGTTGGCTGAGAGAACTTACAGGCCACAATGATTATAATAAGGAAGAAAACGAAAAGAGATAGGGCTAAGGCTATTTGCCACATGGCAGAATCAGAAGAAGTGAGGCCTCAGTAGTAGAAGAATAGGAGAAGGAAGGAAAACAGAGTTACTTCTAGGGGCATGAATTCAGTGACGGTCCCCTGCAGCCACTGGTCTGCTACCCACTGTGGAGTATCTTCCACTCCAAGGGAAGCAGGTCGAAACCACTGTGTATCAGCCAACAGGAGTCTAACAAAGCTGGTGAATCTACAATGAAGACAGAACCACATGTAGGATTGACAGACAAAGGATGGGTATCCCCCCAGATGGGAGACCAGTCTGATGCCTGCCCGGCCACATCCCCAGAGGGATGTTTCAGAGCATCTTGGCTAAGGTGTACCCATATAAACCCCGGGCCTGGTCACCTCAGAATTTTTAGTCCTGAGGTGAATCACCGTTATGCCTTATGACATCCCCATGGAACCACGGGTGAAGGCCCACACAAGCCCTGTAGCCTTCCAGCCATGGGACGACATATATACACACTCTGTCTCTCACTCACACCGAGGTTCTGGAAAACAACTGAAAACTAAATCACCCGAGCCTCTAGTGAGGTACCCTGAGCCTCCAGTGAGGCAACCCGAGCCTCCAGTGAGGCAACCCGAGCCTCTAGTCAGGTACCCTGAGCCTCCAGTGAGGCAACCTGAGCCTCCAGTGATGTCTCACAGTAGGCTTGCCTGGTAAGAGTTGCAGTGACCACGTCCAGTTCTCCAACTCAGGCCCCCCTGACGGACTGGTCCCCAGACCTGACTTACCTCCGGAGGTTCCCGGGACCCTGAGGAATTTTGGGTGAATGTCAGCTGGGTAGTCACTTATCCTCCATGGGGCTGGAACTCTGGGGCCCTGGAACAGCTCAGAGGGCACCTCCCCTAGAGGTCCCCAAGGTGGGAGCAGCCACACAGATGAGACTCTGAGATGGCTTTTGTCTGGTGATGGACAAAGATAATCTCACTGGGGCCGCCAGATGTTGTAGTGGAGTGAGCATAGAAAGTCAACATCAAGACAAAAGGATGCCAAATTGCAGGGTCTTTATTGCCAGCGGCCATGGAGGACTTGGGTCTCTCCAACCCGTGGCCCCGAAAGGAGGGTGTCAAGACCTTTTATACCTGTAAAAATCACCTTGGGAGTGAGGGTGAGGGGCGGGGTGGGGGTGAGGGGCTTCAGACATTCCGAGGGCTAGTGGATTCTGTAAATCACCTTCTGGGTGGAGATGAGGGTGAGGGGCTCTGGACATTCCGAGGGCCAGGGGACTTTCTGACATTCTGATTGTTACTTTTGTCGTTCACAAAAGTCAAGATTAGCATTTGTTTAAACATTGTCTGGGTAGGGTGGCGATTACAGTCCTTAATTACTTATTCACGTTTGGGTTGTAGAGGGCAGTTTCAACAGAAAGCTGAGGTATGGTTGAGGTGTGCAGGTTTATGGGGCTTTTTACCATGTCACACCTATTGAGTCGGTTCAGTGCAGAAATGAACCCAGGTCTAGAACTGCAGTGTTAAGATGGTTTCCAAACCAAGCTGCGGTTTCATTTGGGATGCTCTCTTGATTTACATGTTCTGGGTTTTGTAAGTTTAATTCAAATTTATTTTCTCCTAAATGAATTTTTACTACCAGAAGGCCCCTGTATGGAAATCACCTTCTTTTGTTATGCAGCTTGCCTGGCCCAGAGGGTGAGCGGACCTTGAAATGTGAACACCACCCTAGCTGGGAGATAGGCCAGTTAGCATCCAAGGCTGTAGCACAGTGCAGCCCATAGCAAAGGATGTCCTCGGGAAGGAAAGTGCTTGTGTTTGTGCCTTTGTCCCTTAAGACTGAATACCCAGATCTGGCAGCATCTCCTGCAGCAGCAGGGGATGATTACCTGGAGCTCTGCCTGCCCCTTTCCCAGCCTCTGCCCCCGCCCCCCAAGAGAGGCGTCTTCTGAGGAGGCTGCTGTTTGCAGCCAGGAGAATTCCTTGTCTCTGTGGAACCAGAGGCCTCTCCTCTTCGGCTATTTAAATGTGTTCCTCCGGCATGAGGATGACTCACCATTTAACAATTAATTACAGCTCCGCATATTGTAGGCACTGCACCTACATGGGGGTGTAATCTCTGTGCTGCACAATGTTAATGAGCTTCTCCACATTACCAAATTGTGAGGACTTCAGTTTTAAAAAACAGACATTGAACCAGGTTTGGAGGAAAAGGCAAATTTATACTATGTCTTTGATACCAATTCTTTTCATTTTCTACTCTGTGCCTTGCAGTTTCCAGCAGGGTAAGGGAGGCAGAGGTGGGAGGTGAGGAGGGAGAGACAAGGGGTCCTGGTTAGTGAGGGATCAGGCAAGGAAGCTGCCCACTATGTGCTGTCACCTGGGGCTGCGATGGCTGGCCCTCATTTCCAACACACTGGTGAGAGGCATCATCATCTTAGGTGATTTTAACTTTTCAAGGTGAGGATGCATTTTACTATATGACAGTTTTTCTTAATCACATGTTATGGTTTATTATCAACAGATCTTTAAAGAACATTTCCTGTAGTAAATATTTGAACCTTTACAAATTAAGTATTGGCTGCATAAAGTCCTCTTTCCAGAGATTTGTTGCAAGTTTGTCCTTTTTGAGATGCACCAAGTGTCCCCATCTTCATAGACTTTTAGGCATGAATCCCCCTGATCTCTGTCTTGCTGCCTTCCTCACACCAACCATGAATTATGCTTTGGCAGTACCCAGGTTCTTCTGGTACCAGGAGAGGGCCACCACCCCTTTGGGGCTTCATGGACATTGCACGTGCTACAGCTGACCCTTGCACAGTACGGGTTTGAACTGTGTGGGTCACTTACACATCGGTTTCCTTCTGCCTCTGCCATCCTTGAGATGGGAAAACCAACCCCCCCTTTCCTCCTCCTCAGTCTGCACAACATGAAGATGATGAGGGTGAAAACCTTTACGATGGTCCACTTGTACTTAATAAACAGTAAATATATTTTTTCTTCCTTAGGATTTTCTTAATAACATTCTTTTCTCTAGCTTACTTTACCATAAGAATATAACATAAAATACATAAACATATAAAATATGTATTCATTGACTGTTTATCCTATTGGTGAGCCTTCTAGTCCGTAGTAAGTTATGAGTAGTTAGGTTTGTGAGGAGTAAGAAGTTACCTTGGAGTTTTAATTGTGAGGGGGTCAGCGCCCCCAGCCCCCGTGTTGTTCAGGGGTAAGCTGCATTCTGTCTGCTCGGACTGCCCTTCCCACAGGTGTTGTCCTGCTCCCTTTTCATCCGTCAGGTCCCAGAGCATGCGTTTACTACCACAGGGAGGCCTCTGCGGATGCCTATCTAAGGAGGAAAAGGCAACTTTATGCTATGTCTTTGGTATGAAGTCTTTTCCTTTTCTACTCTGTGGCTTGTAGTTTCCATTTGCTTGAGCCGGGAGGTCAAGGCGACAGTGAGCCAGGACCACACCACTGCACCCCAGTCTGAGCAACAGAGTGAGACTCTGTTGCAATAAGAATAAAAAAGTGCTGCCATCCCCCCAGCTCCTTGCTTCCAGCAACCATTCACAATCCAATTTTTCTGTCTTATTTTTTTTCATAGCACAATTGCTATCTGAAATGATCTCATTTATTTACTTGTTTTCTGCCTCCCACCAGAATGTTCCCTGTCTGCTGTATCCTTAGCACTGAGCACTGCCTGCACATGGTGAACTCTCAACAAAAACTTCTTATAAGATGAATGAATGGATGGTCCCTGGATTCTGTTATTATTATTATTTAATCCAGGCCACACTCAGGAGTTTCACTGTATCAATATAGCCATTAGGAAAGTTAGTAATGTGTAAAAGCTCCCCTGTGAATGCATTCATTCACTCTTACGGTGCTTAACCCCGTCTGTAAGGGGTAGATCCTTCAGCAGAGTCTTAGGAAGTGTTTCCAAGTGTCAGGCACTGTTCTACAGCAGTGGTTCTAACCTAGGGATGATTTTGCCTCCCAGGGGCAACTGTCAATGTCTAGGAACAGTTTTGGTTGTCAGGATGGGTGACAAGTTGCTACTGGCCTATAGTGAGTAGAGGCCAGGGATGCCACTAAACATCTGGCCACACACAGGACAGCCCCCCAACAAAGAATTATCTGGCACAAAATGTCCATAGTGTGAGGTTGAGAAACCTTGTTCTGGAGTCTGAGGATCCAGTGGTGATGGGGCAAGGCTCCTGCTCCCATGAAGCTTATCTTCTGTCACGGGGACTGGGATAGATACCCAATAAACAAATGAGATAATTCCAGGAATGACAAGGGCTGACAAAGAAATCAAATTGAATGTTGAGATGGTAGCTGCGGGAGTGACTTAGATCGTGGGACTGGGGAAGGCTTTCTGAGGGGTGGCATGTGAGCTGGGACCCCTCCAGATGAGCTGGAGGCAGCCCTGGAAATCTGGCAGACCCTACCAGGAGGAGGGGGACAGCAAGTGCTAATGGGGAAGGCGACAGCTTTTCAAAGGTTGTAAGGTTTAGGTTGGTTTAAAAGATCAAAGGTTGTAAGGTTTAGGTTGGTTTAAAAGAGGGCCATTCACTCTGGGGCTTGAATGTACTTTTATCCAATGAAGGCAGCCTAGAAATCTGCTTGAAAAACCATGAGATTAGTATTCTTTTTTCAATATCTCATTTTTTGGAAAGAGCTAAGCTTCCTACAAAATGTATTTTTCTAGACTTCCGAGTTCCTTAAGAGTGGTGGTTTATCTTTCTGAGGTTGGCGGCCACATTGATTCCTCCTCCCCTTTCTCAGCATTAGGCATCTTACAGCTTTGTCTCTCTGCTCAGTGCTCAGAGAATCACACACACAGACCCAAGATAGGACACTTCAAAAAATAAGTAAGTCAGGGCACAGAGAAGGTGGAGGGGGGCTTCTCTGGAACTTAGCTGCAGTTGGAGTTTTAATAATCGGCCTGAAAGATCATTTTAACTTCCTCAATAAAAGTTTGGTGTTCTTATCTCTTAGGTTATAAAGCTCCTAAAATACAGCATAATTCAATACCGTTGTGTTGCAAACCCACTCATACTTTACTGCCCAGCCTGGCTGCTTCTCTTAGGAGTCCCCTGTCCATAGTTTAGAGAATCCCAGAAATTCTGCCTTTTCCTCTATGTTCTCCCAGACTGAACAGAAGACTGGAAATGTCTTCCCTTAGGTCTCTGCTGCCAATCTGGGAAATGTCAAAGGAATTAGCTTTTCTTTCTATACTTCTAGAATATATTTATCCTTGCTATAAATGTCACTTTTTCTTACTGCTTGTGTGTTAGTCAGGTTGCTTTTGGCTGCAAGTGCCCTCATGACCCTAACGCCAAGTTATTGTGTCATGTATCAAGTTCTGGGAGGGGGGATTCTGGGGGGAACAGGAGAGCATGTCTTCCTTTAGTGAGGCACCCTCTCCAAGAATCCTCCAGCAGACTCTGCCATGCCTCATCAGCTAGGGGCCGGCCAGATCTCTCTTTAGCAGGGAGAATGGGATTGGCTTGGGTGACTTCTGCTGTGCCTCCATTGTGGGAGAGGGGTGACATCCAAACAGAATTTGAGGGCTCCCAGCAAGGGAGCAGACGAGAGTGCTTCTGGGTAGGCAACCCAACTTTACCATTTGTCTTCCTGGCAAGGACTCAGAAGATACTGACCATTTATAGTTTTCAATTCTTCATCACATGCAAGAATGTCTTTGTTATAATGATTAGAGAAATGATAATGATCGTGGGCCTTTGTTTCCCCTTGCCTGAGCTGGGCCTTCACAATGCACAGAGATTGCTTTTGATAAATTGGATTGACTTAGGATTTTAGACTTGGAAAGCCTTAAAGAACAGCCAGTTCAATCTTTGTCTTTCTACACAGGGACACTGAGCCCAAGCTGCTGTGTGGCCTGCCCAGGACCTCACTGCTCATTCAGCTGAGGCCCACATCTTTTGGGTCCACAAGGCTCTCATTTGTGTCTTTTTCCTAATTTCATGATATCTGGTCCCCATTTCCCTCCATGTAATCAATGCTATTGTACACGTCTAAGTCTCTGTCTCAGCTGAAACCTGCATAAGAACTGAAGAACTAAACAGTAGTCATATATAGCTCAGCATGATATTAGATATTTTATATTTTAAGTCTCCTCTTGAATCATTTAAAGGCATTTCAATCATTTATTAACAGATATGGAAATTGTTTTGGGGCCTGGGGACCTTCAGTCCTCTTCTTGGTCCTTCAGAACCACACCATCTGGGTGGTGCCTCTTCTGCCCCTTCCTCCTCCAAGGAAGCTCTGCTACCACTAACAGCCACGGTGGAGAAAAGAAAGGGGCCTTGCCTCACGTGGGAAGGAGTGTCTCACCTGACAGCATCCTTGGACCCTTCTTTAATTTAAAAATGTTTTGTGAGCAAATTCCGAGCTCTGCTATCTTCTTTCCTCTGAGCAGAGGGTGGGATGAGACTTGAGGATAGAGGACCCTGGACCCTGAGAATGCTTCCAGCCCTGGAGATGAAGGTGTCTGCCCGACAGAGGTCCCCAAGTCCTCAACCAAGGAGATGACCTCTCTTCTGTGTGAAGAGACGCTTTGCTTCTGGAAACCCAAGTATGATCCTAGAAACCTAGCAGCTGGCTGTTTGTACATCGAAAGTTTTCTTTTTTTCTGGGTGGATGGAATCCACATGAGGGTCCTATTGAAGTTCTCTGTGGAATTTAGATAGGTCTTGATTTCCATGCTGGGGTTGTAGCCATGCACACCCTGTCTGTAGTGAAACGTACATAGTCTTTCCCATGAAGGGAAGTGCCTGCAAACTCTTTGAAGTATCAGGCCACAGGAGCGACCAGCCAGGCCCGAGAAGGTGGTATAAGATGGGATGTCCGGCTGCAGTCATCTGTCTCCATGCTGTCCTGTCCCCCTGTCCCCAGAGGAACAGTTCTGGACATTGGACTTCTCCTTCTTATAGTACCTCTTGGTTTTGGTGCTGTTGGCATTTTTGCAGGGATCGTTCATTGTTAGTGGCTGTCTCACCCACTGAAGGGTATTTAGGATCCTTGGCTTTTACCTGCACTCAACTCCCCAACCAGGTACTGTGGCAACCAGAAGTCCTCCACCAGCTTCTCACCACCTCCTGTGGGCCAGACTGCTCTGGGCCTCTGTTAGACACAGGATGAATTAACGGTCAGGATTCTGGAGCCTGCTGCAATCCTATGGCCAAGCCGGTACCTGCAGCTCCAGGGATCTGCATTCATTGGGTGGTTTTCTGAATGTAGGGAAAGTGCACACCAGGGGACACTGCTCCTTCTTGTTCACCCACCAGCACATCATGGCTTTGTTCAGCCAAGAAGCATATTGTATCTCTTTGGGCCCCTCTGGCATCTCCTCTGCTTTCATACTTGGTCCTGAGATGCATGTATTTGGGATCGATTTTCACACCACAGAGCTTGCTAAACAGAGCCCAAGGGGTTGGAACCGAGTGAAGTGACCTACAGGCCTATTTCTGGCCAAATCTCGGGGCCCAGGTCCCCAGCACAGGTCTTTGCTGCATGCGATGTCTGCCCTGTCATGTGGGGCCAGGAGGCCCTGCAATCTTTCAGACATTAAATGATGCTTGCAAAACAACAACGTGATGGATTAGGAATGAATCAGAAGCAGACCAGGGACATTTAAAACCTCTTATATACACATTCCCTTATGCTCCTCCCCAAAGAACCTTGTCCCTTCCCAGGGAGAGGGTCTTGGCCACCTGTGTGGGAGGCTCTGTGAAGCCAGTGAGCTCTTCCACCCACAGTGCTTCCAGGACCCTGCCCTTCCTGCTTCCCTTTCCCAGCTGCCAGCCTTTCTAGAAGGAAGCCATGCATTTGGGCACTTCTGAAGGGCTGGGTGAAACCAGGCAACAGACTTCTGCATGTTACAGTGGGAAAGCCAGTGTGTAGAGGTGCAGCATGACCCCCACCAGTCCTGAGAGGCCAGGTGCCCACAATTGGCTGTGGGGCTTGGCTGGTGGGGGTGGGGCATGTAGCCTGGGTACAGGGAAGAGGGGTACTGCCAACAGGCACTCACTCTTAATTTGGCTTTCTCTTCGGGTCTCATTATGTGTCACTTAATGTGAAAAGTCTGCCTTAGACTCCTATTCTAAATTGTCTTAACCTTTCATCTTGCCCTGTGGTGCTCTTGGCTCCTTTAGCATTGAAAACAATGTGTAGTGCCATGTTTATTTGTATATTTGTTATCTGTCACCCCCATCTGCCCCAGTAGATGGTAAACTGTGTGAGCTGGGCTCTGTGCATTGCAAGTGCTGGCATCTAAGTAGCTGCAGAGTGAATAAACAGTGGCAGTAGCATCCTCTCGGGATGAGTTTTTAAAGCAGGAAGCAGGCAGAGGGTTTGGGGTCATCTCAGTTTGCTTAGGCTCCTGTAGCAAAATACCACAGTGGGAGGACTATAAAGACAGAAATGTATTTCTCACAGGTCTGGAGGCTGGGCAGCCCCAGGATCAAGGTGCCACAGGTTTGGTGGCTGGTGAGAGTGTTCTTCCTGGCTCATGGACATTTGTCTTCTTGCTGTGTCCTCACATAGTGGAAGGGGCGAGGGAGCTCTCTGGAGTCTCTAGGGGTGTTAATCTCATTTATGAGTGCTCTTCCCATTACCTAATTACCTATAACCACCCCCCCCATATCATCACATTGGGGGCTAGGATTTCAGCGTAGGAATTTTGGGGGACACATTCAGTCTATCCCAGTGTACATGGACTGCAGTGGGAATTACCCTGATTTGGGGAGTATTTAGGGAGGGAGAGTCCCAGCTGGACAGACCTGGGATGGCTCCATGTGAACCATGTCTGCAGCATCCTGGGAGCCTACTTGAGATCTAGCCCTTCTAAGGAGCTCTGGGAGACTTACAACCCAGCCCTTGGAATGAGATCCAGAGGGAAGAAGGCCAGTTGATGACTTATGAAATGTAGATTTGTATTTTCAGAAGTGCAGAGTAGTATTTTAAAAAAGCAAATGAGACTCTGAGGGTTGAGAGAATGGCAGAGCATGGGAAGTGGAGGCTGCTTCTGATCCGGGAGGAGGCACTGTGAGATGCGGAAAGAGCTCAGGCTTTGGAGTGGAGCCTGCATTTTATTCCAGATTTCACCACTGACTTGTGTGGCTTTCATCCAGTTTGAGACTCAGCATTTTTACCTGCAAAATGGGGCTAGTAACACCACCCTCTTTGAGTTGTCATGAATATTCAATGAGATGATGTGTGCACCCACCTCCCTACCTACCACATGCCTGCTTCATAGTGAGTGTCCAATGAGTGTTTGTTCTGTTTCTTTTCTCTCTTGATCAGCCAGCATGGCCAGTTTTAGATTTCTCTTGCTCTCCAACCTAGCTAGTCTGGTTTATTCTGTCAGCTGTCACATCTACTAACTATGTAGTCCATAGGTGCATATTGCATGCATGTAATGGACCCGCTGCTGTGTGAAGGGTGGTAAAGATTTAGGAGTACAGATTTATTCTGCAGACTATCTCCCCATTAACATGTTCCTGAGAGAATACATTTGGGGTTTTTAATACTTATGCTTCATATTTTATACATATATTTTAATAAAATGATTTTAAGCTGCTGTTGATATAGGAAATTATATTTACAGCCTCCAAACTCAACATAACATTTTAGTGAAAAGTCCTGAGTTACGTTTCAAGTACGGTGATAGAACGTGGGAATCACTTGCAGGTGTTGTGTAGAGCCCGTCAAGTATCAATAAAGGAGAACTGCTTTGGGGATATGTTTGGGCTCCATGACCACATTCAAGGAGCGTCTTTCCCTTCCCAAGGCAAGGCACCTTGGCCACATGTGTTGGAGGACTTGCAGAGCCAGGCTTTGGGGGATAGGCCAGGCTGCTTTCCCAACCCATGACACACTTGGGCTCTCTTCCCTTCCCTTTTTCTCGTTGATAGTCTTCCTAGAAAGAGGTCATTTGTTCGGCCCCTCCATGGGACTGTGTGAAATCAGCTGACGGACTTCTGCACATCAAGCTGAGAGGTCAGGAGGTGCTACTGTAAGCACTTTATATTCAGTTTGATCGTTTTTGTGATAGTTATACTACATAATAGACATGCTGTATTTTGTTACATTTTAGGGAATACAAGATGAAGTGTTTTGATTACATTTTAGGAAATTGGCTTTGAGTTGACATGTAATACATTCTAATTCTTTGTTTTTAAAAGATGAGAAATAAGCTGGGCACGGTGGCTCAAGTCTGTAATCCCAGCACTTTGAGAGGCTAAGGTGGGAGCATCACTTGAGCTCAGCAGTTCGAGACCAGCTTGGGCAACATAACGACACCTCATCTCTACAAAAAAGTAAAATAAATTAGTCAGGTGTGGTGGTGTGCCCCTGCAGTCTCATTTATTCTGGAGGCTGACACAGGGTGATTACTTGGGCCCAGGAAGTTGAAGCTGCAGTGAAGTCAGAGCCACGCCACTGTACTCCAACTTGGGTGACATGAGATCATGCCACTGTACTCCAGCTTGGGTGACAGAGCCAGACCCTATCCCCAGAAAAAAAAAAAAAAAAAAAAAAGAGAGAAGTAAGCTAGCATTTCCCACAGAACATCTGACTTTCAGGAAAGGATTATTGGTGTGTGCTTTTTTACAGATGGCTCCTATCTTCAAGGAGTGGATAGTTTTTAGGGAGACAGAACAAACAATAAGAATGGAGCATTCATATAATGAACATAACAAATAGCATGAAGAGGTATGCAGCCAAATGAGTGGAGCTTTGAGGACAGCAGGGCTGGAGAGGATGGGTAGCAACTGCATATGCCGTGGCTCCTTGAATTTCAGAGTTCAGCAGTTTCTCCCTGTGAATGTTCCTTAAGGACCTGTCATGCACAGGTACTGTGCTAAGTATAAGGTGATGAGCAAGGAAGCGGAAAACATAGCATGATGCCTGGCCTGAATTTCTTTATGTCTGAGAGGAATGAGAAGACATTAAAAAACACAGCGCAACATGCTTCAAGGTAGAAAAGTTGCAACATGCTAAAAGAGAGGAACAGCTAGACAATGCACTGCTCAGAGAGGGGCGATGACGTGCACATCTAAGAGGTTGCTGTGGCTTTGGCTGGGACCGTTGTCTTAGCTGAGATGGCCTGAAGGCAAGGGAAATTGATGAGGCTGCCCAGATTAATAACACCTGGTACCCCAGTGTCCGTCAGAGTGGATTTCCCTGGGTGAGGGAGCTGGCAGGCTCTGGGGCCCTCTGTCCTCCAGGCATAAATCCGCCATGCACTGAATTGGAGGGAAGCTCCAGGGAGCCTAAGGAAGGATGTCTGGGTGGTGGGCAGCGTTTGAGGGACTCGGTACTGGTATTTCCAACCCATACAATGTTTTACTATTTAATGATCAGTATGTTTTACCAGATATAGTAGCTGAAGATCAGCCCAAATTGGACCCCCAGGGGTAGGTAAGCTAATGAAGCAGAGGTGTAGGCTATCCATCCTCTTTCATCCCACTCCAATAAATATATTTTACCCAGTAACAACTGTCTTGTGTTCTTGGGGGGTGTTCCACCTGGCTGCACCTAAAGGTCAAACTTAGGGTTTAAGTTCCCTGTATTGAAATAGTAGAGAAACTTGTGACCTAAGCACTCTACTTATTCTAATCAAAGTGCTCTAGCACTGTGATCCCCTGCCCCAGACCCCTGGGCCTCACCTCCATCCAGTAAATAGAGGGTTTGTACGTGGCAAAGCTGAGGGCCACAGAGCCCCGCACTAGCTTTCCTGGCTGGCAGTGTCCATTCTGATGGGTAGTGTTTGTGCAGCACCTGGTGCTAAATCTTATAGCTATCAAACCCCTGGTTCCCATGCCTGCCCCTTCTTTCAGCAAGAAGCAACGAGTCACATAGTACCATAGTGCAGTCTTGGTTTTGGATGAGGTATATGATTATAAGAATGTGTTTTTATAAAAACAATAATCATCTTAAAAATTGTGTAAGCCTTCCCACTATAAATCAGTATGGTTTGAAAGAAAACCAAGTAAAACAAACACCAACAATCCTTACGAACAAAGGAGTGGGAAGGGGTATGTTTGATGGTTGTAATAGTAAGAAATTCACAGGGAGGAGTCATAGTGTGCTTGAAGTTTGGTGGCTCTCCGAAGACAAATGGAGCTCCATCTGTGTGAAAGGGAGCGAGGGAGGGAGGGAGGCACGCCCATGGCTGCTCTGTAGCTGGGGTGCTGTTCTATAAGGTGGTTGACTGGCTGGTACCACCATCACACAGTGCCCTATTACCAGTTGTTTACCCAAGAATAAATAATCCTAATTATATTTTAGAAGTACAATTTAAGGAGCTGAAGTTTAAAATAACTGTTGTGAGCTTCAGAAAACTCATCTCTGGAAGATATCCATTGAGGGATATTTGTACTTCCGAGGGAATCTAAAGGGGGCAAGAATCAAGTCAGGTTTCTCTACTTTTCAGTTAGTGGACTCCTTAAAGATTATGTTCGTATTCCTTTAAAATAGTAATTGCTTTGTTTCCTCAAGAGCCAAGATCCATCCAGTCTCTAAATGAAATTCTCAACTAAAATCAGAAGGTTTAAGATACAGTTATTTTAAGTGCTGCATACTCTTAAAAATGTGTGTCTGGTTATGTTGTGTATATAAGTGGCTCATATCAGAGATGCAGCAAGTCAAGCTATATAAAATTCAGTAACACATGCCAGAAAGGAAAAGAGGGAAGAGAGAGAGACAGAGAGAGAGAGAGAGAGAGAGAGAGAGAGAGAGATGCTTATCCTTCTATCCTTCTCTCCAGGAGAGGCTCAAATTTTACTTTCAACCCGTTTCTAAAAATGGCAGATGCAAAGTAAGAAAACAAATTTATCTGTTGCAGGAAGGAAGGAAGGACAGAGAGGGGAATCTAATCTTCAGCTTGATGTGATATGTTTTTATCCAAATGCTTTTGCAATAGAACATCTGGAGGCAAGTGAGAATTGGGGCATGCCTATGTTTCAGCAGTTTCATTAGGGTCACAGAGCTTTATTTCCCAGGGCTGTGATAGAAAATATGCATTATTTACATAGTTGGGAGTTGAGGAAGGGGTGGGCTAAAACAGTGATATATGCAACAGTACATGCCATCAGTGGGATGTGATGATAGTGCTTATCACAATAGCTTGAGGACTTATGCCCTCTTCCTTTGTAGCCAGTTAGCCAGCTAGCCTTGTTTCTCTTTCCTACGAGTAAGGCTGGGGTTGTTGGTGGTACCTCCATCTGGAAGTTTGGGAAATTGGTGGAGGGGTTTGGTGACTCAAGTTTAGAAGTGGATTTTAACCCAGTTCACGTGGTGCTCGTGCCGACACTGGCATTTTGTGCTGCATGATCTAGAAGTTGAGGCAAACGTTTTTAATATTAGACTGGCAGAGTCTCAGAGGACAGGGTCCAAGTTTCACAGTTTAGAAACATTGTATTGATCGAAGTGTATTAGAGAAAAAAGCATTCAGTTAATTTTTTCATTCAATCATTTAGTCATGCAACATACCTTTCTTGATCATCTGTGAGGACCCCAGCACATTGCTGGAGGCTGTACTGGGGGACAGACTGAAGCTAGGTGCAGTGTCATCTCCTCTCTGGTAACTCCTTTCCTCTGGAATCTGCAGGTATAACTGGTATTTTGTGCCATAGAGGAGGAAAAAAATATACAAATGGGCAAGCTGGGACTATGTGTATCAAGATGGCTGTGTAATGATGAAGGGACTATGTCTTGCGGTGTATTTTAGCAGAAAGGAACATAAAGCATTCAGAAGAGTTCTATTCTCCAGTTATTGTCAGGACTGACTTTTCTTTGTTCTGTGGTCAAGGAAGGCTCTGCTGAAAACCCAGAAATCAAAGTGGTCCTCGCATGAAGGTCCCTTCAGCATCAGCAATGAGAGCAGTAAATCAGGCAGAGCTCCCTGAATTAGGAATCCTCCTAGGGAGTCCTTGACCAAGGCTGTGGGGTCAAGGTCAGATTTAATTTGGGATTTTGTAGTTTACAGGTTGCTACCCACTTTCTTTTTTTTTTTTGAGATGGAGTTCCGCTGTTGTTACCCAGACTGGAGTGCAATGGCACGATCTCGGCTCACCGCAACCTCCACCTCCTGGGTTCAAGCAATTCTCCTGCCTCAGCCTCCCGAGTAGCTGGGATTACAGGCGCGCACCACCATGCCCAGCTAATTTTTGTATTTTGAGTAGAGACGGGGTTTCACCATGTTGACCAGGATGGTCTCGATCTCTTGACCTCGTGATCCACCCACCTTGGCCTCCCAAAGTGCTGGGATTATAGGCGTGAGCCAAGCTACCCACTTTCTTAAACTTTGCAGTAACCATGTTCCAGTGGCTTCTCAGGTTAGTCCAGGCTATGCCTGGTGGTGAGAATGTCAGGTTTTGTGGGCACATAGCTTCGCCAGGAGAGGTCTGGGTGTCTTAGGCTGGTAGAGTAGGAGTGTGTTCGTGGACTTTAACTTCTCTATATGCAATGCTAAAGGCAAACCGGATAGCTATTGCTGCTATAGCTTTGTAAGTCTCCGACTCTGTTGAGGCCTCCTTAGCTCTAGCAGCGTTTTTGTGTTAATTCAGTCGGAACCCACCTGATGACTCTCCTTCAACGAAGAGTGTGAAGTCATTCATACAGGTTTGGTCTTGCTTGGAGGTTGGAGCTTGGGGGGAAATGAGCAGGGCTTGCCCTCAAATCACGAGTCATTTGGTTCCTCCTTTCTTTCACCTGTCACTCTTTCTGCTACTTTTTTTTTTTTTTTTTTTGAGATATAGTCTTGCTCTTGTTTCCCAGGCTGTAGTGCAATGGCACCATCCCAACTCACTGCAACCTCTGCCTCCCTGGTTCAAGTGATTCTCCTGCCTCAGCCTCCCAAGAAGCTGGGATTACAGGGACCCACCACTACGCCTGGCTAATTTTTTGTATTTTTAGTAAAGACAGGCTTTCACCATCTTGGTCAGGCTGGTCTTGAACTGCTGACCTCAGGTGATCCACCCGCCTCGGGTGGGCCTCGGTGGGAGGCCCAACGTACTGGGATTACAGGTGTGAGCCACGGTGCACAGCCTCTTTCTGCTACTCTTAAGTTATTAACACAAGCTTGGGGGACTAGAGGCAGGAGCTGGTATTTGGATCAATGGCTGGGTAATCCAGACCAGTCAACTAAGAAATTATTAATATTTGTTTCAGGTTTTATGCTTTTATGGGGTGGTGGTGAAAGAAAAAATTAATTTTGTTTCCTAAATGTGTGCTTTTCGCATGGCAAAATTAGCCACTGTTTGCATTTGCTAAGCATTCATCAGCCCATGGTAGAAAGAAAGAACTCCCCATGATAGAAAGAAAGAACTCCCCATGATAGAGAGAAAGAACTCAAAGGTAAGTATGGTTGCAGGTAAAGAAACCAGGAATCTAGTGGTCACCACTAGCTTCATTCAAAGTATAGATCCAGATTATTACATATTATCTGAATTAAACAAATTTTATTTTAGAGAGATCAGGGAGGTTCTATGTTTGAGGAAATCTTATGATTACTTATAAAAGACATCATTGCCACCAAAATTCTGAATTTTAACTGATCTGATCTGCTTAAAGCATGATACCTGCATACCTGCTAACTTATTTTTTGAGAACAGAGAGTTAGATAAGGAATAGGATTTAGTCCTTAGAATGCAGAGCCTATAATTTTAGAAAGAGATATATTTTATTTAGGCCAGATATTTTTACTGTTAATATCTTTACTGTTTTATCTGGAACGTTGACTCTGTTGTGCTTGAGTCAGTTGCCCCTTCCTCTCTTCCTCTGTCCTCTGTATATTGATTGCACACTGAATAAGTGTCTGGGATGACAGCAGATGCTATAGTGATAAGGGTGACAAGTTAGACATGATTTCTGCTTTTATGGAGCTTAGAGTCTGGTGGGAGGGATGGACAGAGCAAGCACAGAATGACTGGACACCAGGCATTTTCTCCTCTGAGCCAAACTGGAAGATCCTGAGAATAATTATATTGCATGTCCCTTGGAGATATTAACAGATTACTCAGGGATTTTGATTGTAAAAATATCTTCCTGCTTGGAATTGTTATCACAGTGGCTCCTCTGGCGGTAGCATAGTTATAAAGGAAACCAGGAACTGCCCATGTGCCCAGCCTAGGCTTCTGACTCCCACAGATGGCTCTAGGGCTGGGGCCTGGCTAAGTTTTTTCCAGGAGGAAAGTGGTCAGTCAGGAGCCAGCACCTGCCATTTCCCATTCTTTCAGAGCCAGGGAGCTGGGCAACCATCTGACAGCCTGGAAGAGCCCTGCTCCAGTCTGGAGCTGAGGTTAACACTTCAGGTCAGCAACTTCCTAAGGGAAGGAAAAATCCCTCCCAGGTGTTGCTTCAAGCTTTCTCTGGTTGCTGCTTGTTGCTGGCCTTCAGATTTTGGCTACCACTACCTTCGGGTATCATTCTCCCTGCCTCCCTTAGAGAGGTGACCTTCCCCTTCTGTACAGGGCACTGTCTGTCCCATGTGGGCTTCCAGGGCGGGGGTGAGGAGGAGGTGGTGAGATTATTGCCTGTTACACATGGACATCTAGACGGGGGAAGAAACATAACAGCTTTATTTTTAGGCTTTGCTAATTCTCACTCTTCTCCTAGTTCGCTGCTACCTGGCAACAGCTTATTGTCATGGCAACACCGATGTTAATGAGTGAAACTCTCAGTGTGTCTGCTTTCCTGGTGCTCTGACAGACACTGTGTGGAGCTATCTTTCTGGCCATCAAAGGCTAAACACAAGGTTCCCTTCCCCTCTGCCGGCCTTCCGGCCCCGTCTACAGAGGAAAGGCACGGAGGCTGCATTGACAAGGGATTTATGGCTCTGCTTACACAATCCCAGCTTCTCCTCTCTTCACAGATGGCTGCTGGCTCTCGCACTGCCCCTCCTCCTGCAGTCCCTCCCTCCACATTTTTAAGCAGCAGCTGTAGCCAGTTTTCTAATGTTTGGAGCACCTCGAGATTTGAGCAGGTTTTTATGGCACCTTCTCTGCAGTTGATCAGCAGGGTTCTGAATCGAGAGTTTTGAGAAAGGAGATTTGTGGCTGGAACTGGCGCTCACATTGGGGAGGGAAGACCTGCACCCTCAGTCCTTAGGCTGAGAATCAATAACTCCACCATAGCTTCTTGTCTTGCTTCCCTGACATCTGTCATTCAAGGGTGCCTTCACAGCATTACAGTAACTTGTGAGGAAGAGCAGGCAGAGTCTGCTCCAGTGTCCTCATGCCTCAGTTTGTCCATCTCTAAAGTGGCGTATATCTGAAACTGGATGGTCCTTAAGTGGGTGCTGCTGAGGAGGGGTTCATGTGAAGTGCCCTGGGCTCCAGCTTACCATGTCTATAATGTGGGTGACTTGCTTGACCCCTCTGTGACTCTGCTTCTTACTTGCAAATAAGGATAGTAATAGTATCTACTTCAGACTGTCATTGCAGGACTCCTACCAGCTATATATGTGTCCAGGGCTCATAATAAAATAATGATTGAAGAAATCCTAGTTCTGTTACATGTGGTCATTATTCAGTATTCATCCTGGTCTCATGAACTGAGGACTGTTCTTATTCTTGAATTACAAAGAAGGAAACTGAAGCCTGGAGGGGTAACTGCCCCTGTCGCTGGAAGCGATGGGCTTGACTTGAAGCCTAGGCATGCCCTGAGCCACCACACTGCAAAGTGAGCCTGAAGGAAATGGCCCTGTGTGTCCTCAGTGACTGCTCCCTATTCCAGGGAGGTGGACCCAGGCCCCCAGGATGTGTGTCTGAGCACCTTGTACTCCTCGGATAAGAGGTGCTATGTGAGCACAGAATTACCAACTTTTTTTTTTTTAAGAGGGAATTTCACGATGTCACCCAGTTTGGAGAGCAGTGTAATCTCAGCTCACTGCAACCTCCACCTCCTGGATCCAAGAGATTTTGTTGCCTCAGCCTCCTAGGTAGCTGGGATTACAGGCACATGCCACCACACCCAGATAATTTTTTGCAGTTTTGGTAGAGATGAGGTTTCACCATGTTGGCCAGGCTAGTCTTGAACTCCTGACCTCAAGTGATCCACCTGCCTTGGCCTCCCAAAGTACTGGGATTATAGGTGACAGCCACTGTGCCTGGCCACTATCATTGTTAAATGTGACCTCCAGAGGGGTGGCATTCAGCTGCTGTGGCCCATCTTGAACTCAACACTGCTCTACCAGGCTCTTTAATGAGCAATGGAGTAAAAATGGCAGCCACCTCTGTGTAGCCCTAGCCTGCTCCTTAGGATGCGGGGTCCCTGGCAAACACCTCTCAGTTCGGCTAAAGAAGCATATTACTACTTATTTACTGTGTTAGTTTATCCAAACTTTTCAGCAACATGTAACAGCTTTACTTTTTCTCTTTTTCAGAGTAATAGTCCTTTTAATTTTTCTATGTATTTTTTAAGTGGTAGCACATTTGTGTGTTCTTGTGGTATAAAGTCAAAAATATGCAAAAGGGTATATGGTGAGAAGTCTCTCTTCCCTCTCGCCCCAGCCCCCCAGTACCTCCTCTGGAAGGAGCTCTTTCCATCGGCAAGCATATACATGTATATTGGTTTGTAAACCCTGATGGGAACACTGATACATTCTATCCTGCATTATGGTGCTTTTTAAATACACTTGACAGTATATATGGGAAACTATTCTATATCAATTTATGATCTATGAGGGAGACTTCATTCATATTCAACAGACACCTCAAAAATCTTATTGTTTTCCAGGTAAATGCAGTCTAATGTGTGAATCATTGTGAAATATGCTTAAGAAAGCCTAACTGCTGGCAATAAGTTAATAAAACTAAACAATTACTATCATCATGATAATAATACTAGGATTCTTTTTAATCCATGATGCAGTTTTTTATGTCTCATTTTAAAGCTGAAACCTGAAGTCATGGAGCTCGAAATGTCCCTGAGCTGTGTTTGAACCTGACTCTGTCTGCCTTCCATTCCTCTGTTGGTTTGCCTCCTCCTCTTATAGAAAAGTGCTCTGAGTGGGTCTTGGCCACAGCATGGCCGTAGGAGCTGACTCCCTGGGAATCCCCATGGTGGTCTAATGTATAGTGAGAGCATCACTACACAGTTCTCATCACTGCCAGCCCCCCCGTAGGCCCAGCACTCATCCACAGGCAGACACTCCTAGTTTGCACACACGGCTGATGGACGTGTGAGGTTGCTTTGATCCATCCCTTCTAGTCTATACTTCTGCTTCTTTACCTAGAAAATGTGCGGTCATATCTCATCCCTGCCAAAAGAGGTGCTCAAGAAGAGAGAAAAAGAATGTTCAGTGTCTTCTCCTCACGTCCTCTTCTCCCCCAGTGAGGTAGAGGGGCTCTCTCTGGGTTTGGACTGGAGCGCCTCATGGGTATGAAGTTGGGAGGAACCACAGGCAGTGAGGACCTGTGTTGCAGCAGGTGGTTTGGAGGCTCAGCAAACATGTGGGAAGTGAAGATGCACGAGATGGGGAAACGAAGCCGCATTTGTCAGCATATCTGGGGTTCCTGGTCACTGAGACATCAGAGACATGTGGGTCTGAGTCCTTTTGCTTGAATTTAATCTTCTGCTATTTGTGGGTGTTCTGTTGCATTCGATGGGGCTTCAGTCTTCATTTTCCTTGTCCTTCGCAATTTCTCTCCCTTCCCTTTCCACAGCTTGCCCACTTACTAGGATAGATCCTGGGCGGCAGTGGTGGTGCTGAGGGCCCTGTTACCCAGACAGTTGCCAGCTTACAGGGCCCAGCATGCCTGTGAGGGCAGAAGGGTTCTGAGTGGGGCCTATTCCTCTGGGTGGGATGTGCGCTCCCTCCTCCTAGGCTTGGCTCCTCTTCATCCTTGGGGCCTGACTCCTCCAGCTCACACTCTTGTCTTTCCTTGGAGCTCCTACCACACTCCCTGTCCCTTATACTGTTGACACTCTTACATCAGCATTGCACATGGGCATAAAGGGGCACTGCAGCCAGTCCTCTGTGGAGGACTCAGGATGTCCCAGCCCCTCAGGGACGGGCTCCAGAGGGGGCCTGGCAGAGGGAAGGACTGGGTTCTCTCCCAAATGGGCCAGTCCTTGGAGCTGCTGCCATGGCTTCAGCTTCCAATACCCTGTTTGGAGGGCTCTTTGCAAAGAGGCAGAAGAGCACCAAGGTGAGTTGAAGGGCCCTGGAGCCCCAGGCCTGCCAACCTGGGGAGCAGCTGATGGCGAATCTGTGTCCTAGAACACACCCTCCTGTCGCCAGTGTCATGTCAGCCGTGGTTGTGAAATTTCTGAAAAAGATGCTTGGAACTCATCCTGTTCTTGAAGTCGCCTTGTACCCCATCAGTTGCTGTGCTGTGTTGTCAAGAACACAAGAACCAGAGAGAGAGTGCACACAGCAGAGATGTGTCCTAGGGTGTTAGAGGAGGGGACCCCATCACAGAAGAAAATTAGCAAAGATAGAATTGGGCAGAGCCTCCCTGGGGCACACCAGATTAAGTTGCTCAGAGTCTTGGGGAAGAGCAAGGGGAGGACAGGGCTTAGGGATGAAATGTGAGGACAGGGAGGGGCCTCTTGAGCAGGCTCGGTGGCTCAGTCGGGCACTGGACACGGACTGTGACCACATCTTCTGGCCTCTCTTCTTGTCCCTACTGCCTTGAAAGGACCAGATTATAATTACCGGAAGGATTGAATAGGCCTAGAAATTCTTCCCTAACTGCTTACTCACATCAACATTCCTTCCAAGAAAGAAGCAGGCACGCAGTCTATAATTAGAGATAAAAGGCTTAATCTGGAGGAGGTAAGGCCATGGAGTGAATGTTTCAGTTGAAATGCAATCAAACAACTAGGGCAACTGACTGGTTATCAAACCCTTCTGGGTTTTGATGGGAGGAAAGAAGAGGAATTACTTATAAGGCAGAGATTTCTTAAATTAAGAGAAGGGCCCCCAGAAGAAGAGGCTTCAGAACACTGATTCTTACTACTGTCTGTACAGTAGCATAATCTGGGCAGCTTTTAAAAAATACTCAATCCTCTGCCTAAATTCAGAGGAGTTCTGATTCAGTGGCCTTCATAGGGCTGGGACATCGGTATTTTGAAAAAGCACCCCTAGGTGATTTAATATGCAGCCAGGGTTGAGAACTACTGGTTTTGAGGTGTTTAAAGACAGAAGGCAAAATGTGTGGGCCCCAGCATAGAATTTGCTGTTTTCCAGGCTGAGACCAATAGAAAGCATATCCTGATTTTAATTCACAGTGGCACATTCTAAAAGTATACTCCAGGATTTAAAAAGTATAGGGGCTTTAGAAATACTTGTTTGCCCATGTTCATGCCAACATTATTTATAATGGCCAAAAAGCCGATGCAACCCAAGTATTCATCCATAGATAAATGGATAAACAGAATGTGGTATATACATATGATGGAATATCATTCAGGCCTTAAAAAGGAAGGAAATTCTGATACATGCTACAATATGGATGAACCTTGAGAACATTACGCTAAATAACATAAGCCAGACATAAAAAGAGAAATATGGTATGATTTCACGTATATGAGGTACCCAGAATAGGCAGATTTATAGAGACAGAGGTAGTATGAGGGTTGCCAAGGGCTGGTGGGGGTGGGAAATGTGGAGCTATTGATTAATGAGTACAGGATTTCAGTTTTTCAAGAATAGAAAAGTGTTCTGGAGATGGATAGAAGTGATGGCTAAACAACAATATAAATTTTTTAGTGCTATTAAATTGTACACTTAAAAATGGTTAAGATGGTAAACTTTGTTACCTATATATATTTTACCACAACTTAAAAAATTAATTTCAGATTAATGAGCATCATCTATCTATTTTAATATTTTAGAAAAAGAGAAATTTATAAAGGAGAAAATTTAAAAATTACCACTTAGTATCTAGATGTATTCTTTCTCTGCATGTGCTTAATCATGTGAATACATATGCACATTGAATCTTACTTTCGATGATGGTTTGCAGCCTGGATTTTCATTTGCGCCTGATTTGGTTTAATCCTCGTTTCTTTACAGAGATGGCCCATCTTAGGGGTAGAGTAAGTGAAGTTACGTGGTAGGTGGGCAACCTAACATATCCTTATATTCAGCTTTGGAGTCAGACATCACTGGGTTCAAATTGCACCTGTGACATTCATGATTGGTGTGACCCTGGGCCTCACTCTGAGCCTAAGTGTCCTTATTTCAGGCTTGTTTGGGAAGTTAAAGATAACTTAGGTGCCTGGTCCCTGCTCAGGCCCTTGAGAGATGGATGCTGTAACTGCAGTCACTGGAGATGTCCACAGACTTCCCTGTACTTACGATAGATATTCAATTTCCACTTATATCCCCCATTTAACTTAGGAGAGCGCTTCAGAGAATCCCTGACCTGAGATTCAGGAAGTCTCCAGGGCTGCCACATGGTACTGGGACCTTGGCAACACCAGGTTCTTTCTAGGTCTCCGTTACTACATTCACAAAGTGAGTACGTTGGGTTTTGGGATCTCTGGGTTCCTCCCACCTCCCTATTCTAGTATCCTTTGCTTCTCCATACCTCTCACTCCCTGAGATGATGCAGAGAGGATGCCCGTAATGTTTATTATCAACGAGGCTCCTGCAGGTGAATCATCAACAATATGCAACAGTATTGCAGATATGACCAGCTCCCTCCAAAAAGGGAAACCTGCTTTATGGCAAACTCGTTGACTTTTGTTCCGGAAGTTAATTTCTGGTGGTGCAGCGCCATAGTCTGCAGGAGCTTGGACAGGCTGTGCTGGAAAGAGAGGAATATTTTTCCCTAAAGACAGTGCATAGGGGCAGAACTTCCTTTATGATTCCTATAGTGCTTGACCGGGGCAGAGGAAGCAGATGGATTACCAAGAAGGTAGAAAGAAGTCCTATGTTCAGCCTAGAGCTCAGCACATCTTTCAGCTGCCAAATGGAAGGTCTCTCTGTGGCAATACCGGGGAGGAAAATTGAGTTAGGCTGGCTTGTTCCAAATAAAATGCTATACTTAATTTCATTCTGGGAAATATTTGATGTCCAGGCTACTGTAATACGTGAAATAGATTTAAAATACCTTTTTTGTTAGACAGAAAATACAAAACAAAGAGGTCCTCACATCAGCTGCAGGTAGTACATAGGGATCTGACCATTTCAATGTGGTTTTTAATCATCTGGAAGCTGCTGGCCAAGGGTTGACTAGTCGGTGTCTAGCAGCCTGAGTGTCACTGTACATGTTGAATCTGTCTCAATAGTTCAGCCTCTGAAATGCCTTTTGAGTTAAGCCAAGGCATTTGGTGCGGGAATGGGGGGAAGCTGTCCGTTTGTAAATCTGGAATGTCCATTTGTGTGCTTGACACGTGGAAGTGAAGGGTTGAGTATGAACCTATGCCGAGATAGATTCAGCAAATGTGTATCTGACTGTAGGTTCTAAAAACCAGCCAGGTAGAGTCCCATCTCTAGAACTGCTGTACCTTTTATGATGGTCATAAGTGCCATAGCTGCTGGAGGCTTCTCCCCTTCTGTGGACCTCTGCCCTGTGCATTTCTGGGCTAACTGGCCATGCAGGGATTTGGGGAAGGAGCTCACAGAGCTGCTCTGCTTTTCACCTTGTTCCTATCCCTTCAGGCTTCCACCTGTTTCCTTCCTGACTCTCCTGTTATTTTTTGGTGTGAGGTCAGAAAAAGCTCTTCTCCCCTCTTTTGCTTTCATTCATTTACCATTCAGAGGGCCTCGCTGAAGCAGAGAGACCAACAGATAAGGCTGCCAACTTAACCCTGCAAATGCTCCTTTCTTATTTTACCTGGCCAACCAGACACCAAGTGTTTTATTTCTATTCCATTTATTTTTAAAAATACAGAATGAAGTATTTTTGAGGACTGTGCCACTCTTTTGGGCTGTAAGTAGAAAAGATCAAATATGTCCTTGTCCAGCTTTTCCTGTTAGACCCTCAGAGGAAGAGGCTCCAGCCTGTGACCTGTGGGCCTTTATCCCTTGGTGATGATATGAACCAGAGAGAGAAGCTAATCGTTTTGAATGACTGTGAAAGTTTCTCTGTGGAGCACCTGAAACCCTGGCAACACTTGCTTTCACACATACTCAGGGAATCCTTATATGTGGAAAGGATTTCAGAGGCCAGGTCTCGGGAGAGGCCCTGGGAGACTAAGGAAATACAAGCAGTCATTTGGCCTGGGGACTGGAGGCCTGGTGACCCATGCAGAGGAGGGTCCAGGAGGGAGGCTGTCCTTGAATAATACTCTCTGATGTTGGCTCAGCTCTCCCACACTGAAGTTGTCATAAGAATCCAAGCTGCTCTCTGTGGTGGAAAGGATTTCCTCTTCCCCAGAGGCTGAGGGAAATGGTTCTTTGCATCCTGCATCTAGAATCAGCACGAGACGGTGGAAGTGGTCAGGGACTGGCATCCGGGCTCCCCTGTTCTCCAACTGGCAGTGCTGGGGACTCCCTGGGCAATTGTACAGAAAACACGTATATAGAGTCAGATGTGTTAGAATACCGACACAATTCATAGCTCCCTCTGCTCAACTCCTTTGAGTTGAGCTTAATTCATAGCTCTCTGAACCTCGGTTTCCTTATCTGTAAGAGTGGGGATGATGATAGCACAGAGCTGTGAGGCCTGTGCGTGCTAACACATGTGATATGCCAGCTACAGTGCTGGTGCCCTGGTAAGGCTCAGGCGCATAGGGAACTGCCCTCCCATGGGACAGAGGGGTGCTGATATTTGGTGTGAAGAGGTGCTGATACTAGGTGTAAGGGGTGCTGATACTAGGTTGGATTCTCCTAGATCAGTGTGATGTAGGAGAGACATCTTCAGCTGGAGCTTTAGGATCTGTAGTTACTGACCAGTCTTGAATCACCATTGTTTGTGGTTTCTCTTGTCTTTTTTTTACATGTTTCCGGAAGGCAGCTGGTGGCAAGTTTCACATTAGATTTAGCTTGAATATTGTGCATGGTTAGCGCAATACTAAAATTATTTCCTTTTCCCTGTGCATTCATCTATTCAACACGTATTTATCGAGGATGAACCATATTCGAGGCACTTTGACAGGCACTGGTGATGCTGCACTGAGTGAGAGTTTCCATTCTCTATGCATATGAGGGCAAGGAGAGAGGGGAAGCAGAAAATGTAGATGTAAGCAAATAAATGAGAGAGCTTCATTTTATGGTAGGTGGTATGAAAAAGAGATCAAAGAGAAACAAAGCAGAGTTATGTGGTAACATGACTATGAGTGGAGGTTACTTTAAGCTGGTGGTCAGGGAGGCCCCCTCTGGGACCCAAGACAAGACAGAGCTAGGCTTGCAAAGAAAGAGAGGAAGAGCCTTCAAGGGGAGGGCAGAGCAAGTACAAAGGCCGGGAGGCAGGACAGCCTTGGCATGTGTCAGAAACAGAAGAGCAAGGCTGGCACACAGTGAATGAGCAGGAGGGTGCAGGTGAGCTGGTCAAAGGGTTGGAGGTGGGGCGGGCGGTGGTTGCTAAATCATGATTGGTAGGGATGGTGACATGTCTTTTTTATTTTTAAAAGATCATCATTCTGCCTTTGGATTAGAAAAGGGAGTTGGGAGGGAGTGAGAAACTGGTTGGGAGGCCAGTTGGTCGGAGAATGGAGGCTGGGACCAGGTGCCAGCAGTGGAGGTGAGATGAATGGGCAGAATTTGGCCAGTGGGCTGAATGCATGTGCTTGGGAGGCAGAGCTGCCAGGGCCTGCTGGGCAGTTGGGCAAGGAGGCCCAGAAGGATGCCAGGCAGTGGGGGTAGTTGGTTCAGAATAAACATCAACAGAGACAGTCTTCACAAGGGTACTGGGAAATTGGACATTTTCAGGCACAGCTGATGGCAGTGTAGAAGTTCCGCTCACCTTGGAGGGTCATTTGACAAAATGTACAAAGGCTTAAGAATGCTCATTTCTTTTGGTCCAACAAGTCCATAGGATTTTATCCTATGGAAATAGAAATACACAAGGATTGCTTACAAGTATGTTCATTGTAGTCTTATTTGTAATGGAGCTAAACCTGGGATAATTTCATTTCTCTCCTCTATTTTTCAATCACCAGAGGGCTGGGTGACTAAGTTAGGATGCATCCATATGATGGAACACCATGTAGCCATTCAAACCGTATCTTAGAAGGATATTTAACAGCAATGAAGATGTTCAGCTGCACTGTTAAATGAACAAATATAGAAAGTCATCTGCAATATGATCCCAAATTTTATAAGACATATAAACTCTATTTACATTTCATATAAGTGTGGACAGGATATACTATATCCTGGAAGGTCTAATAGGTATGTATTAGAGTGTTAATGGTAAGCCAATTTAGGGAACAAAATAATATACTTTTTATTTCATTCTCTATTTATGATTCTTCTAAATTTTCAACCATAAACATTTGAAATAAAAACTTTAAAAAAACCCTGTTATTTGAAAAAACTTGTGATGTCTTACCATGTCCAAGTATAAACTGAATAGTAAATAAATCAGTGGGCTGGTGGCTCTTCTTAATATACTGCTGTACATAGGTCAACCATTTGCATTCAGAAAATTTGAGTTGAGAAAATTACTGGATATGACTCAGAAAAGTTGGAGTTTGAGTTCCAGCGCAGCCATTCACTGGCTTTGTGATCGTGACCGCAATGCTTGACCTCTAATTCGCAGACCCTTGGCTGCTTCAACTTGCGGTGGGAATGAATGATGGGAATAAGAATAAGAATAATGTTTTCATGGAGTCGTGAGGACTAAATGACAGGGAATTAGAAAATATTTTGTAAGAGGAAAAGCACAATGTAAATATTAATATTCCAGGGCCCAAGTCTTTGACATAGATGTGACTATGGGCACCAATTGATTTTTGGATGGATCATTTATAGTATCCTGTAGTGCCCTATAGTGTGCATCTCATGCAGCCAAATGTCCAGCTCACGTCTGATCCCAATCCCTGAATTAAGTGAGCAATCTGAACATAAGGGACAATGAGCTGTCCTGAGCGGCAGGCGGCTCCCAAATGAGGAGTGTTTTTCATTCACTGGAAAGCTGTAAGTGAAATGCTGCTTCAGCAGCCGTACCCAGAGCCCCGTTGATACATGGTTCAGCTGTTCTGTTACATAAAACTATTGGAAATGAACCTGCAAAGGAGTTGAGCAGAGGGAGGTGCCCATTGGAATAAGGATGAAGGAGAAATGCACTACTTCTCCATTTAAAGGAGACATTTGCTTTTTAATGGACCCTAAACTCTGGGATCTGAAATGTCACTGGAGTGGACATACACATAAATGCTGATGAACAGCTCAGCAGACACTTAATTTTTAAATCCTTGATTGTTCAAGGACAGGGACATCCTACTTGGGTCTGCAAGAGTCATGGTGTACCAGACAATGTTGTCTGCCTCGTGCTGTCTTAATGGGGAATTAATCTCCAAGAAGAAGCTGTATAGTGAATGGGTCCAAATATAAGAGTTTGAGCCACTGTTTTCAGCTGGGACTTTTGGGTAAAGGGAGATGAAGCAGCCAAGTCTGACCAACTGCTGAGGTTTATTTCTTGGGAAGCCTCAGCTACACACTGAGGTGTAGAAAACACAGCACTGGCTGTGTGTGGTGGCGCAAGCCTGTAATCCCAGCACTTCGAGAGACCACGCTGGGTGGATCATGGTGTGAGCCACCACGCCCAGCCTTGAGCTGGATCTTAAAGACCTGTAGGCACTTTGACAGGTAGAGGTAGTGAGACTTGGTTCTCATCCTGAACCTACTGCCTGCTGATTAACTCCTGCGACAGACCCTAGGTGCCCTGGTTTGTTTCTGCTTTATAATTCCTCTTCTCCGTGATATCAACAACTGGGAACTGGGAAATGGAGTTTTTATTCTGATAAACCTGACTCACCACACGAGGCCTACATGAGCCAGTATGATTTCTGGTTTTCCCTCTTCTGTCTCTTATATGCAAATGAGTCACACATCTATATCTTCATTCTAGAACTCTCTTTTGAACCGCTAATCCCCCTGACTAAGTCTCTAATCCTGGTTATCCAGCATTCTTTTAAATTTAAAGTTGAAACAGAATGCACAACCTTCCCAGGCTCCCTTGTACATAAGCTCCCAACTTCCCGACCCCTGTTCTGCTCCACCCCTCATGGTGGTAGCCAGGGTGGTCAGCTGCATTGCATGTTAGTAGTCAGGGAAGAATGGGGTGATTGGTCCAGTTGTGTGTTAAAACGTGACTTCGGAGATCGGGCTGTTGTCTTGGTTCACTTTGGGATCTTGGGCAGTAGCATATTTTGCCATCAATTTCCTAATGAAAAAAAGGCAACTTGGCATTCTTGGTATAAGCAAACAGGTCAGTGTTGGAGATACTTACATTATGAAGCACCTTGGGTCCCAGAGGTGGGAGGCCTCATGTAAATACTTCTGTGCCATTGTTGTCTGGAGGAGACGATAATGTAGTATTTGCCTACAAAGTGATTTTCTGATGTTTGGTTGAAAGAGTTACGTACCTTAGCCAACTGTTAGGGCTATTTTTCTTCTAGTACGATTTATAAAGTGCTTTTTTTCTCATACCCAAATTTGCAGGACCAGATAACTTGGATATTTAAGGTTGTGGCTTTTTAGGATGGATGAGTAAACATTAGCACTCCAAACTGAAGAGTGAAGGTTTGTCCAGCCTCCATTTCTGATTTGCTTTCTGATCTCATGCAAGTCACTTCACCTCTCTGCTTTTTGTTTTTCCATCTGTGAGACATTGTTCACTTTGCCAGGATATCCTCAATATGAATAAGATAATGTGTGGAACGCTTTCAGCTGCTGCATGATTAAAAAGCATTTATTCAGCACTTATGTAGAATTGCACAAAGAGAATTATAAAGATGAGATCCCTGCCTTGCCTGCTAGGTTATATTCTAATATATTTTTTAAAAGGGAGAAACTAGGCAACTAAAAAGAGCAGTAAATCAAATGTTACCTTTTAGGCTATACAAATAACAGTAGCATAAATAATTAACAAGAACCAATACAGAAATAAATCAGTTATCAAGAATACATAGAAAGAAATCAGTTATCAAAAATATATAGATAAAATGATCAGAAATATCTCACCTTTCTGGAGCTAAGTCATGCAAGAACCTGGTTTTATGTAAATGAAATTGTTAGGCACTGCCCACTGGAACTTGAGCATAAAGAAGACTCCAGTGGGTGGAGTGGGGAGGGAAAGTGTTCTGGGGAGCTTTAGTTGGGATTCTTGTATTTCAGTTTCTGTCACTGTCTTTTCTCCCTCCAAAGTCAACTAATCCTCAGAAATTAAGGCTTACGACCCTGTTAAGGGGAAAGGTCTATGCTTTCCAGAGGATGCTGTAAAGTGGTAGGCAACTATCATTCCTCTTCTGAATATTGTGGTTATTGCATTGTGGGCCTTCATGAATTATGAGGCTTCATGAGAATGAGATCCAAAGCAAGCTGGATGGAAACCACATGAATGAGGCCCTAGAGAGTGAGGACACCATACAAATGCAATCACGGAGCCGTATGAATCATCTTGAGAAACTTCCACAAGTCTGCATACATCTGACTTCCCCAGGAGTTACACACTTTGAAAGGTGAGCTCCAAGGAGAAGAGTACCATTTGCTTCCCCAATGCTAGGCAAGGAAGGTGATGCGACCAAGATTATTTACTAAATTATTTCCTGTGGCTTCTTAGAAAAGCTGAACTCCCAAGGTATGCTGCTTGGAGATGTGTGTTTGCATGTGTGTGTGTGTGTGTGTGTGTGTGTGTGTGTGTGTGTGTGCGTGCACAGTTTTTTCATACAGGGGTACTAAAACCTGTCAGGAAATTAATTAAATTAGCTATTATATATGTTTCACTTACAGTTTACAGCATTCTTTCACTAATTTTATTTCATTTGACATAAAAAGACTTCCTATCAAGGTAGGTGAGACTAATATTAATCATCCCCATTGTGCATAAATGGGGGTTAAATAACTTGGCCAAGGTCACACAACCAGTATGAATCTGGCAGAGACATACTGGTTTCTCTCTGGAAGATGGTCAGCATTCTAAAGTCAATGTATTTAAATACCACCTGTCAAGCACAAATTTTGCATATGAAGATTTCAAGCCCTATTGAGATATCTAGATTTCCTCTCCATATCTCATGTTTTAAAATTACTATTTTGTGTCACCGTAATGCACAGTACGCTTAAGACCTGGCTTGCTGATGTTAATATTTACATAGCGTCATTGTTTCCTCCACGGAGACTCACAGTGGCAGCTAGCAAGCCAGTAACTTGTCCTTCACTGCACTTAGGTCTTAAACAGCTACTAAATACGCAGAGTTTGACTCCCATTTTCCTCCAGTTCTCAAGCTCTTTCCTTATTGGTTTTCAGCAAGAGTTTCAAGTAGTCTTTTGGCATGAGAAGGGCTCTTGAAAAATGGCCCATCGCAGTGCAAATTCTTTTCTAATGAATGCGCTGGGCCAGGCAATAAATCTGAAAGGGCTACCTCTGAATCCTGGTCCAGGTGGAAGATGCTAAACTGGCCTAAGGCTTTAAAATATGCCTATCCGTAGCCCACGTTCAGATATTGCTGTCCTTGCAGCTGAGGCCATGGCCTGTGTGGGGGGAGGCGAGCCCCCCTCCACAGCTGCTGGCAGGGGGCTGCACGCGTTCTCATTTTTTACCCTGCCCTCCCATTTTTTAATCATTCCACTCCTCTCTGAAAGCCTCTCCTCCTGACTTTAGTCCAGGATCTCCTTCCAGCTCCTCTCCTTCCTCTCACCAGGACCAGCTTTCTGGAAAAATAGTTCTTGCACTTCAGTGCCAATTTTCCCCAAGAACGTGAGCATTTCAAGCCTTGAGTGCTGATTGGGGAATTTATCCAGCCACAAGGGTTTCGCAGATAGACAGTGCATTCTGCTGATTCGGAGTCATAGTGACTCTGATCAGAGTGAGTTGAGTCTGAATCTCAGGACCACATTTTACTGACTTTTGGCAAGTTACCTAACTTTTCTGGGTCTGCAAAATGAAGACAATGCTACTATACTGTTAGAAGGATTAAATGATACCACATAAAATACCTGTGTGTGCTCAGCCTGTGGCGAATCACTATATTCAGCTCTGTTTCTCTTTCTCTCCTGAAGAACTCACAAAGCCTCTTTATCTGTTCAAGGTCATTGGACAGCTTGCTAAGAACTAGGCAGAAGCCAAAGGTCATTTTTCCTTCAGTTATTACTCCTACTGAACAATACACACCAGGTGTCAATTATTTTTGGTTTAACCTACTGTATTTTATTGATTCTACCGATTCTAAGATATTTTGCCCCCTACATTTTCGTTTCTCTGAAGCTAAAGTGCAATCTAAACTAATAGATTGCACTTTAGTTGGCACCATTTTTTCTCTTATTGATGCATAAATTAATGGGCGTATCTTACAACTTACGACTTCTTTGATTTGATGGACACGTAGTAATTATTTTTCAACACCTGAGTTTAAACTCCCTGAACTCAAGTGGCAAACAGCTGCCCTGACCTGGTGATTCTTGATGCATTGTTTTCCCAGGTGCTTTGTGCTGGAGCATCTGCAAGATGTCCCTGTGTGGCAGGCTGCCATCTGGATAAAGGGACAGCAGGAAGAAGAGTTTCTGGGCTTCTGGGGCACATTTGAATAGAGTACAAAAGATGCTTAGGGTTGCATTCTTGTGTCAGAGTTCAGGTGGCTCGTGCGACCCTGCCCCTGTGTTTGGCCTCGAGATGCCTTCCCACACCTTACATGAACTCCCTATCATGTAATTAGGCTTTTCAACCAACATTTATTCAGTCTTTACTGTGTATCAGGCCCTGTTAAGCACTTGACATATGTGTACTCTTTTAATTAATACGATTGCTCTTTAAAGTAGGCACTTCTTTGTCTTACACATGAGGAAATTAGGAATTCCACTCCACATGAGGCTTAGGAATTAACTTACTTGCCTAGGTCTTGAACTCAGATCTGTCCGGCTCCAGATGTCCTGATCTGAATCTCTCCTTCCTTCTGCTTCTCTCTCAGCCTGAGTTGGCAGTTCTGCCTTACCTAGTGGCAGTGATAAAACAGCATGGGAGTTGTCTGAATTTTTGTTCTCCTAAGAATCCGGTTGACATGGGTAGGTTATAGGGTTTGTAGAAAAGAGGGAATGGAGAGGAGGAAAACCCAGTGCAGATTTTGAGCCTTTCCAAGTGAATTTTCATCTTCTCTTCTCCAGGTACACTCATTGCATCATTTTATCTCTGGCATCGAGCCAGCATGGTCCCAGGGCCAGGGGTGTCTGTGGCCGCCTGGCATGAACAATGCCCCACTTTGCCCATCTGTGATTTTTTTTTTCTGTCTTCTGCCTTGAATCAGATATGCTCCTAGGGAAAGCGGAGTAGGTGCTTGATAGTCTGTCAACTCAGGTGGAAAGAAAATTAACATCTCTAACAGTGAGTGATTGAGATTGAATATTTGCCAGGAGCTATAAAATTATGTGTGTGCATATCTCCCAGAGAAACAGAGAGGAGGAGACACTGCTGTGGCCTCAAGAGAGCCCAGTTTGGTAGTGAAGACAGCAGATGTATGGGCCCATTACTATTAGCGGGGCAAGTTCTGAGGGGTATGAGAACCGAGAGGACTGTTTATTGGTGGAAAGAGCACAGGATTTGGAGTTCTGAGGAGCATGTTGAGTTCTGTCTCTTCCTTACTGGCTCACTTGGGCAAATTCCTTAAACTCCAAGCATTAGTGTCTTCTTTATAATGTGGGTAGTCCATTGTTCTCGCCACCTCCCTGAAAGAATTAACTAGACACTCAAAGTGCAGGCTTGACACTGGCCTCCTCCAGGGCCCGGGAGGTATTAAGTGCTGGTGCTCCCTCCGTGGCAGCCTTGATATGCCCACCTAGGAATATATACGTATGAGTTTGTATACGTGTGTATGGATTTTAAAAGTGCGTCCTTCACTCATCAAATATTTATTCAGTACCTGTTCTAAGTGACAGGGAGTTAGCAATACATAAAACAGGCCTCAGTCTCTACCCACGGGGAGCTTACATTCTAGTAGAGAGAGACAATGAATAGAGTGAGCTGAACACAGTTCATTGAATGGCAATAGGGGCTGTGGAGGAAGGCAAAGAAGGGAAATGGGGTGTGAGCGCAGGTTTCCTTATAAATAAGGCGGTGAGGGAAGGCCTCCGGAGGGGATGCTGAGCACCGACGGTGGGAATGAGGGGCCCAGCCAGGTGGACTGACATGCGGGAGAAGCGCATTCCAGGCAGAGGAAATCGCAGGAGCCACGTTCACAGGCAGCGGCCTGCGGGCCCAGGGAAGGGCAAGGGAGCCGCGTGAGCAGGGTGAGCGCTGGTTGGAGGTGAGGACGGAGGGGTCAAGAGGCCGGTGTAGCGGGGCCTGAGCACAGCAGCTTTTGCCCAGAAGGAGGCCGGAGTCATTGCAGATTTTGGGCGGAGGCGTGGCGTGGTCACACGAGCCAACCAGGTGACCATGGCTGCTGTGTGGGCGGTGACAAGGGGGCGGCTATCCCGTCAGGTCAGAGGTGGAGGCGGAGGAAGAGGCCTGGAAAGGGTGGTTCTCCTGTGGGGCTGGCCCTCGTTGACTGTGTTGGGAATGTCGCGTCCCAGGGCTGCGGCCGGGAGCCGAGGCAGGCAGTGAGGGGCCGCTGTCGAGCTCCGCAGCCCGGGGCGGGCCTGGGGCGTCCAGCTCGTGGTCAGGGGCCGGGAAGGGCGCCATGGGTGTGCGTCCGGACAGCGCCGGGATGGGGCGGAGACGCCAGGGACTGCTGAGGGCAGGGGGGACTCTGACCGAGGCGGTGCACGGTGCCTTGGGAGGAGCCATGGCGGCCCGGAAGGGAAGGCGGGGCCGGAGCCTGGAAGCACAGTCAGCCGTCTGCCCGTGAGGAACTCTCAGTGCCAGCCCTCAGCAAGAGTCTGAGAACCTAAAGGCTGAGGGTACAACCTGAGCGCGCAAAAGGCTAAGAGGAGAAAAGACGGGAAGGCTGACTCTGGTTACACAGCACCAACCGTGACCCTCGACAGCCTCAGGGGCTGCTGTCCCCGCCCTGCTGACCGGCTGTCATCAGTAAAGATGGGGTGATTGGGCCTTCTGGAGAAAAGAGGCCTTTGCTACTAGAATCTTCTATCTTGGCTTGTGCGGAACTTTATTCCACTGTCAGTCACAAAATATGTAAATACATTTCTCTGAGACAAGAAAAGCGTAGCTAACCCCTCTGCAGTGCTTGTTTTGCACAAGGTCCTGTTCTGAGTGCTTGGTATGTACTAACTCCTTCAATCTTCAGAGTGATCTGGTGAGATGGGTCGTATTATTAGTCCCACTTTGCAAAGGAAGAAACCAAAGAAGGACCCAGCCCAAAGACCCACAGCTAACAGGTGCTGGGACATTGTCCAAACGCGTGCTTCTGCCTTTGTCAGTCTCTTAATTTATTATTTGCCTTGGACTATTTGTGAGGGAGTTTTTGGAAATAATATATACAGATACACACAGAGGTCAGAAAGGGAGAATAAAAACTGGCTTAAGTCCTTTTCTTCCCATATCCATGTGGGCACCTGCCGGGCAGCTGGTGACCGGCAATTTGCACTTCTTATTTTATGTTGTAATTTATTGATGTATATGTCATCCCCCTTCCTAAGGCTGGAGACTCCTGAGGCCAGAGTCCATGTAGAATTCATTTTATATTCACCATAGTATCCAAGCCAGTGCCTTTAACATGATAGGTGCTCAGTAAATATTAAATCATTTCTAACGTTAGTGGATGCATGTGGTAACCAGTTCTCACTTAAGCCATTCTGTTCTTAAAACAATGAGAATGAGAACCTTTAAATACGTGAATCATAACACAGTTAACAGCTGCATAATGTTTTTATGATTTTCAAAATGCTTCCACGGTTTATCTTGTTTTATCTTCCTGCTAATCCTTGTGAAAGTGGGAGGCACACATTACTTAATTATAAGAAAATGAGAAAACTGAAGACAGAGACAACAAATGAGCTACTACCCAAGATCACAAATAGGTTTTGTTTTTGTTTCTAAAATCAGAGCAGAGATCAGAACCATCATCTCCCGCTCTTCCTGTTTGCAAGCAGTGCCCAGTACATACCTTGTTGGATAAAAAGCTTGAACACAGGACCTAATTGTTTAGTAGGCATGAACAACAGGGTGTTTTGACTCTTGTAAACTGCAAATAGTCTTGCACAGTGCTGGACTGTGCGCTAGCACTATCTGGAATGTGATCTTTTGACTGGTAGACCAGTTGTCAGTCACCAGTTTTTGGCAAAATCAGGAG
This sequence comes from Callithrix jacchus, assembly GCF_049354715.1. Taxonomy (NCBI): domain Eukaryota; kingdom Metazoa; phylum Chordata; class Mammalia; order Primates; family Cebidae; genus Callithrix; species Callithrix jacchus. The sequence goes on from NC_133510.1 coordinate 15,465,086, forward strand.
CTTATGACAGAATGTAAATCAGCTGTGTCTATAAACACACCTCTTTGTTTGCCTTTTTTTTTAACATTTTATTTTGAAATAATTTTAGGCTTTAAGTTGAAGAATAGTACAGAGTTCCCATAGACCTTTTGGGAGCTTCCTCTAATGTTAACATCTTGCATGACCATAATACAGTGATCAAAACTGAGAAACTGATATTGGTATAATACTTCTGACACACCTTGGACTTCATTTTGATCTTACCAATTTCATTTCTCTACTTCAGTACATTTTTTCTGGTGCGGGATCCAATCCAGGATCCCACGCGACATTTAGTCATCGTGTTTCCTTGGTCTCATCCAATTAGTGGTAGTTCTCAGTCTTTCCTTGTTTTTTTTAGTGACTTTGTATTCATCTTTTGAAGAATCCAGTCAGTTATCATGTAGAATGTCCCTTAATCTCGGTTTGTCTGATGTTTCCTCATCATTAGATTGAGGGTATGCATTTCTTGCATACTAAATGCATACTTCTGAATATGGCAGAAGTGGTGTGCCCTTCACCATGTGTCCTATCAAGGGGTAAAAGATGTTGGTGTCTTTCTACTGGTGCTGTTAACCTTTGTCACTTGGTGAAGGGGGTGTCTTTTGAGTTTCTTCACTATAAAGCTGCTATTTCCCCATTTCTAATAAGTATCCTGGGGGAGATATTTTGAAACTATGCAAATATCCTGTTTCTTGTCAAGCTTTTGCCCATAGTTTTAGCATTCCCTAGTGGAGCTTGCTTACAACAGTTATTATGTTTGGCTAATTATGATTTTTCTATTGTCCTTTTTGCTTCCATATTTATTAGCTGGAATTCTTCCATTAAGGAAAAACTGTCCCTTCTCCCCCAATTCTTTATTTATTTAGTTATTAATTTATACCAGTATCATGTTTATTTATTTCATTCTATGAACAATAATCCACTACTACTCTTAATTTATTTTCTTGCTCAAATTGTTTTAGCTTTGGCCATTGAGAGCTCTTTCTGGTTGACTTCTGTGCCTCTAGACATATCCCCATCCTTTCTAAAATCATGTAAGTTAAGCCTAGGAGATTTTAATTTTTGATTTTAGATTCAGAGGTTATTAGACTATGAAGAGACTATTTCCTATGCCAGTAACTGCTGGGGCCATTAAAAATGTTTGCCCATCTGTATTTCTCAAGTGTTTTCTTGCTTTGGGACCACAAGATGTACCAGGCACATCTTCTATTTTTCCTACCCCAGCCCTGGAATCAATTATTACTCCAAGGAGCCCTGATTTGTTTTATTGGAGACTGGTAGTATGTGAAAACCAAGACCCAGGCACTAGGTGTGCTCATTGCTATCAGCTTGTATTTGTGTGGAGACTCTTTTAATGAAGGAAGTAATGTATTGATTCACATTTTGGTGCTAGCTTCCTATCTCATCATAACCGGATCAGTTCACGACTCTCCCACTTTGAGTCTCAGTGATCTTTAAGTTATGCCGTGTCACCACGTCCATGTGACCCATCTGGGGGTAAATTCCATTGAATTAAAGTTATGAATCAGTGTTATCCTTTCACTCATTCATTAAGCTAATATGTGTTGCATGTACACTGTGCGTTGGGCCTTGTGATAGGCACTGGGTTTACATTGGTGAGTAAAGTTCTGCCCTTAAGGAGTTTATACTGTAGTTTCTTCAATGGCGTCTAGGAGACATTACTCCTTTTCTTCGTCCTGCATGTTATCAGAACTCATCTCAAATTGTTCAGCATTCTTAAATCATGTAAGCTCAGCCTAGGGGATTTTAAATTTTTTATTTTAGATTCAGAGGTTGTTAGAATATGAAGAGACCATTCCCTATCCCAGTAGCTCCTGAGGCCATTAAAAACCTTTGCTCATGCCTTGTTTCTGATACATAGATGGTTGACTTACTCAGATGCAAGGAGACTGAAGATATATACTTTGACTTGACAAGACTTCTGGAGTCTTAACTGCTCCCTCTAACCAACAGGGCTCTCTGGCCAGTGCTTCCCTCTCCTATGAGGTTGGGGTATGGAGTAGGCATCCTCTTCTTCAAGCCACTCTCAGACCCCCAAAAGATCACTTCAGCAAAAATTCTGTTGCTTGACTTTCCTCCACCTACAAATCAAGTTGGATCTGGGTTCAGCTTCAAGGGGGTTGAGAGTGATATCGGTTAAGGTCATTTGGACGGGCATCATCCTCACTCCCAGGTCTACCCTTTCCACTTGATTTAATACAATCTGGCAAAATTCCAGTGCTTCTCCTTTTGGCTGGTTATTAGCATTTACAAATTTTTTTGAACCTAAATAGAATAAGAATCACTTTCATAACCCAGAAAGGTGTCTCTGGCAAGGAGTGTCCTGCTGGACAATGCAACCCTTTCAAACGAGTCAGTTAGCTGGAAGTGTCTGATGGCTCCTTCACTTTTGGAAAAGATGGGAGTGCTGAAAACTCATGCTAAGGCTGGTTCTCTGTTTCTATTGGTTCCTTTCTGGCATGTGTTAAACTATGTCTTTTGTGTTCTGAACAAATGTGTGTTCTCAGCCTGCAAAATATGCAGACAATGACCGACCGATTGCCTGTTCTTGGGAGGAAGGGAACAGTCAAGCTGTGGTGAGTTGATTGCCTATGCACTCTGTGGTCAAAAATGTGAGAGCACCGTGGGTCACCTGCATTTGCCTTGAAAAGTAGTGTAGGGTCTAGGGGCCTGAGCATCCATTCATTAGGTGTGCCACAGATACTGCCAGAGATGGGCTCCTGTATGCAGGCTCCTCAACAACCTGGAGCATTTGCCTGAGGTAGCCCAACCCCCAGCTTTGAGCCTGGTGTAGGGCCGGGGCCAGATTGTGGAAATGAGTCTTTAGTGCCTCTCTCCATTTTTATGTTGGTGCTTTTCACAAAAATATTCTCTCTGTGTATGTATTTTATACATGAAATCAGTTTAGAGAACAGCTCGTAGGTCCCATCCCGCTTGTGATGCAGTGGTCTGCCCTTGAGAATTTTAAATTAGTTGACCTACATAGCTTAGCTATTTCAATTAAAAGTAACAGGCAGTGTAGATTGGCAAGGGGTGGAGGATAGGGAGGGGAGGATCCCTCCCAGGAGCTTTGGTTCAGGCAAAACAATAGAGTGACGAGCAATTCTGGGAAGAACTCATGACTGATAGTTGTCACAGAAGCTCTGACACCCTTTCCATGGCTGAGGTTCTCATGAAGGTGGCTTCTGGATATATCCCTTTGCTGTGAACACATAGCCTTTGCAGGACGGTGCCAAGCAAACTCTCTTCAAGGGAAGGATTCAGGCAGGATTATTCTTTGCTCTTCTGCACATCTGCTCTTCCATTTCCAGCATCTGTATACATGGCTCTCTGAGGGCCAGTGTTCTCCCAGCCCCTTTGGCCTGCTCCCAGGGGAATACATGGAGAGCAAACACTGTCCATGGCACAGGGGGGCCATTCTTGCTCTTTCTCCATTTCTTCTCCACTGTTCAGAATTCTGACTCCACAGAAATGCCTAATTAACTCATTTGCTCTGCAATGACAAGCTAATATCTGGAGCTACCAAGTTAGGAAAGCCATTCAGCTAGGGTCCAACACAGATATTCTCCCCTCTGCACCCAGCTCAGCCACTGCGCACTGCACCAACCCTGATGTGTCGGGATGAGGATGCCAAGGGCTGGAACAACTCAGGGCTAATTTTTTTTCACCCAGAAAATCATGGGTTAGATAGTTTTAAATTGCGGGCTTATTTTGCAGCATTTTTTTTTTCCTCTGGTAGATGAGAAGATCTTGCCATCATTGGGGGTTGATCTCTCTCAAGTGCTGCCTTGCAGTGCTCCTCTACCTAGACCATCTCTGGGTGATGCCAGTGTACCTGGGGATGGGATGGGTGCAGTATAGTACACTTCAGATTGTATATATGGCCCCATTGGGAATTGGGTGCAAAGCGGGGCCATGTCAGATGTAGGGGCTGGGACAAAGGCCCGAATGACTAACAAAGAAGCTGTCTCTGGCAGGCAGGTTGCAGGGAGTCCAGTGCACTGGAGCTGTAGAACGACTCCCAGGTTCCATTCTTCACTTCCAGTTTGCATCCATCCATCTATCTGCCTGCCCGCTGTGTACAGGGCTTACTACGTGCCTTGCCTAGTCTAAGTGCTTTACATAAATGAACTCATTTAACGTTCACAGGACATCACAGGTAAGCATTACTGTTGTTCCTGTTTTATAAATGAGAATACTGAAGCACTGAAAGGTTAATAATTTTGCTCATGGACATTTGCTTCTGGAGCTGGGCCAGGCACTTTGGCTTCAGAGTCCACTCAGCTCTATCAAAGTCATGCTATCAATTACATAAGTTCCGTTCCATTCTAGCCCCAAGTGTTTTCAGAGAAGGAGACCTCACAGTGTCTCTTAGGACAGTACTTTTCAGGTTTGAATGTGCCTATGTGCCACCAGCAGGTGCAGATTGGGGCTTGAGAGTTTCAGGTCCAGCAAGCTCCCAGGTAATGTCAGTGTGACTGAGTGCTGGTCCACACATTGAGCAGCAATGCCGTACTAGACTACTATCATGCCTGTGTACTATATTTACTGTCAGCTGCATTTGCATAGGGCGCTCTTTCAGCAAGAGAATAACACCAGTAAGAATTTTTAATGCGTAATCGACTAAAGAACTATAGTAGCAGACAGTAATCAATTTTTTGTTTAAAAACTAATTTTCCTACTATTTTAATGGAAAATGGATAAATTATGTCCCCCTTTTCTGTATCTTTGCCATGGGTCTTTTCTTCGTTCCTGGGTTTAATTTGGCACTTCTGGGCTACTTCAGTCATAACTTTTCTCAGTTACCATCATATGCAGTTCTCCCAGCCACACCCTAGCAATGTACAAGGGATCAGACACAAGGTTGAATTCCATCACAAAAGCAGAATCACCATGGCAACTGCAGCCTTTGATTCTTGAGTGTGCCCAGTAACCTGAGCAGAGATGATAGTCGAAGTGAACCAAGTTCTCCTGAGAAATGGAGGGGAGTGATGCTGGGCCCACACTAGGCTGTGGTATCTTCCCCTCTACAGCAAGGGACTCCCATTTACTCTGAAGACTCCAGACACTCAGAATCTTGTCCCTTCCCTGCAGTCCTGCAGGTAGCCTCCAGGGGTTTCTGGTCCTAAACTTCCACCACCATGAGATTACTACAATGCCTTGTGATACTCTTGTTCATCTGGTTTGAGTTTTGGTGGGTAACCACATCTGAGTCTTGCTGTGTTAATGCCTCAGTATTTTGGTTTATCTGCTTGCTTGTCATGTGGGGCATATGGCAAGTCCAGTAGATGGACTGGGGCAGATCAGACCTTACCACATGGTGGCCTTGGGGGAAATCTTAATTCCAGTGTGTGAAACCAGCGAAAGTGTGATTTTCTGGATCAACTTTTAAAACTATACATTCAAGCAAAAAGCAACTTACTATCTCTTCTTTTTCTGCCTCTGTGCTGGCAGCCTCCGTTGTCTAGGGGATGATAGTGTGGGTTCATTTTGTCCATCTCATTTGGATAACATCAGCAGAGATATACTCTGTGCCTCTGCACTGAGGTCTGTGACAGGACCTAATGTTTGATGGAGCTGAGAGAAAATAAGCTAAAATGACCCAATGGAATATAAATGCTGATTTCTGTTCCCATTGTTTGATAGAAAGGAAATAATGAACTAAGATGCAGTAGTCTGCCCATGTGATGTCTTGACAGGCAGCTTCCAGATTTGGAAATGCTTTAGAGGGTTGCATTGAGTCTCTAGGAAGGCTCTAAACGCTCAGTTCCCAATAGTCGGTGGTTGGCCTCTTTTGAGACACAACCAACTGGGAAGAAAAGACGGATCATCCTGCTATCTGTGATGTTGACTTAAAAAGACTTTTCCTGGGAAGAACTGGACAGACCGTGATTTTAATCTCACTGGCCTTGTTCTTCATTTTATATCCAAGCTTCAAGAAACCAGCATTAGCCAACAGTACTGTTTTTACTGCTAAGCAAAACTTCAGGAAAGAGCCTCCTTCGATAACATAGATCAACAAATGTGCCATCAGTCCAAATGAAGTCCTATTCTACTCCCCCTGCAGTCCGCAGCTCCACCATTATATATGTGCCCAAAACATTTCCAGTGGTATCAAAGTGACAATGATAGGTTTTAATATTGAAGACCTAACATTAATAAATGCAGTTTTGATTGCTTTCCTATCCGTATGTTCTTTAAGGAAGTTTGTTTAAAAGCCAAACAATCCTGCGGGTTGCAGAGACTCTTTGTTCTAGTCTTCGTCGTCAAAGCAGACAGAATCAGGTTTGGGAGCAAGGCTTCTACGTAGGAGACTGGGAAGCTATTATGCAGAAGAAGCGCATTTTGTTTCCCTGAGTACCTCATATAGTTACTAGGCATGATGTGTGTATAAACCAGAATGTATTTCCTGTGATGGAGTAATGAGGTAACTAGGTGACCTTGGCATGACCTTCCCACGGAGATGATAGTGCTGGACCATATGTAGACAACGATGAGCTTTCACTGGATATAGAAAGAACTGAAGTGTGGCTAAAAACTGTGTCTCCTCACCCTTGCCTTCAATGTGATTTCTGAGCTGCAGACTCAGAAGTTTCTCACATTCCATGAGATAGTGGTGAAGGGTAAAAGGTTTGGGAGTTGGGGAACTGGGGGTTGATCTCTCCCAAGTGCTGCCTTGCAGTGCTCCTCTACCTAGGAACTCCGCCAAAATCATGCTGAATCACAGAAAAATGGGAGGAGCCAGTCAGTCTTTCTTGTGAATAAGAATGGGCAGGTAACTCTGAGAGGCCTCAGAGGAACTGGCTTTGGAACTGACCCACTAAGTGCCCTCTGAGGAGAGGACTGGCCATTCTTTGGGAGCAGAGGGAACCTGGATGATGTGGTCCTTTGTCTAAGGAGAGTGTCCTGGAAAGGTGTTCCCCATCTAGGTATTTTCTCTGAGAAGCAGAGGACAAGGGCTAAACTTGCAGGAAGTCAAGAAGAAGTGAAGTCGGGAAAGTCTGCTTGGCTAAGGCTGAAATTTGGGGATTCATGACACAGCTAGGTGCTGGAATGCCTAGCCCTGGTTTTGGAGGCCAGGGTTTTTCATTTGGACTGGCTTAGCTCTTGGCTTATTAAATGTATTTGATTGAATGGCTAAGCCACCCTAAGCCTTAGTTTCCTTACCTGTAGTGTGGGAATAATACTTGTTCCAGAAGGTGGTTAAGAAGATTACATGATGTAACACATATGAACCATTTAGCTAGCGCCATGCCTGCCACATAGTAGCTCATGAAATTTTAGCAGCTGTTTTTACTCCTAGTTTTACTACAATAGCCTGACTGGGAATGTGTCCGTGGCAGGACAGAAGGGAGGAGCCGGGAAGGTAATCAGGAGGTCAGCATTAGAGTAGGTACCAAAACAGCCTGTTGGGAGGAGTTGCCTCCAGAGCATCCCGGTTTGGTCCCCTCCATCAGGGCCTACTGGCCATGATGTGCTGTGTCATTCACCTGAATAACGGCGAGGGCTGGGCCAGCACCAGCTCTCCCAGGTGGTGAGATGTTCCTTCCACACACACAGGCTTCATTTGGGAAGGCTTTTGGTGGGAGCTGCAGCTGGGGCACTTCTGGAGGAGGGGTCAGCTGCACAGACCTCACGGCCCTTTGCTCAGTCCCTGATATCAAAAGGGCTGTTCATTCCCAGGGTTGTTTTCTCAAACCTGCCGTTGGATCTCAGCTCCTTTCCTGGGAAGCCCAGCACTCCACTGGTAG